>NW_009646939.1:3100683-3106624 GCF_000708025.1 Charadrius vociferus
TGAAATTACACACATTTTAAATCCTCATTTGGATGCCAGGAGCGTCACTGCAATTCCGTTTTCCCCTGGTCTATTTTACAGCACTGTTACAGCTTAAATATTACAACCGGCATGTGCAGTGACTGTAAAAAAAATTAGACCAAGTTTTGTCTGAAGCTCTCCGGCGTCCAGGAAAGGTGGCAGATGTGATTACTCACAAATGTCATGTTGGCAGTGGGCTGGCAAAGAAGGCAAAGTGGGCTTTGTCTTATTCACTCTCAAACCCAACCTTTGCAATAGCATCACAAGGAGAAAGCAGATTTCACAGGTGAAACTACTTTCTCTGTAACTGGCATTTTCGTGATTTAAAATGAGCAAATGTTTGGTCAAAGGCAACGGTGGTGGCAGCTTGGTAGGGGTGGAAGCCTTATTTTGTCCCTGGGAATGGCACCTTGGCCATTAGTCACCTGTTGGGGATACAGAAAGTCCCAACCCTGTTAAGTGGGAGGGCAGCGAAGTCCCCCCCAGGGATCATGGTCTCGCTCACAGGACCGGAGCTTTTGCAGCACAGAGGATGGGGTCGTGGGGGACTCCTCTTACCTGGGAGCCGTGTGAGCAGCCAGGTGGTGAAACCACTTCTGTGCGTGGCAGGACACAAAAAGGTGCCTCTGTCCTGGGGGAGCAGGGGAGCGGCTTGTAAAAGGTCCCGAAAGCATCATCTGGCCGTGCTGAGCGCCGTGCGCTTTCATAGATGTCTTCAGAGACCTTCAGAAGGGAGAGGAATAGGATGAAACATCATTGTCCCTCCATCCCCCTGCCTGGAGCAAATGAGACAGAAGGAAAAAAAAAATGTTTCTTTTTTTTTTTTTTTTCTTTCTAATGACAACATTCCCCAGCAATAAGGCTGGATGTGTAACATCGCCCACTCCCAGCCCCTCCCCAATATTATAATATTACGTCCTTCGATAAGGATAGAAACATTTTAAATAGTGTTTGAATGTTCCCGTCATTAAAAGACAGTAAAGTAGAATCTCAGTTTTCTCCCAACTTACTTGCATAGAAACACCACTTTGGCGGGAAATGTGTGCATTTTTAGATTAATTTGTATTTTCCTCAGTAAAAAAAAAAAAAGAAAAAGATTAATTGGTTGAAAGTTTTGAAAAAAAAAAATAATTGGAAACTTTGGGCTGTTTTCCTGTGAGCGATGTTCAAAACTAAGAAGATAATTCAGGTGTTTAGAGACTCGTTAGGTTTGGAAAGGAACCGAGAAACGCCAGACTAGTTGTTCAGGAAACAGGTTGACTGGAAGGAGCTTGAGAGGAAGAAAAGTTCATGCAGAAAAGCAGTTCTGCTTTCCAAGATGGAATCCACAAAGAGAGAGGTTCGGTGTTACTAGAGAAGAGAATTCCCCGTCTCCGTTTGCTGAAGTCTCCCTTTCCCTGCTGATTTCTGCAGCACTGCCTGCTCTCCCAGCTGCTGCTGGGAACAACTCCTCAAAATGTTTTTTTCTGTTCAGCCCTCGGCGTGACCATTTTGGTTTGTTTCCCAGTTGTCTTGCTCTGGGTAGAATTTCAGTTTAGTACAAATATTTTCTGGGTATTACTTTTTATGCATTGTTTTTGCCTATTAACTGCTCTGTAGAAAGATATTCAGAGATATTCACCTGCCTCTCCTTTGGCGGGCACCTGGTTTTCAGCATGTGAAAAACACATTCCTTTTCTTATTAATGTACGTATTCAGGAGAAAATCTGTGAATTACACAATGCAAAATCACCTCCTTTTTCAGTTTAGGGAATTCCTTAGTGGTGAGAACCAGCTGCGAAGGCAGACCCAGGAGGGGTCAAGGGGCCACCTTGGCGGGAGGGGAGTAGGAGAGTGTGAGTAAAACACTTTTTGCAGGGAACATCTGCGTGGGGACAGGCTGGACGGGGTTCCCAGGGTGCCGGTTTAGCACAAGCAGGGACCCCCCCCGGCTCCGAGTGCGGGGCTCGCTGCCTTGCTCTGTGCCAGGTATGGGCTGGGCACAATCCCGCTCCTTCTGCCCGTGCCAGTGGGCGATGGCTAACGCCGGCTGCCCCCGTGGTACTTGGGAGAGACCCATTTCCTTTTGGCACACTGTGACTGCGCTGCTCTGATGCCTTCTCCTCCTTCCCTGGGGACCATCGTCTGCTCCATCCAGGGAGCTCTCCTCGCCCCCTCCCCGACTGAACGCTTGCCCCACCACAGGGCAGGGAATGCTCTGTTTATTCCATGATTTGCAGCCACCAGCAGAATTTTCACATTTAGTTGACAACATAAAATAAATAAGCCAGGAAGGTTAAACATGTTGTTGTCATTCCTCTTTTAGTTTTAGCACTGTTGACTATTCACTACAAACATGTGGGTTTGGGGTGTAACTCAGTCCTTTACAAATGGGGTCACCATGAAGGTAGCTGGCCTTTTCTGGCAGTATTGTGCTGTTGCGTTCATATTTGGACAAGTTCCTCTTAAGAGTTCACAGCTATTGGGACTGTCACAAGATTTCTCTAAGAAGTGGCTCGTTTGTCTGACTGCTCAGCACATGGAATATATGTACATCGCAGAACAAAGGCATTTTCCTGCCTCTCTGCACAGTAAGATACCCAGCAACATGCGGTGACAGGACAAAAATGGATAAGTGAAATCATTTTAATATCAGTATATGAGAAACCACAAAAGAAAGAAAACATTTTCTGGAAAATTCTGCATATGTATGTATTGCATTGTATAGTCTTACAGACAAATTTACATCAAATACATGATATATTTTAAAACACTTATTCGAAGAGGACAACAAATTAATTTTTCTCTTTCTGTACAGACATGGGAGTGTGATTTTATTTTCTGTTGCTATAGTTTGCTGTTCTTTAGGAGGAGTACTCGTATTCTTCAGCACTGCGGCGTCCAAAATCCATCCAACCCATGTAGTCTCTGTCATTTATCCTGTGCGTAGGATCAATGCTCTGTACCCTGTTTCCCATGACTGAGAGCCTTCCAGAGGGACCTGAAGAAGTTTGGGAGAGCAGAAAGTAAGTGGACACATTTTTCAGATTCATCCATTTTCTGATCTGTTTTGCACCCATTAGCAGATGTCTGCAACAGTTGAAACTGTTTGACTTAATACAGACCATATAACATCACTGTTATGTCATTGGGGAAAACATCGTAGAAACGTTATGGGTAATGTCCTGAAAGAGGCTTGGGTTTCTATTGTAAAATAAATAGAACTTTTTCTCCCTCCTGGCTGCCAGGAAGGAATATGGGTGCATTTCTCCTTTTTCCTTCCTATTTCACTGGAAAGTCCAAACCATTTCTTGCTCCCCTATCAGGCCATGCCCTGCCTTGCTGCTATCGGGAGAGTTTTGCCTCTAGAGGCAAAATAACTCTGCTTGAGAGCAGACTCGGGGCTGCGACAGGACTCCGCCACAGTCCCGTGTTGCTTGAAAAGCCACAAATCTAAGTACAGGAGCTCTTGCAGTGCAAATCCAGGAATAAGCAGTCAGAGTTATGAATCCCAGGTTTTGTAGAAAAGTGGGAATGGTCCTAAAATGGCAGAAGTTGTGTCTGGATTTTTTAGCTAGAAATGTCTATGGCTGGAATTATACAGGGCTTATTACTATGTCAGCGATATTTTCATTGCATATCCAAAGCTTTTGTAATTCCTTCCACAGCAGGGCTGGATGCTGATCTCTAATCTTGCCTTAGCCTTTCTGTCATCCTTGCTTAGGGCATCAAAGAGATGTGAATTATTTGCAAGGGGAATTTATGCTTTAAAAAATAGGATGTCATCCTCTGTTTTGATGTCGTCATATTATGTAACTAGCAATGCAGAGAAAGGTAAATTACTTCTCTCTGTGCTCCCTGAAAACAGCCAAAATTGACATATGCCAATAATTAGATTCTTAATCTTAAGCCTTGAGTGAGGAAGGAACAGAATCGATATACCACCATTCAATGCAGACTGAGGCTTGAGGAGTACCTGAACTGATCAAAAAGGGAAAGCAGCCCAAATCAAACCCCACAAATCCAAATCTACACAATTTCCTTCTTCCGGTTTGTGTTTTGAAGAAACCCTTGGTGAGTCTGTGCTTTTATATTTCAAGGTTTTCCTCATATAATGATTTAAAATGAACATGATCCATTAAAAACAGAAACAACTGCACTGTTTTGCTAGTGGTTGCAGAGGGGTAGAAGAGTTCAAGGTACCAAAAAAAGAAACCAGCCATGTTTTAGACATTTACCTAAAACAAAATGGCAAAAAACCTACTTATCTCTAGGAAAGAATGTCTACTGTTAAATGCTCAAACCCCATGAAGTTCACATTCATAATTCAAAATATGTAATTAAGTTGACAAAAATGGGTTCTTGGCACTATAATCAGGCAGGGCTAAGATGGCGCAGAACCATCTCTCAGTTGCTGGTATTTAAAAGTGACCTGCGGGCTGCAATGGCTCCCCTGGTGCCGTTATGGTCTGGCCTGGCAAGGGCTCCTTAGAGGACAGTAAATGTGCGTGTCACTGACTTGACAGCTACAATGTCTCATCTACACAGTGCCAGATTCATGCTGAAAGCCTGGAGATGAAGTTAATTAAAAGCTAGGGGTCATAAACAGTAAAATGAATTTCTTAAGAGCACCTCAATTACCTTTCCTCAAACCACCAGGGATGTCCTGCAGAATCAACGTACAGCAAACGTATCCAAAATTGTAGCTGTTTGGCTACAAGGCTGCCATCTAGCCCTAACCTCTTGAGAGAATTTAACTTTCTCACTGTTTTAACTGGAAATGTTGTCCAGAATCAGCCTTTCCATTAATCACAAGGGCAAATGCCACCAGTGATGACTCTTACCACTAGCAAATGCCCAGACTCTCTTTCCCCGTAGACGGAATTTTCTAGTGAGTCTTATGGTTTAGACAGGTTACAAGTGACTAATACAGTAGATGTGAGCGTTCTGCAGAGACTTCTGAAGTACTGCCCAGAACCTTTATGTTCAATGAGACTATAATGTTTCGATGGGGAACAGTGTATGTATTGTTATAAATTAAGTAAATACTGTCTGTCCCTGTGAATCTTCTCTTCTGTAGTTAGCAGGTCCATCTACAAACCAGAGTCCAACTAGCCTAGTCATGTTCCAAGAATCCCATCATCTGCTAATGGTCACTTTGTAGAGTTAATTATGTATGTCAATTAACACGTATGCAAGAATTTCTCCCTCATATTAATACTTACCAAAAAGACATATTAAATCCAGAGTGGTTTTTTTCACTTTATCTAATTAAGTTATTTGGAAATGTCAGCCATATGTTTAAGAGAATATAACGGTTACATAAACTAGAATGAGGAGCTTGGTTTCCTTGCAGGTGAGTGACAATGACTACGCTGGGGAAAGGTAATGAGGATTCTGTTTTGTAGACCCCTGCAATAAGATTCTTATTCAGTAACAGGTTTAACTGTAGCGCTGAATTGTGGAATTTCATATCTGAATTCTCTTTCCACTAGATTATGTGAACTGTTAGAAGAAGTCCTTTGATGGATATTGTGCAAATTGGTAACACAAGATGAAGTCTCTTTTAGCCTCTTAATATAAGACTATATTAAAAGTGGTTCTTTTTCTGTTGTTTCTGATTTGGCCATATTCTATGCACACAGATGAAGGTGTACGGCTGCATATGTAATGCATAAAATACATGTGGCATCTCTTAATTACAGACTGCCATAAAAAATAACAATAGGATTATGCCTAGCATAGAGGTCAGCAGTGAAGCTATCAAGAGGGGAGGGTTAAATGATCTGCATAAGGTTGCGTGGAGAGACAGGAGAAAAAGCTCTTACTTATGTGTCGTGAATTCTATCCTAACCACAATCTGAGACTGGGAGTGAATTAATTTCTCAATGTCTGTATGTCCAGGTAATCCTTATTACTGCCTTCCCCTCAAGCCCTCTTG
>NW_009646939.1:3106637-3109646 GCF_000708025.1 Charadrius vociferus
GTAAACAAGATTTGTGTAGTGGCTTTTTCTGAGGTTGGCAGTCAAAAGGCCACAGCAATGAGGCTGCCCATGGTGTTAATCCACTGAGATACAAAGCAATACAGAGATGAGACAGTTGAGAAGGAAAAATGTTTTCTTGGGGGTGAGTTTCAGCGGGAAATTATTTTGATCCTTCATTTTTACTGGTAGCACAGACACGACGTGTTTGTGTCTATGTAAAACATATGCTGTAACAGTGACACCTTTACTCTTTCTCTTGCTAGCTCATGTATAGAATACAATTGTTTCCTCCAGTGATAAACCACATGATAAGAATGAAGGCCTTTAATTCCACTACTCTACTGGTGCTTCACACCCTTGTTACAAACGCAGCGCCATGGAGGTTTTAAATAACTGCAAGATTGTGTTCCAAGGCTGCTTGTGACTGAAAACCTAACAGGAATTAACATGTTTTGAAGCATATATGCTTTTACTTGTCACTGCTTTTACTTATTGTGTTTATAAATGTGAGTTCTGATCTTGCAAAAGCTTTCCCACTTTTGTAACTTCCTCTAGGAACAAATACATGGAAAATCCAATACTCAGGAAATTTCCCTGGTACAGGTATTTTTGGCTGAGATGAGGTTAGCCATTTGGTCTTTATTTAGCCTCAGAAAACTTTTCCCACTCTTCTAACTTCGAAAAAGGGAGGGAGCAGGTTAACTAAATGAAAGTTTGAAGAAAATGCAAATACTGTATTTTATCTGACAAACAACATGCTGAAAATAATACCAAAATAATTATAAGGCTCTGAAAACAGCAAGTTAAAAATAAAAGCTGAACTATGACCTGACAGGTAGGTTACATTTTCTTCAGTTACCTGTACACAGCTCTCAGTCAGTGGCTGCTACGTACAAATATTTTTTGGAAGAGTTTGGCAGTAAATAAGAGAATGCTCTCTACTTCAGGAATAACCAGACAAAATCTACGTCCTGTCTTCTGTAGGAACTCATGCTAGATGATGACAGGGTTATCTTAACATCTAGGTATCGCTGCGAGAAATTCCACTGACACAGAAGTAGCACAGTAAGTAAGCCATAACCAGTACCTTTTCTGGCTTGCTGGAGATACTTGGCCAACAAAGCACCGATGTTTGCTCTCTGGTCAATGCTTCCATCCAGCCGTGACACAGATTTCAGCGGACCAGCAGACGAAGGGGCGCGGATGTGCCGGTGATGTTCTGTCAAGCTCTGCTCGAGCTCAGCAGCCAGTGGATTCCCATTGTGCGAGCCCACAGTTTGCTGTCCGAAAGAGCTCACTGAGAGCACAGCAAGGAACACGCAGATGCATATACCGCCGTACATTGCTGGAGAGAAAAGGAATGATAGGATGTTAAAATGACCAAATTTACTACATTGTATGTTGTCCCTACATCCATCTTCCATTGGGGGTGCTGGTTTCTGAGCAAACTAGGGTTGTGCTGGGCTTTTTTTTTAATGCAGGTAGCTGTGGGATCTGTCTTAAGTTGGAAAACATGTATGTGAATAGTTAAATAACCCCTTGATAAGAAGAAGATACAATGGAAGGAGTAAAATTAATTCACTGTAGTATGTGCTATGTCTCCCAGATCTACTCAATTCTTATTTGCTTTTCTTTTTTGGAAGAGGTATTTCATTAAATCTTAAGGGAGATGAATCCAGCTCTGTGAAAAAACTCAGGATTCAAACACTACAGTATTTTGCTGTTGTATGAAAACCTGCTGTTATTACAAATACTCAGTTTTGACAAGTTCTACAAAGAGCCTTTACTCTATCAATCCTTCGTTGGTTTGAACCTCTTTCAAGAGGTTTCATCTCATCAAACACAGAAAGAACAAGCCAAAACTTGTACTAAGGAAAGAAAAAACAAAATCTAACACCCCTCTCCCCCAAGCATTTGATCTAAAAGCTGAGGTCCTAAAAGCTGTTTAGTTAAAAGCTGTAAGAAACAATGTGCAACTTAACAATATTATTCTTTATATAAAACAAAGAATTCAAGTGTAACAAAATTTTTTACTGCTTTTTAAAAAAAAGTATGAGACAAAACAATGTCATTTGACTAGATTGTTTGCTCATATAAGCTGAAATAGTATTTTTCTGGAAACACAGAAATTACTCTGTTTTTAGGAAAAACAAGGTACCTCGTACTTAATGCTATAGGGGTAATTTTCTGTTATGAATACATGAATTATCTCATCTATGTGAGAATTTTTGAATCGTTTAAGTTTTTAAACAGTATACCGAACATTTTAATTTTAAAAGAGGAGAAAATTAAGTTTATTTGCCCACCACATACACTAGAACGAAAACATTTGCAACGCATGAAATATGTTCTTTTAGTATTCTTAGGGGCTGAATGAAAAATGCCAAAATGTCTCTCCAGCATGGTTGTTAGCGGTGTACCCATGCAGGTTTTTGGTACTTAGAAACCAAAGGTGTGTTGCATCCTTTCCATAAAGATATATTTTCAACAGATCTGTATTTTTTTTACGCGCATATATATATATTCATGTACATTCTAACGATTCCAAACACAAAATCTCACCGCCGCCGGTAGTCGTTTCTTTCGCAGATTGCTCCAGCGCTCCCCCTCCCCGCCCCGCGGGGGGCGCAGCGGGCGGCACGCCGCCGGGCAGCCCGCAGCTCCCGCAAACCCTCGCCCCGCGCTGGGAGACCGACCGACCCACCCGACCCTCCGGCACCCCTCTCCCCGTGGGGAGCAGCCCGAATTCCTCTTCCCCCGCCGGAGCCGGGTGCGTTTCCTCCAGCAAACGGCGGGATGCCTTCAGAGCCGCCGCACAGGTAGGCGCCAGACGCCCCCATCCCGTGTCGTCCCCCTACGAGCAGAGATGCAGTCAGAGGAGGGGTGACGGGTCCTTCCTACCTTTCCGCTGCGCCTTCCCGTGGTCGGACCCGAGGAGGGAGCGAGGCCCGCTTGTGTGCTCAGGCAAGGAGGGAACTTAGGGGCGACTCAGCCTCGGCCCCTTAAATA
>NW_009646939.1:3110807-3142333 GCF_000708025.1 Charadrius vociferus
CAGCGTTGTCCCCCACCGTCCCCGCGGGACGGCCCAGCCCTGCGCGCCGGGCGTCCTCACGAGGGGGTTAAATTCACCGAAAAGCCATGAAATCACGTGGCAGGAGGGTGCCACGCGGCGTGGGAGGGGGGAAAAAGCCCACCTGCCGGCAGGTCCCCAGCGCGGGGGGGGCGGGGGGAGCCGTGGCCCAGGGACGCGGCCCGCGGGTCCTCACACCCAACGGCGCCTCAGGCCCAACGGCTCCGGGCGCCCAACGGCTCCGGAGCTGAGGGCCCGGCGGTGGGGAAAGCCGCACCACGAGCACTGCTGGTGTGGGCCGGAGCTTTCCTGGCGTGTGAGGGGCGTTGTGGCCTCCTGCGCCCCACTGCCTTGGTGGGGTGAGGCGCGGGGGTGGCGATGCACGAGCTTTCTCCACTGCCTTTTAGCCCCTAACCAGGGTATCTGGCGCTGGACAGGATACACTGACTGAACCCCGTGGGCTGCTTTTCATCTCCCACATCAGTGCTGACGTGTTGCCATCCTGAGGCACTTATAAAAAAAAAAAAAAGGCAAAATCAAAATCTACTTTGGAAACAGAAAAGTAAGTTGAAGCAGATTGCCAGGGGAAGGAACAATGCTGAAATTGTTCCAGCAGTCCTTGTCCAAGTGCTAGTTTAATGGCTCTGTCTGTCTGGAAAAATAAAATCAACTCAGTGATATTCCTGATAATTCAATTTCACTTTTTTGGCTTGGTGGAAAATATGTTCACTGCTATTAGACAATTAAATAGTCAACACTGAATTGAACTGGAGGTGTCTGGGAAAAGTATCACAATCTTTCTGGGAAGGTCCAATACAATAACAATTCTGGTAGAGTCACATCAAGCCCTTGTGAAACTCACTGTAGATAATGAGTTCCCAAGGGACCAGCCCAAACCTTAATAGAAGAGAAAGGCAGAGAGCTTGCTAATATATGCATATGCATAATTCATATCACAGAGGTATAAATATAAATGCAGGCATTTAAGGCTGATATATTTGCCTGGTTGAACACATACACACTATAGAAGTTCATTTACGTTGAGCTAATTTGGAATATCAGCTCACTTATAAATATAGCCAGGACTGCACAAATGGAGTGGGATAGAGTGCGTGTGTGTGTGTACGCGTGGCAGCCAAAGTTACTGTTTGTTTTCATGAACATGCAGAAAAGCAACAACATACAAAATCTCATAGACAAGACAGGAATGTTTGCTGGACAGTTACATGCATATATTTCGATGGGATCTCTCTGCTTTTATAAGGTTGTATACTAGCTTTTTCACTGTACCTCTGAATTGGCCAAATCACTGTGTTAGCAGTGAAAGGGCCAGGAGCGCAATGGTGAAAGCACAGCATGAAGTTTTCTGTTTCATTCTACCTATATGTTCTCTTCACTGACTGCAAATGCCTATTGGTTTTTCCTATTTAGCCATCGTAGTGTATGAAGAAAGTTAGTGAGGCTACTGCACGATGTCAAGTTCTTAAAGTCAGCGGTACTGCACCGTCTATAGCTTTGGTTATAGGCTTTTGAAAACTGGATTTTCTTCACTGAATTCCTTAATACTAGTATGTACAGTCCTTGGAGATCATTTTCTGATTTACTGATGTTTTCTTTGGTGAAAGTTGGAGTTTGCGTGCAAGTTCCAGTCCTTGGTAAATGTATGTTAATTAATGGCATTTTAGAATTGGTTTGGGCAGAGATAAAAGACCAAAAAGCCTGTTCAGCTTGAGCAATATGATAGCAGGACTCAGGAGAGCTGCCTGTGGAAACTTAGGCTGTGTATTGCTGACTGATGTGGCACAAAGAGGAAAGAATCAGGGTTTGGTTTGCAGTAACCTTGTTAGGTTCCAGGACCAGTGTTTTCACCAGTTGCTGGGCCTAGATATGCGTGATGAATCTGTATAGTGTTAACCACAGGAGGGCCTTGTGCCACCATCAGAGGTGGGGTGAGACGGGTGCTGCTCTAATGCATGACTTAAGCCTTAGTTCACCAGGAAGGAAAGTGCTTTGACTGCACCAGAGCTTGAGCAATATTGCAAGAATCCAAGTATAGGTGCAAAACAAATTTAAACCTAAAATGAACCCTGCAATGCAGTAAGTGCTAATATAGATGCATCCCTAAGGTAGGAAGTGGATGATACCATAGTTTAGAGGCTGCAGGCTTTTGAAAATAGGTTTTCTGGCAAGTGTCTGTTAAAAGATTTGAGTTTCTCTAACTTCTTCCCTTTGATGGTCAAGATAACACTATCCTCAACTGTTTTCTCTATTTATTTGCCAAAGGTTTTCTCCTGTGTAGCTGGCGTGGCAAAAGAAAATGTATGGCTGATCATACATTTTGTGCTGTTCCAGCACAAAGCTTGGAGTGGGTTTGGAGCAAGAAGACTGTGTGAGAACAGAGAGATGGAGATATTTTCTTACATCTGTTCTGCAATGGAAGTGGCTGGTGCCAATAGTGCCCCAACAGGGCACTGTGCTAACATCTCCATCTCTCTCTCTGCCGTGAGATACAGCTGAGCTTGTCTGTGAGTGTCAGAATAGCAAAAAGCTTGGAAATGGCCCGCTCTTTCCTACTATGGTAAGCATGCAAGTGCTGTGCAATACTTCATTTCTGTCCATGTGCATGTGACTTTTGTCTGTACACTATGTATTTTTCTTGGCCATATCACATGCAGTTTGCAATAATGGTTGTCATGTAGATGGCATAGCAACTTACGATGCCTGTGTTTGATGCCTTTCTAGCCATAAATAAAACATACAGATGTTACTCAATGTTATTGCATGGCTTTGGATTCCAAGACATTTAGGCTGAACATTAAATATGGAGCAGCATACTGCCAAGTATAAGTATGTTGGGATTTTAGACCGTGAAGGATAAAGCCAGGTGGCTATCCTGCAGAGCTGCGGGGGACTCGAGTTCAAGAGAGTTACAAGAAATACGTTCTTTTGTTTCTAAGTATTACATAGTTTTCTGGTTATCACTATGCAGGGGTTTTCTTACTTTCCTCTGCACCCTGATACTTAAGGGTAACTTTCTTTGCCATGTTGCGGCAAATTAGTGTTTTTTTCTATGAAACTAATGGAGTGGCAGTGCGGAGGATTACAATGAAGTAGAAATAATGGGCAGAGGATAACAGGGAAGGGAATTGTGTAGTTTTCTGGAACTAATGGAAAAATTAGAGAATATATTATTTGGACAAACTGCATGGATTGTAGATGTAAAACGGAGTCTTGAATATATTTTAAGATGGCATGTTGTTCTGCTGCTATTTCTGTGGGTGTTGAGTCAAACTTTAAATTTTTGGTATTTAGTTTTTTCAAATATTTTGAATTTTAATTCATCAATTTCTATCAAATGACCTAAATGCTTTCACTGTAGTCTCTTTTCACTGAATTTACATCCCACTTGACAGGAGGATAAACTCTGCTTGGAGTCAACTGAGAAACTGAGGGAGAAATTTTGGTCCTGGGCAAGTGAACAGCAGCGTTGCCTGGAATTGTAAGGAATTGGGGTCCTCTGGCAGAAGAGTGCTGATCTTCTTGCACAGGGCAGTGCCTCAAACTAATATATTAGTCCTCAAAAGACACCAGACTAATATACCTAAAGAAGGGTCCAGTAGAAGCAGATCAGCAGAGTTGGTGCTGAGGATGATTGGACACTCACAGAGTGCTCTGCAATGGAAACCAAAGAGCAACGGGTAGGAATGATCAGGAAGCCTGCTTCAAAAGTGTACTCCTGGTATGAACTGTGGGCACTAATGTAAATTCGCTCATTGTCTCAGAATTACACGTTATCCTGCAGTTGTGTGAAGAAGGAAAATAAGAGGAAAATCCCATTTCCTGGGAGTAGGGTTGGATTGTTTAGAAAATCAGATTTTAGCCTGTATCCCATGAAATTCAGGCAGTTGGTATGTAAGCTTCCTACAGATCAGCTGGAAAACTTACTTGTATGATGTCTTCAGATTTGGTTCCCTGTGGTTTCGAGAAGATGTGGCGAAGTAGAACAGAGAAAAATTCAGAGTCACTTTCTAGGAGACTACCCAATCCCAAATCATTTGCTTTTTTGTATGGTTTTTGTTTCTTTCTGAAAGACCAAATTGATTTTCTGTGGAAATTGGTTATATGTATTCTAAATTTCCCACAGGATAGAGGCTTTTATGCAAGCTGAAAACTGGAAAAGGAAATCTAAGTACTAGAAAAAAAATGACAAAGGTATGTGAAGTGTTTGTTCCTAGCAAATTCTCTGTGATTTCAGCAGTACTTTGAGAGTTATGGTAGAGTTAGAAAAGGTAGGAAGATAAAGGCCTATGGTGACAAGCACAAAATAAAAGTACAGTAACTAGTCTTTCATGAAGAATGGGAAGTCTGGTTAATGCCTGCTTTGTGGAATGGTTTGGCATTTAGGACTCATCTTCCCTTTTCTTTATTGTCTGTGACATACCAAGTTACTTTGCCATGTACATTTCAACTAAAAATGGGTGAAAACAAATAGCAAGTAGAGAATAAGTGTTATGTGTCAATGTAGAAGGTAGGAGAACGTGACAACTTGTGCTTAAAGCATGTGAATTTATTCCTAGCAGTGTGCTTCTAATCCCTGTTCCTGTGAGGTATTTAAGCGTGTGCTTAGGCACCTGCACATGTGGTTTGTTAGCCAGAGAGGGATGGCATACCTTTAAATATGTCCCTAAATGTTCTGTCCTGACACCCATAAAGACTACCTGTTCTTTGAACTTGTTCTTTGCTGTTTTGAGACCTTAGGGCTGTGATATCGCAGATTTTGTCACATTTTACTGTCTAAAATTCAAAATTTCATTCAGCTTCTCTTGCTTGTTGTTACCTTAGATATATGTCATGCACCTCAGGAGAGTCATTGCCCTTCAGAGGAGAGATTTTGAACGGATCTTATGTTGCTTGCCATTCAGACTTGAAGTAGCTGCTTCATCAGATACTTTTTTGAGAAAGCAGCTGTGATAGCACTCTTGTCTATGAAAGCAAAATACATATTCACAAGTACTGGAATCCATTTTACCTTGATAGGATTACTTATTGTTTTAAATAATTGCATTTTATTCCATAATTAATATTTCATTTTATGTAGGAGAAACCAGTCCAACACACTTCAATGTATGTAATAATTAATTTATTATAAAACTAGTCTAGTACAGAAAGAAAAAAACATTGTACCTTTCAAAATACTTCGTACTTTTCAGATGTTCTCTCCATCTTGGTGCGTGGACCCAGACAAAAAGTATCTTTTCCACTGTGTGGCAATAACAGAATACTGTAGGAGATACTGTTCGCTCCACAGCCCTCTCCTTTGAAAGGGTAATGTCTGACTCATCAACATTTATCAAACAATTTAAAATCCCCAAAAGGAAGTTCTATAAATGACAAGTACGATGTATTAGCCTCTTGTCTTCCAAACATTTGTATGTTTTCATCTATGCTAAAACTAGAATCAGAATTTAAGAATAGCAAAGTAATTTGACACTGGACAGATGGGACAGCCAATTAAGGCTTTTTAGTGTCCTTAAGAAGAGATAGGGGCTTTGTGCCTGAGACATAAGTGGATAGGACAGCTGGAGTCTTGTTATTTCACTTCTACTGTTAAATTATACTTCATAATATGGAAGGAAATTGAATTAACCTGGCTGCAAAATATGAATTGTTATTCTGACGATTCCTATTTAAATGGAAATGCCAGAAATGCCCATGGAAGGTGTAGATGCTACATAGCTGTTTTGAATAGCTAGAATGGAATGAAAAAATAATGGTGATCTTTGGACAACAACCCTGACTGCATTGCAGTGAGCTGGTGGAAGGACTTTGGTGTAAGAGTGTTGTATAGAAGATACTTGGAGGTCCTAGGGGTTGCCCACTGAATTAAGTCCATATTCCCACTTTTGACAAGGCTGCTCCTTTATTGATTGCTTAGCAATTGTCTCTTGGATGCGCTGGAGGAGGGTTACTTGCTATGTGGCAGGAAAAAAGCATTAGCCAGGTTCCGTAGTCTAACACTTAACTTTTTGTGGCCTGGTATTTCCACACTCAGAAACGCCTACCTCTGTGACCACCATAATTGAATTACAGCCTCCGGGAGGTCAAAGTGAGTCAACCTGTTCAACTTATTTAAAGGCTGAGGAAAAAGGGACAGTTAGCTCAGAACTCTATTTTAAATACCTCTCAGCTGCCCCTTAGTGAGTGAGCCTTCCCTTAAAAAAGCAGAAGGAAGACTTCTAAATTAAGATATTTTACTGAATTATTAGGTATAAATGTATTTTGAAAGCACTGGGAGCTAAGAACACACATGATAGAAAAGAATTATTACCCAGACAGAATAACTAAATCTAAGGGGAATAATTCTTTGGAAGCAGACAAACCTTGATATATGCTGCTCACTTTTTATTGTTTCTAGCTATCTGTCTCTAAATTAGGATTTTATAATAAAAAGATTTACTGTATTGAGAGTACAGCCTGGAATTACTTAAATTCAGCTGTTCTGCACAGTGCTGTGTGGCATGAAAGACACAGCTTTATGAGACATTTAAATAAGTATGTTTTCAGTTTGACTTCCTAAAATTAGCAAAGACTAATGAGTGGGATTGGTCTGCATGGTAATGATGACTTAGGTTCACTGTTTGATAATACAAATATATATGTTATTTAACCGCTCACCAATGTTGTATTTTATTTAGCATGCTCTTAGGCCAAATAAATGAGCTTTATCAAAAGGTTCCTTGGGGTCCGAGCTGGCTCAAGGTCCTGGCTGTACTTCCCTAGAATCATGGAGTCACAGAATAGCTCCAATTGGAAGGGACCCATAAGGATCATCAAGTCCAACTCCCTGCTCCTCTCAGGACTGCCTAATTAGCATTTACTTGTGGAAACAGGAATAAGACGGTTGGAATGGGATGGCTCTGAGTTCTCTGGCTCAAATTTTCTGTTGAAATGAAAGGATTACTGATGACTTCAATGGTGTAACATGGTGGCTTGCTTATTTACAGGCTACCGAGGACCTGGTGCAATAGTGAAAAGGTACTGTGAAGTGTGCAAGTGTGTAAAATGGAGAACTACAGTGACTGTGTTTTCTTTTCCTTTGCGTATTTCTACTCAAAATATTTTTATGGAAATACACACTGCTACTTTTTGTTTTCTTACGATTTCCCTCCTCCTTTTACTTCGTCATAGTCTGAAATGAGCCATCCAGGCTGAAAGAGGATGTCTGCCATTTGTATGCAGTCAATAAAATAGCTCTGTCATTGAGTCAGTGGGTTATGCCTTTGGTATAACCTGGGTCAGGGAGGAGGCCAAGGAAAGCGTAGAGCTGACCACACCAGGGCCTGGTCAGGGCAGGTGAGAAATTCCAGCTCAAAGCTTAAGCAGAGCATAAGGGTGAAGGAGTGGTGAGACTGGAGAGGTAGCTCCAGGGAAAGGGTAAGCAGTGCGATGAGCAGGCTGCTGGAGGTGGACTGAGCTAAGAGCATTAGGAACCTGCTGTGATTTGTGTTTAAGAGAAGACTGGGTGTCCTGTATCGTACCCATACCACCTGCATCGCCACCTGACTGACAGTGGTCTCTGCCTGCATGGTGATGTGTGTTCAGTACTTCGTTTGTTGGGTTTCAGTGATGTGCCTCACACATAGCTCTTCACAAGGATGCTGGGGTGTCCCAGTGTGACTCGTGGCAGGGGGACAGACATACAAGCATGTTCTGCGGGAGATAATGCCAGTGGGAGGACTGCAAAAAAGATACATTATCACTGTCAGCTTTATAAGGGCTGTACACGTTGTCCTATTGTTCCAGGAATATAATAGAGCACCCACTGTTTGGATGTACGTAGGCTCTGCCAAGTGGTTTTTGGCTACTTAATCAGGATAATCCATACCTGAAATATTCAACAGTGTGTAGTGTTGGATCTGATGATGCTCTTGTTGAATATACCACTGATTGCAATAGATGGGTTGACATTCTGTGACATTCTCCTCATAGAAAAGTTCAGGTCATGAACAACATACTCTCAAATCTTTATTTGCATCCAGTAAAATTGTGTTAAATCTCTTCAGGTTTGGTGAGGGGCGAAGATTTCAAGTTGGTTACTAGTATATCAAAAAAACATGCTATTATCTCCAGCCATAAATAATATGATGATAAACTGTTTGGTCAAAACATTTTGAAGTGGAATCAGCCACCAAATCCCAGGACACCACTGAACATAAGGTCCACACTTCAGATTAATCAATACCTAATACTTCAGGCATATTTTAACATAATAGAGAGATGAATTCAGGTTAGTTTGTTGGTTTTGTCTTAAAAACTCTTCCCTCTTAGGAGTTTGAATCACTATCTTGAATTTTTTCAAAGCCAATCCTTTTATTATGCTATTAAGATAATTACTAGAAGTGCACAATTAGATTGAAATGTAGATCTTCATGTATATTTTTTGTATTTGTGAGAGAGAATAACTTCTGAATATTAATTTATCTGGTGAATATTCACATCTTCATAATTTTATTCCTAACCAAAACAAAAAGCAAAAAACCTTTCAAACGACTAACAGAAATTCAAACGATCATGTTTCATTAGAATCACATTATCTTGCTAGAAATAAAAAATTCAAATTTTTTGGGTACAAATTAATTATTTAAGTTTTACCTTGATTTTCATTATTTTTCTATGGCTTGCCTTTATTATGATACGCCTGATTTGTTACTGTTATTCAACAGTGAACAGTGTTTCAGCCCAAGCCCCCAAGCATAGATCAAACATATTACAATACTTCAGCAATGCTCTAATTTGGGTGAGTTATACTTCTACTTTCCTCTGTGGAACATGCAATTTTTTGAACTTCCTTGATGGCCTCTCTCCTTGGAGAGAAAAAGAGGTGCATCATATGTACCGCAGCTGTGTTTTGTCCTAGGTGGGGACTCTGAAGCTCACAAGGAGAATGTAAGTATGAAACAACTGAACTACAGATCTAATGAGATCAGTATATGCTCATTATATGCTCTGTATATGTGAGTATTTCTGAATTGGAAGACCTTTGCTTTTAGCTGAACTAAATTGTTTTTCAGACATTTGTGTGTTTGGCCAGACTCACCTATTTCAGCTGTTCAGTAGCTTTTTTAATCCCTGTGGTGTATCAGTTAGTGATAGTGGGACAATATGCCAGTCATTGTGGGTAATATCCAAGAGCCTCCTCGATAAAGGAAACAATGCCTGAGTGCAAAGAGCCAGGATTTGTACCTGAGGACAGAAGCACATTGCATTTCTCTCATTGTAGAAGCATGAGGAGCAGCTTTCCACCAAGAGAGGAAAAAGAGACTGGCAACAGTCTGCGTGGTGTTCCTCAGTGGAGTTAATGGCTAAGTAGAGTTACTGATGCCTTCTGTACTGTGTGTCTTGTCCGGATAGCAGCAACCACGGTATTACAGATCCTTCCTAACTGCTCTGTGGAGTAGCCAAACTATGTACCATTTTATGCTAGCTTTTTTTTATTTTTTATTTTTACATAATTTGCATATAAGATTTGACTGTACTTTGATTAAGGGCCAAATCCTGCTCCTTTGGAATACTGGCAAACAGAAATTTTCTTTAAGGCTAAGCAACGGTGTGCACATATGTGTGGGTGTGCAGGAAGATGGTAACTGAGATTTCCTTGGCACCCTGTTTTCTTTCCAGTCCATGAGAGTGCTCACGGGGCTGATTCTTTCCTTGTCCTTTTCTTTTTTCATCTTACGCAGAACATTTCTACATATCTTTTTTCCATGTCAAAATAGATCTTCATTTATACAGAAAGTACAAGATATTTCACATTAAAATACACTGGGAAGTTTTATAGAACTGAGAGCTTTGCAAGCAGCTTGCTATTTTACAGAATTTGAAGTGTTTGGTATTAAATATTTTGTTCAAAATGAAAGGAAAGGAAAAATCCTCGACTGGACTTTATTGCTATTATTATTTTGCCCTGTTGAGACCTGCTGCTACGTGACTAGAGTAAGTTATTTTTAAGAATGCCCCAGTGAATTAGGGGCCTACAAGCCATTTACTGCAGTGATGTAGACATGTTGGGAGCTTTGATGCTGATGGTTAAGTTAAGATAGGTCTGAGGCTTCTGAATCTTCAGGTTCTTGAATGTTTTTGCCTGATTTGGTTTGTCATACTGTTAAAAATTACAAATAGGTCTAATCTAAACCCCTACCTCTGTAGGCATTCTTATATTTGGAGGTGTTTTAGATGCTGACAAGGTTCCAACATGCTTTATGAGAGGCTGCATGCAAACCTTGAGTATGAATAACAGATATTCCAAAAGAGAGTAAGAGTTTTGTGGCATGACTACATTGTCTCTGAAGTGGTTTACACAGTGGAATAATAGCTTTAGTGTTGAAAATAGTGAAAAAGAGGTGTTGGCTCTGCTTTATACCTTACCCAGGAACCCACAATACCAGAAGAAGTGTAGGACATTAATAACCTCATTGTATACTGATGTTAGAGATAATATTGCAGTTCATCATTGTTTGCTATTGTAAAAGTTTTGCTGGGCTTTTGGCTGTATCTATTCTTCCATACCCCTGAGGACACTTACTGTTAAGACGGATTTAGGATGTTTTTTTCCAAGTAAAAAATTGTACAAGAAAACCAAATTTGGTATTCAAAAGACAGACATATAGGCACAAGAAACTGAAAAACATTTTCCTAACAGACATCATTCCTTGGGAAGATAGGTGCAGTGTAAATAGTATCATGCATTATGCATTTTGTCTAATATACTGCTCAATAACGAGGTAGGAAATCAATAGGGTGTTCCATTATGCCATTTTAGGAACAAACTTAGACATATGTCCTAGTCAACTAGTTATCTGTAAGACCTTACACTGCAAGGCATATCCACTCATATCCATTCCTCATAAGGTCACTAAAAGCTGTAGATGTTGCAGGCATCCTTGGAACAGGCATCCTTGGAAAGATTCAAGCACCTCTGAATATGGGGGTCATGAGCCACAGGAGAAAATCTCTGTATCTCTCAATTGTCTGTGCTCAGTGCTCAATGCTTTAGTGCCTTTTCCCACTGCTCTTTGTTGCAGAACTCTCATTTTCCCCTTGCTTTTGTAACAGCTCTCGTGTTACCGCTGAACCTTTTCTGAAGTCAAATGTCATGGTTTTTTCACCTTTTTCTGGATTCTTTGACTTGCTAGTTAACTGTATTAAAAGCAGACTAATTAGAGGAAAAATTACAAATAGTTTGATATCATTACCGAAAAGAGTGAGCTGCTCCTCAGTGGGAGAGAAATGGAAGATCTTCATAGATCAGTTTGATTTTGCTTGCTAGCCCAAGGATGATGAAGCCAGCTAAGGCTCATCTTTTTCTCCCAGAAAAGCAGTACATTACCTTCTTTTAATCTTGCATAGTTATTTTCTGTCCATGAACAGTATTTTGCTTTGTCCCTGGTACAGGCTACAAAACATAACACTTGACTGTGCTGTCCATCCTTAGATCAATGTATCTGGAATTATTTGCTAGTAAAAGTTTAAGAAGAATGGGTACTACTGCCCCATCCAGACTATATACAACCTCTGCACATATAGATTTGTACAACCTCTACCATTGACATCTTCCCATCTTACTGTGCTTCAAAATACGAACATTGCTTTGTGGCTTTGAGATGAAGTTCATATGCAGGAGTGGGTAAGGACTCTAGATGCCAAGCTACAGAAGACATCTGTCTGCTACCTCTGGGAAAGAGAAAATTTAAAAGGCATCCTTGTCCTTTTATATTGCATTGTTTATATGCTCAAAACAACACGATGCTGACTTCAGATGTCTTTCTCAAATTTCTGGTTGCTGCAGACCACTTTCTTTGCAAGCTCTATATGCAAGATAGTTGTCTCACTGAGCATTTTAGGTTTCGCTCCAGGAACCAGTAAACTTTTAGTCAAGCGATATTCTGAAGCATAATTTTTAATTACTGGGTCGAGCCCACTGTACTAGTCTGGAGTCAACAGATGATGCCAGGGCAATTTTGAAGTTTGGCTAATGCAAGATTTATTGCTCTCCCATCCATACAGGCATTTCTCTTTGTTTAATTTGTGATAGTGCCTGGACTAGATAGTAAAAATATCATTTTTTTTTCTGTAACAGGATATGAATGACTGGACATGATAAATAATAGAATCTCTTGTAATTGTATCTACATGAATATTTCATATTCTTAGAGCTGTGAATTTATCCCATGTCTGAGAATGCTCTGAAGTATCTGACAGAGCTTAATTGTTTGCTTTTGCTCCATCCCTCTCATACTGATGACACAAGTCCGTTGCTGCTTAAGATCACACTATTTTTCAAAAGTTCACTGTGCCTACACGTGCATGGAAAACCAAGGAGCAGACTCTGAATCTTCACCCTTTTATTGCAAAGTCTGTAACAGTGGAAGTGGAAGGAAGCAAGTTAAATTGGTTTTGTCTTTCTCTTTGGAAGTCTGCTTTCCTCTTGTACAGTATAGATATGGGGATTGGCTGCAACAGTTAATACAAGTTTCAAAGAGCTCTCAGAGGCTAAATATGAGTGCTAGCTGGTAAGCAGCATGCAAGGAATTTCTCAGTGTAGGCATACTCTGAGAGTGCGAGATAAGGTGCTCATTAGTACTACGTATGTTTGAAAACCAAAATGGGTAAAAGGATTTTTTTCAGTGGTTACTTTTTGAGTAACTGGAAATTCACAGATATATCAAATGTATGGATTTGATCATGAAATGACAATATTTCTCGTCCTCTAGGAAGGGGTAAAGGAGAAACAGGGAAGTTGAAACAATGGTGTTTGAGAAGGTAGATTTCAGTACTCTTTGAGAGTTCATAGGATGTTTTGTGAGAGTCGAATCTGAAGGAAAAAAGTGATGAAGATAGCTCACAATTCTGTGATAAAATAATATTAAGGGTACAGTGGAAAGACAAGTGTAGAAAGAAACCAACTTGGCTAAATCCTAAGTTCTCCATTGACTTAACACAAGGAAGAAGAATGCAGAAGGTGGAGTGCAGATCAGGTAGCTGGGACAAGTCTCAAAGTGCAATGTAGGTAGGCAGAGAAAAAAATCAGAAGGGTCAGTGAACAGAATGAGATGCAGTTAGTGTGGGACGTCAAAAGTAACTGGAAAGTACGTTAGTGATAAGACAAAGAAGAAAAGTTTGTCCACTATTGACTCTGAGGGTAAATATGTTAAAAGGCATTTCTTTTGTATCAGCCTTTACTTAAAGCTCAATAGCAATCTTTCACAATTAATACTGATGTCAAATGATGACAAACTCAGCCTTTAGGGGGGTACACCAGGCCAAACAGTACTTAGATGTAGCTCATATTTTAAGATTGCGGACTGAAAGAAAACTAAATGTAGTGCTTCTTTTGTTGGAGGACAAGAAGAGTTGGGGATTTATAGCGTAATTTTAATCCCCAGAACAAGTATTGATTCTGATATTTTGTGAAAGTCTAGATGGTAATGAGATGAGTAAGAGTGTCTCCCCTCTTGCCATCCTCTTCCCTCCCTGCAAATGCAAGAAAAATGAATGTAATTTAAAATGACAAGACAGGATCTGACTCTGCACAAGTCAATACTTAGTCATAGCAACCCATGTAATTCAGCTTTCTAGCACTGTTCCCTGTATGCATCGAGAAAAGTTCCTGTAGTTACAGATGTAGAAATTATTGCCATATTAGCCAACAAGAATACCCAGCTGGCACTTTAAACAAGCTTTCTGCACTGTGTTGTATAGGACTGAGGTTCTCACTGGAGAGTTTCTTCCTTTCGTTGATTTTATGTCTATTTCACATTAAGTACTGCCAGCTTAGTTTTAAATGCAGAAAGAGTTTTGCCAGCCACATTCAGTAGCACGCATTCAGATTTCCATAGTGGTGGGGGTCCAAAGAATACTGAAGCATATATAAAGGGGAAATCTGTATTCCGATATTATCTGATATCGAACAGAGGATGTGCCACCAAGCCTATAATCAATGTTTATTAAAGGAAGGAATAAATATTGCATGACCTTCCAATCCTAGATATAGCTGTCTCATTCTATTTAATAAGTAGGGGAGGTTTATAGTGTTTGCCCAGCCATTTCCCAAGATATGTTTTTTTACTAGGCTTTGTCACGATGTGACTTTATTGCTTCTTGCTGTGTTAAGATCCTACATTGTCATGTCTATTCTCTGACTGAGATACATTTGTCAGAAGATCAACTGCTATGAATCAATGGACCTCCAGTGAAACTGTTGCAGCAACATTGATTTACAACAGCTGAATATTGGCTCTCATTTTTCACAAATTGCCGATGTCATTAACTATTTAGAAGCCAAGTTTAAGAAATGTATCCAGCACAGACCAGAAAACCACGGTAATTCTATTTCACAAAAAATGTAAAAAAAATAAATGTTTAGCATGAAAGGGAGCCAAGACATATAAGTGGAGAGAAGCCAGTTATCCTGGGAGAGTGAGCGTAGTGACCAATGCCATGATTTGGTCATCTACCTAAGATTTGAGAGACCTGTGTTTTTCAGCCTGTGCTTCAGGTCAAGTACAAGAGGGACTGGAACCTACTTTCCATCCACTGAATTACCTAGCTGTGGAGTTACTTTGACATGCTCCAGATTCCATCCTGGATTTGATGCGCTTTAATTAAAATGAGTGTTTCCAGAAGCGTCATTCTTTACATTTCATTTTTGACAGAACAATATTCTTCAGGGGGAAGTAAGTAACTTTGTAAGTGGGAAGTAATTATCTGTACAGTATAGCCATTATTTTTTCATAGAATCATAGAATGGTTTAGGTTGGAAGGGACCTTGAAGATCATCGAGTTCCAACCCCCCTGCCACAGGCAGGGACAGCACCCTCAAAGTGAAAAATTCATTTCTAATATCTAATCTAAATCTACCTTCTTCCAGTTTGAAGCCATGCCCCCTCATCCTATCACTACATGCCCTTGTAAATGTCCCTCCCCAGCTCTCCTGTAGGCCCCCTTTAGGTACTGGAAGGCTGCTATAAGGTCTCCCTGGAGCCTTTTCTTCTCCAGGCTGAACAACCCTAGTTCTCTCAGCCTGTCCTCGTGGGAGAGGTGGTCCAGCCCTCTGATCAACTTTGTGGCCCTCCTCTGGACCCACTCCAACAGGTCCATGTCTTTCCTATGTTGGGGGCTCCAGAGCTGGATGCAGTACTCCAGGTGGGGTCTCACCAGAGTAGAGTAGAGGGGCAGAATTGCCTCCCTTGACCTGCTGGCCACACTTCTTCTGATGCAGCCCAGGATATGGTTGGCTTTCTGGGCTGCAGTCGTGCATTGCCAGCTCATGTTGAGCTTCTCATCAGTGAGCACCCCAGGGTCCTTCTCAGGGCTGCTCTTGATCCATTCTCCACCCAGCCTGTATTTGTGCTTAGGATTGCCCTGACCCAGATGTAGGACCTTGCACTTGGCCTTGTTGTGAAAACTTGGCCTTTTGTGTGAACTCTAACTGTATCCAAATCACAGCTAGCATGAAAATGGCTTCTTTTCACATAACTTTTCAAAGCAAGCCAGCTTGGTATCACTCCAGAAGAAGAAAGGAAAAAGATTTTTAACAAATGTGGATCCATGGAACATAATGCATGCAGCATGCAAATGGTCACATGAGGGAGATGCTCCCTTGCTGGGGATTTGTAACTACACAGTTCATTTAGGATTTGCTCATATGGTTCTTGATGAATGCATCAAAGTCTCTAAGTACTATTATGGCCTCATAAAAACTAATTCACATGCAATTTCATCTGCACTGCATTGCAGCAATTGCTTAAACCACTTCTGAAAGTCTTCATACTAAGAGCATTCTGGCCTGATTGTGATTGTTCAAATCACTTGGCGGAGTGGAATGAAAATACAGTTATGTTTCGTGGAAAAAGGAAAAAAAAGAGCAAACTTAACACATGCAATGAATAAACAACCAGCAAAAACTGTACTGAATAGAATCACATTGTTAGATGCCATTGAATTTCTAACAAGTCATACACAATTGTTATTGCTAGGCAATAAACGATTAGCAGCAGATCATTTATATGACTATTCCGGTCTCTAGAAATCGTCTTTAAACTGAAGATATGATAATACTATAGTAATGCAGGTAAGGAATGTCTTGTTTAAACTAAAGATAGAACGTTATTGTGGAAATGCAGCCAAGAAAGATCATATTTTACCCTTTTTGTCCTGTATGGCTCTTATCTTCATGTTAATTTTCCCACTCTTTTGTCTTTTCTTTATCATTTATATATTTTTGTTGCTTAGGATTTCTAAGCATGCTGCATATTTCAGCCAAAGCTGAGCACTGTGATTTGCACTCAGATGGATGCCGATACAAAGTCTGTGCTAGCAGAATTTTTAAGCAATCTGTTCCTTCTTTTGAAACTAAACAAGTGTACTGTGCTGCAGTTCAATGATATTCCTCATTACAGGAGTCACAGGGGGCATGTTGGAGTCTTTCAGGTTGGGAAGCTACTGTCTTCTCAATATGAGAAGACATTTGTCAAGGTTGCTACAGGGGCATGGGGATACGAAAAAAGGGAACCAATGTCACACACAAACCTGGGACTATGTGACTGTATTGTTTCTATATTAATTTATATGAAATAGGTACTTCATGATTCATGAGAAGTATGTAGAAATAGAGAGAGGGTTCTCTCCAAGTATGAATTTGAGGCTATGACCAGGAAAGGCTGACTTTACACATAAAGACAGACATGGATAGAAGTTTGATTCTAATTAAAATTATTTTTATGATTTTATGTGCACATTTATACACTCTTTAAAATACATTATTTTTAGCTTTTGCATAAAGTATCAGAATTCTCTGTAGCAGCAGGATAGTGTTCCTTGAGCAATTTAGTTATCTGAGACTTTTCAAGACTGCTAGGCTGTGGTTTCTCTAACTTCAACTGAGAGATGAGATTGGAAGGGTGAGAGCTTTTGAGTTTTCCAGCTGTTGTTTTTTATGTATGTATTTATAGAACATATATTTATATGTATTTATATAAAAATTATATTTATATAATAGTTATATAAAAATTACATTTATATAAGTATACTATAATGTTTTATACCTCAGAAGTATCCCCGAGTTTCAGCAGTTTGCCCAAACAGTCATGCCATCTGAACATGAACAGATTATTGCTTGAGAACACAGGGTTAACCTTACTGGGATGAATCAACAATTTATTAAAAGGAAAATTATAAAAATTATTGGTATCTCTTACTCTGTAGAGGGACTTTGTCTTTCCTATAATTTGCTGATAATGCAGTGCTTTTCACAAGAACATGAGGTAGTTCTTTCTCCCAACAGATAATCATCGGTTGTCTTTACTACAGAGTAAGAGAAACAAATAATGATATGGTATGAATATCCATATAGGCAAATCAGCTTATGCTTTTAAAAGTGTTTTTTGATAGAACTTAGTGATTGTACTGTGAAAGAGTAGGTTGAACTCATGTAAATGTGGTTTGTGGTAGTATATTTTTGCTCCAAAGCCAGGGAGGATCATTCACACAAATCACCAAACCCTCTCATTAGACTCCAGTCTCTTACCCAAATGTCAAGATTAATTTTAAAAGGTTTGATTATATCTCTGTGCACTGAACAATTTTTATCTGCCACTGCAATGTAAAGCAAGATTTTTATCCTTCCTGCTTTCATATGAATGCAGATCTTTCCATAGCCTAGTTTAATAAATCTATCTGTGTAAAGAAGTTTTCAAGGACAAAATAAATCTTTCTAGTTTCTGTCTCAACTCAGTAATATTCTTCCCTCTTTTTTTGCAAGTGAAACTAATAGTAACTTGAAAATTTATGTTTTGTTTAATTGGTAGGTGAGAAGGTGCCATTTGGGTACCAGACAAGTGAGTAACAGTGGGAAGGAGGCATCTGACTTTCTCTACTGGCTGCAATTCACGGGGACTTTTCACAGGACTGCTATTGTCAAGAAATGGGAATGCATTCCCATTTACCTGTAATGAGAGGTAAGTGGAACTTGCTTTCTCAATGTCTTATCGAAAGAGGGAAGCTGCTTAGCTTATCACTCCTGATCTAAAGTACCAGGCTTTGCCTGTTGTATTCATTTCTTGTTTGCTTTTCAATTCATTCACTATCAAGATGAAAGTCAGGATTAGACAAAATGCAGACCTGTTCTTTTCACAGGTTTCAGATTGTTTCAAATGTGCTGCATTGCCACCCACCTTTAGTCTTTCTTTCATGGAGAAGTTATAGATTGGTTCCTATCTAGTTAGATAATAAAGAAAAGCATCTTGTTGGTGTTTTTTTTTTTCCTTTTGTTTTGTTTGTTGTTTTAATGAAGACATACATTAGCAGAAAAATAAGTGTCATACAGAGGCGACCTCCCTTTCTTAGCTAATAATAAAATGCTTCTGAATCTTACGGTGCTAGTACATGTTTTAGGGTTGGATGTGGAACCAGTATGTTTGTTAGGAAGAACTTGCGCACACACAGGGCTTTACTTGAAATAAAATGCGGTGATGAATGTGGAGAAGTTGGGAATCACATAGGTAAGGGGTTCATAGCTGGGCCTTTCTGATGAGGGGAATGAACTCTGGTTTTGTTCAAATGCTGAAGGTTTAGTTTATTTACCCAATAAAATGGTGATGATATTATGGGGGTGGTTAGGAGACCCCTTACTGAGATCATAGTGCTATTTTGTTCAGTTCTGTAAAAACACATGGAAGACAGGTAATAAAGTCTAGGGGGCTCACAGCAAGACTACAAAGACAGTCTATGTTACTTCAGAGGTGAGTAATTGAAGAGAGGCCTGAATAATACATGGAGTTCATATTCTGAACAAGTTAGCTTGTATGAGATTAAACAAAAAAACGATCAACGAGTGGACAAAGGATAATTGTTTTAAAAATATTTAAAATGGATCAGAAAGTGAAAACAAATCTATTGACAGGGAAAACAAATATCTTAAGACCATGAAAAGAGAGCTGGAGAAAAAGAAAAGAACCTTGTTAACTCAAACTCTACCTTTAGCCATAACTACAAATACCTGAGCCTTTCTCTTTTCCCCACCACTTCTGTGCCCTTGTGATAGTGGTGACCATGTTAGTCTAAAGACCTCCATTGAAAACCAGGTTTTGGCAAGAAAGATGGAGGATTGTTTGTCTCTTAAGACAAGGCACAAGCTAGAAATAGAGTTCCTGACAAAACTTCCACTGGGGCAGTTTCTGTTCTCATTGCTGTTTGTTTTATTTCTCCACCTTGGAGAAATGACTGGAAAAATGAAAAAATGACAAATCTGCTGCCATTGAAAGGGGTGACTATATGTATTACAGTGCTGACTGTCTTCACATGCTAGTCTGTGTATATTGTTATTTCGCCTCATTTCAACATTAATACTCTACTGTGCTGTAGATTGCAAACCACAATGGGACACTTAGTGAGTAATTTTGAAAGCCAAATATTTTCTTGGAGAAGTGGATCTACCTTACATGTATTTGCATCTTGCTGCTCTGTAGGAGTGATTTTCACAAAGAGGTTGAATCAAGCCAGCACACTGTCTGCCAACACTTTGAAATGGTATTGAGCTGTACAAAAGTAGTGGAAGATGAATTGGCAGTAACTGTCATGAGATAAAGAAGAAAACAGTATTCAATAAAGTAAAGCTAGTTTACCATCATTATAAGTGTAATCCAGAACAGGAACCAATTTGGCTGATCCTCAGCAGCGTTTTTTATAAGAGTACCTAGCCAGCTCTTTAAGCAGGTGGATCACAGCATAGTTCTTCCCAGAATTCCAGGAATTCTGCAGCTAGAGATCTACAAAATCGATAGCGGTATGGAAAAAATAACTAGAGAAGAAACTACGAACTGGTTTTTTTTCACTATAAAAAATCAAGACATGACTGAAAGTATCACACTGCCTGTTTGAAATCCAAAAAACAAAGTGGCTCTTTACCATCATGACATGTAGTTACACTATGGAACTTGTTGCCACAGGATGTAGTGGATGCTAAGACTTTACTTGGGTTAAAGAGCAAATGGAGAAGCTGCAGAAGAACTGTCTGCCCAGGACTGTTAAATACAAGGACTCCACTCTGACTCTGGAAATCCCCGATTCCCCAGTTATTTAAGGCTGGGAGACATAGCATGAACGTGTATGCCCTGTTCTTTCTTGTGTCACAGATATAGTATTATTAGGTACAGAGTACTAGACTGGGTGGACCTTTGTTCTGACACAGAACAACACAGCAGTTCTAATGTTGGCTGATCCTGGATTTTTGCTTGATACTATATACTAGATGTATCCTGTTCCTTTCTGTTTCTTTCTGTTTCTCTATTGGACAAGTACCCAGGTATCAACACTGGGTCCATTTTGGGAAGATTGTCTACCAGTCTAGAGCAGATAAGTCAGTATCTTTTTTGCTGTACAATTCTAATTTTAAAATTATATTTTTAAAAAATATCTGAGTTGTTACATGAGCGCAATTATTGGATATCCAAAACTTGACAGCAGATCTACTTCAAATTATTATCTAAGGGTAGTAGATAGAACATAAGAAACTCTTCTACTAATTGGGAGCCAAAACCCAAGTTTTTCTTTTGGCTGACTGTAGTTCTGTATCAGGAGATTCCCAGGTTTTGCTTTATAGGATTATCCCAGTTTACCAACTAAGAGTGTAACTTACTGTAGTACTAATCCTGCTCTCTCTATTTCTGGAACATTGGAGTAGCTCTGTTCTTGAAATCATTCAGAGTATAATTAATTCCATTATGTAGTAAGTATACTTTAGTTACTGTGTACCATGCTGCACCAAAGAAAGACACAAAAGCACTTTTGAAATGTAGCATATGTAAAATGGAGAACACAAAACTGTTATTTATCATGTTTTCTTCATGATCTACACTTTATGTTTGATATACTTAATTCTGTACTCTAAGTATAAATGCATGCAAGTAAGCCAGATGCTGATTTCTATATCTATAACCTGATCCAACACCTATTGTCATGAGGAGGTTAGTTTTCAGTGCTTCTTTGTTGTAACATTGGTGTGAGTTTTACATTCTACCTGTCTTAAGGGAGAAAGGCTGGTTGCCACAGTGGGGTCTATGCACTTGATTACCCATTCCCCATCTTTCCTTCACTAGCTTTGGCTCCCTGGCTGCAGATGCAAGAGCGGAACATAGGGACAGATCTCTGTTCTCCTGCTTATGCTGAATGCAGAATAATATCATCCACCTTTTATCACTCTAAACTTACTGTCATCTTCTTCTGAGTCAGAAACTTTGAAGTGTTTAGATTCAACTGTCTTTTCTTTTTATTTCCCTCTGGATTTTGTGTTTTAGTATTTTACACATTGTGCTTTATAGATATGTCCTGCTTTCAAAGTTATCTTAACAGCACATTTTGGCCTAGCTGCTTCCGTTTCCCACGAAATTCTGGCTTCCATTCTGATTCTGAATGATTTTTTTTCCTCTTTGATATTCTGGAATTTCCTAGGAAAAAATGTTTCTGTACGTTCCAGTCTTAGCACATAGGTACAGTGTCACGTCCTAGGGCTGGGACATCAGGGGCACCTGAAGTGCAGTGGTATCTGCTAAGCGGTGGCAGCACTGCGTTGGTGTAAGGACTGCTGAAAAACTTGAGTCCCCTGTTAGGAAGGTAATAGGTTGGGGTGTCTGCAGGAGCCAATGCCATCATACTGCCTTGGATCCTCACTACCACCTCTGCTGGCCCAGCTGACTGCAAAATGGTTTCCAAGGACGCCAGGGTTGTACGATGATGAAAAGCTACTCCTGGAGTTCCTGTCTCATGAATTTGCTGAGCCTTGGCCTTGAGGTTCTTTCTTTGCTAGCTGAAGAGTTTGATTAGTGGCCTGTAGTATTACAAAGGTTGTTTACCTCTCGCTGAAACAGATGTTTTCTTTATGTCTGAGTTCAGAACAAGGATTTGGAAGGTTCCTTCTTGGGGTCCATTTCTGATCCTCTACAAATGAAGTTCTCCTGGGTGATGTCCCCCATCACCATCCTGGCTTCCCTTTTGTTTCTGTATAGGCCCTGGGAGGAGAAACACTTCTTCATGAATATTCTTAGTGAGGAATAAACAGGAAGAGACAGTAGCCTCTAACAGATTATAAAGGTTCATATAATAAAAGCACTAAAGAGCAACGAAAGAAATGACTGCCTTGGCAGAGAACTATATAGTGGTACAGTTTTCTGTTAGTTAACATCTCCTAACACTAACTGCCTTAAATCAGCTTGTAAAGTCACAAACAGTTGAGTGTAATTTAAAGTTGAGCTTTTATCTCTGGGTCTTGGCTCTATTCCCAGCAAAGAAACACACAAAATAACTTGTTTATGGGCTCTGAAAATAATCAGGTTTGCTTTCTGATGCTTTATTTCTGCTTGGGGAAAAATAATAATTCCTCAAGCCATCAGTTTTATTCTGAGATTAAATGGAATAAAGAGCCCGAGGAATGCAAATAAACATGTCCATAATGGCACATCAGTGCAGAGGGGTTGCTACCTGCTGAGGGGACAGGGCTGCTGGCTTCCTTTGGCTTCCTATAACTCTCCCATCAGTCATCTATAGCTGTATGCATGTCAGAAAGCACTTGACTCTGACTCCTCTCTGGGCCCGACGGGATGCTTCTGTGGCCTTGCTGTTCCTTGTTTTCTTCAGTGTGTGGATATGGGAGGTCTGGGCTGCAGCCCTCACAGTGGTGCTTCTGAACATGAAACTGAGGATCTGTTTTACATGCTCTGCAATGTAGCACGAGGGGTGAGGATGGTGGATAGTAAGGTAGTCTTGGAGGACTGGGTAGGACACAAGGCCGGATGGTGCATTCTTGTCTCTAGTGCCCACTGGGTGGACTAAGGAATGAAGAAATTTAAATGCTTTCTGCTATATATATCCATGCACCAGTACATGCTGGTGGCCTCCCGTCTGGAAAGCAGCTTGGCAGAAAAGGACCTGGGGGTCCTGGTGGACACTGGATTGAACACGAGCCAGCAATGTGCCCTTGCCGCAAAGGTGATTGGTATCCCAGCGGGCATTAGACACAGTGTTGCGAGCAGGTCACGGGACGTGATCCTTCCCTTCTGGTCAGCACTGGTGAGGCCACACCTAGAGTGCTGTGTCTGGTTATGGGCCCTCCAGTATAAGAGAGACATGGACATACTGGAGAGAGTGCAGTGAAGGGCCACTAAGATGATTAGGGGACCAGACCATCTCTCCTATGAAGAAAGGCTGAGAGAACCGGGCTCATTCAGCCGAGAGAAGAGATGGCTTGATGGGATCTTATTAATATGTATAAATACCTGAAAGAAAGGCACACAGAGGATGGAGCCAGGCTCATTCCAGTGGTGCCCAGTGAAAGGACCAGAGGTGATGGGCACAAACTGAAACACAGGAGGGTCCTCCTGATCATCAGGAAGCACCTTTTTTTACTGCAGGGGTGACTGAGCACTGACACATATTGCTCAGAAAGGTTGTGGAGTCTCCATCCTTGGAGATAATAAAAAGCCATCTGGACATGGACCTTGGCAACTGGCTCTAGGTGGCCCTGCTTGAGCAGTGGGTTTGGACCAAATAACCTCCAGAGGTCCCTTTCAACCTCAGCCATTATGTGATTCTGTGATTTATACTAGTAAATAAAAAGATCCATGGCTACTTCTCTGCCTTTAAGGCAAGTGGTATGACACAGGACCTGTCCATACCAGCTAAATTCTCTTCCTCCTCCTGAACACAGTAGCTTCATCTATGCTGCGTACTGGGAGCAATCTCTGGCATGTGCTCCTTTCTGAGAGATCGGCTAGTTTGCCTGGGTCAAAACCATGCCTGGCAGTGTACTAACAAACTTGACTGTATCAACAACTGTGAGACCGTGCTTGAGCCTATGGTCAATGTCTGTTTGGTTTGCTAATAAAAATGTAGTCTATCAAACTTATTGTCCATGTTTCAACCATGTTACAGGAAAGCAGCATAGTTACCAAGATTTTTTAGATACAGGTTTCTTCCCTCTGCATTTGTTCTTCATTCATAGATATTAAAAGCATTCTGCCTTGCTTCCCAACTCTCCTGGCTCCCCCTGCCATAGCCTGGGCTTCCTGCTGTTTTCCTGATTCTGTCCAGGGGTTTTGCCTGTGCTTTAACAAATCATCACTTGGTTCAAAGGATTTTACTGGAAAGCTGGTGCTGAGGCACCTGCATTTTTCCTTAGCAGGTAGCAGAGGCTATGTGACACTGCCCTGGGACTTACCAGTTGGTTTCTGCTGTGTGGGGAATTGATTGTAAAGGTGTGAAGCAAGTCAATTACATTCCTAATGGGTGGCCCAGTGCGGAGGCTAATGCTGGCACAGCTTCCCAGCTGCTGACTTGACTGCAGGGAGAGAGGAGGGGAGAAATTCAGGAAGAGAAAGGGAATAAAAAGAAACCATGGAAAAAACAAGATAAGTGCAAAAACAGAAGGAACATGAAAAAGAATAAAAAGAAGAAATAAATACTGTATAAAGAAAATAGTGCTATAAAGAAGCCTGGGGCTAGCAGAGCAGAGAAAGGAAACAGAAGAATGTGGTGGAATAACAGATAAAACAGAAAAGAAAGGGGAAAAGGAAAACGTATTCTTTGCATTCTTTCTTTACAAGTCATTTTCCTACTAACGTGTGCTTTAAGCACTGTGTAATGAGCTATATCCCTGGATTTGTATTTTGAAGTAATTCTGCCACACACATTTTATAGCTTTCAACAGCATTCTAGCTGAAGCAGAAGGCGCTTGTAGCATTTTCTTTCTTTCTGTCCCCCAGTGCCCTCTCAACGTTTCCTACATTCTGCTGACAGTAGGCAGAAGGGTTATTTGGCACCGTTCGCCCACTAGATTGAGTGCAAATTCCTTTTGGCAGTGATTCCTGGTAAACTGCATATGCTTTGCACATGGCCCCTTCCCTGTAAAGTTTTGGGTAATATTTCATTAGTTTTCTCTCTCATTTGTGTTTCCTTCCCCTGTGTAGCCAGACTGTGTGAGAATGAGCATTGCTTACCTTTTGCTAGTTTACGGTATATTTAAAGCTCACCCACACTGATGTATGTTTTTGCCTCCCTCTTCTTTGCCTTATCTGTATAATTTTTTTTTCCTGTGTTACATGCAAATGGGATAGAAGGTTCTGCACAAAGCAACATATTTTACCAGGCACCAACAAGGCACTGAGAAAATGACAGTAATGTTTATTGAGTGTACAAATTCTGCAGTATTTTCACGCAGGCTGTGTACCCTTTTCTTCATTTTTGAAGAGTATGCAAGGTTCTGTTTCTTTGAAGAAATGAGAAAACAAGGAGACAATGTGTTTGCTTACAATTCCAAACCTCTCACTCAGTTTATGTTGTCCAAAAGCTCTTTTCTCTGTGCTGATCTGGCCTATTTCTGGAGCTTGCTTTTCAGTCTGTTTTTGTGGTATCCCCTTCTTTCTCTTTTATTCACTGCTCACTTGGTCCAAGAACAATCAGCTCAATCCCTTTGCCCATATAGTTCAAATCTGGAGGATCCATAAATCAGAGCTTTCAGAGAATGTCTTCTTTGTATCATTTCAAACACTGTTACAGTAGTGAAAAACTGATACAAGCTGCGAAGAGGCGACCTTCAGTCATGAGAAATGTAGGCAAGGCATTCTGACTGATATTCTCTGTCCCTTAAACAAACAATTCTCTCCATATATCTCACTTTTAGTACAAAGATTTTAGGAATCTGTGTTTTGATATGATGCATCACTCTTACCCCTTTATTGTTCATATGAACTCAAATAGAGTGGTACAGCAGCCTAAAAAATAATTAAAGCTTTACAGTTCCCAAGGCGGCCATTCTTTATGTAACTTTTAAGAGTACTGAATGAATATCTGGTAGCTCATCATATTTTAGCTTTTGTTGAAGAAAGAGGACTATTTCATTACTCATCTAGCTCTAAGTTTTGTTGCTAACATTGTTAAAACAGAACTTTTGCATGGTTAAGCTGCATCTTCCCTATACTATGATGTGGTTCTTCCTGAAGAATCTTCAGTCACCTAACTGGATTATTTTTTGTGTGCATGCTTGTTTTGAAAGGATTGCTGGCTATCGTGGAAATGCAGTTACCTCCAGTGTGGTGATTAGCAATACACAGGTTTCTACTGTTTTCCTATCCTAGTTTTGTTAATTGACCAAATGTAACAACAGCATGGAAGTGCAGTAAGTCTGTGTCACCAGCGCGAGCTGCAAAGGTGCTCATCTTGGCATGGCCTTAAAGTATGCAAGGGATTAAATTAATGTGTTGCATAGTTCTTTTTGTCCAAGTAGTTTGAAGGGAATGAACTGGCCGTGCAACCTCTGGTCTTACTTGTACAGGTGTAGATACCATGGCCCACTCTACTCATGTACCCAAGGGCAGTATGGAAGTTACTTGGCATGCAAGAGGACCCTCCAGACTTGCTGCAAGAGATGCTGAGATGTAGTTAGAACGTCACAAATACCACAGAGTACATTTAAGAGTTTGGAGAAAATTGTATTTATTGGCTTTATTACATGAATAATTGCATAATGGAAAAATATAAGTATTTGGCTAGGAAGGGGGTTGCAAAAGCACATGAGCATTCTAACCTCACTCCCTTTGAGTCAAAGTCGGACCCCTAACTTTTGCATTTTTAACTATCCTCCTCAAAACCTGACAAAGTGTTTGTTCCTGCTGTGTTTAGGTATGGGGGAATGTGAATGAGAATTTATGCAGAATATAGTCATTGCTGTCAATAATTTCCCTTGAATCGCCTTTTTTAGGCACATAGCAGATTGCAGTGCCTATCACTCCTGATATTTGGACTCATTTTCTATCAAGTATGTCTGTTGCTATGAAAAACTATCTGTGAATTGTGTCCTTCTCAGAAAAAGCAGTTCTGATGAGGTGTGTACGTGGTTCTTGGATTGTATTACAAAGTCAACACTTTTACAGAAATAACGCCTTCTCTGAAGATTTACAGTAAATAGATGTGCTAGACAAAGGTTGAAGGCAATTGGAAATGTGGTGATGTGACCAGCCAAGAATGTACTGTAAATGAGTGGGTAAATTTGTTACTACAGTCTGCTTGCAGTACCTGTATCACCTGGTTTTCAACTGATAGTCCTGATTTGTACTGTTAGTGTTTTGGTTTTGTGTTTGGTTTTTTTTTTAACAGAAGTAATTCACATTGCTAGTATATTGAAAATGACTTAAAGTAAGTAAGAAGAATATTATAGTTTCTTTTTTGTGTGTGTGTGTTTGTATTTACTTTCACAGCATTAACAATATAATGACATGACTGAATAATTCATGTATGTTTTACTGAGGCATTCTCCCAAGCAACCGAAAGCTTTCCTAATGGTTTGCCTAGACAGCGATTCCAGTCTCTGCTTGGAATGTTTGATTTGCAGTGCCCCACCACTGTGCTAATGTGGTTTTCTTTCATAGTTGTCTTAAAATTGTTGCCCTACCTATAGGCTAATAAATACTTTCCCCTCTTTGGCTCTGTCAATTCGTATGAATATTTCGTGGTGCTGCAAGTTGATCCGGATGTTTGTGTTAGTGAACATCCTTTTCTCTTTGACTTTACCACTCTGATATTCAGTCAGTTCTACCATTTTTAAAGAAGAACACTATGCAATTTGCATGTATTTTTACTTCTATAGGGAAGCCATATAAATATGATCCTATGTACCCTATTTTGGCTATATCTTCTTACCTCCGTTGCCATCTACCTTACTATATTGGGTTTATGTGGCTAGGTTTTGGTAGCAGGGTGGCTACAGGGGTGACTTCTGTGAGAAGAGACCAGGGGCTGCCCCCATGTCGGACAGAGCCAGTTCCATCTGGCCCTAAAATGGACCTGCTGCTGGCCCATCAGTGACACTGGTGGCACCTCTGTGATAACATATTTAAGAAAGAGTAAAAAGCACTGTGCAGCAGCTGTGAGAGATGAGTGAGATAAATGGAAGAGAAACAGCTCTGCAGCATCAAGGTCAGAGAAGGAGGAGAGGGAAGAGGTGCTCCAGGCGCCAGAGCATAAATTTCCCTGCAGCCCGTGGAGAAGACCATGGTGAAGCAGGTTGCCCCCCTGCAGCCCACAGGGCAGGGGGATGTGCCCTGAAGGAAGCTGCAGCCCATGGAGAACCTGCGCTGGAGCAGTCTCCTGGGAGGAACTGCAACCCATGGAGAGAAGCCCACACAGGAGCAGGTTTTCTGGCAGGACCTGTGGCCTGTGGGGAACCCACACTGGAACAGTCTTTTCCAGAAGGACTGTACTGCATGGCAAGGACCCATGATGGAGCAGGTCTTGAAGAACTGTAGCCCATGAGAAGGACCCACACTGGAGCAGTTAGTGAAGGACTGTATCCTGTTGGAGTGATCCCATGCTGGAGCAGGGGAACAGTGTGAAGAGGAAAGGGCGTCAGAGACGAAGCATTATGAACTGACCACAACACCCATTCCCCATCCCCCTGTGCCACTCAGGGTAGGGGGAGGAGGTAGAAGTGGAAGTGGAAGCAGGAATAGGTATCCTGGGAAGACTATAGGGACACTGCCCAGTTGTGTAGGGATGGAGTCAGGAAGGTCAAGGCGCAGCTGGAGCTGAACGTGGCAAGGGACACAACAAATAATAAGAAGGGCTTCTACAGGTATGTCAGCCAGAAAAGGAAGGTCAAAGAAAGCATACCCCTCTGATGAGCAAGACAGGTAAACTGGTAACAATGAACAAGAAGAAGGCTGAGGTACTCAGCTACATTTTTGCCTCAGTCTTCACTGGCAACCTCTCTTCCCACACCTCTTGAGTGGATTGACCACAAGGCAGGGACAGAGGGAGCGAAGTCCCTTCCACTGTAAAAGAAGATCAGGTTTGTGACCACCTGAGGAACCTGAACATAGAGAAGTCTATGGGACCTGATGATATGCATCTGAGAGTCCTGAGGGAGTTGGCTGATGTAGTTGCCAAGCCACTCTACATGATATTTGAAGAGTCATGGCAGTCAGGTGAAGAGCCCCATAACTGGAAAAAGGGAAACATTGCACCCATTTTTAAAATGGGTATCATTGCACCCATTTTTAAAAAGGGTGGAAAGGAGGACCCTAGGAACTACTGACCTGTCAGCCTCACCTCTATGCCTGGGAAGATCATGGAACAGATCCTCCTAGAAGCTATGCTAAGGCACATGGAGGACAGGGAGGTGATTCGAGACAGGCAGCATGGCTGCAGGCAAGTCCTGCCTGACCAGCCTAGTGGCCTTCTATAATGGAGTGACTACATCAGTGAACAAGGGAAAAGTTACAGATGTTGTCTGTTTGGACTTCTCTAAGGCCTTTGACACAGTCCGCCACAACATCCTTCTCTCTAAATTGGAGAGATATGGATTTGATGGGTGGACTGTTCAGTGGATGAGGAATTGGTTGAATGGTCACATCTAGAGGGTAGTAGTCAATGGCTCCATGTCCAGATACAAATCGGTGACAAGTGGTGTCCTTCAGGTGTCTGTATTCAGATTAGTACTGTTTAATATCTTCATCAATGACATAGACGGTGGGATCGAGTGCACCCTCAGCTAGTTTGCAGACAACACCAAGCTGAATGGTGTGGTTGACACAACGTGAGGGATGGGATGCCATCCAGATGGACCTGGACAAGCTTGAGAAGTGGGCCCATGTGAACCTCATGAGGTTTAACAAGGTCAAGTGCAGGGTCCTGCACCTGGGTTGGGGCAACCCCTGTTATCAATGCAGCCTGGGGGATGAAGCAACTGAGAGCAGTCCTGAAGGGAATGACTTGGGCATTCTGGTGGATGAAAAGCTGGATGTGAGCCGGCAATGTGGACTCGCAACCCCAAGAGCCAACTGTATCCTGGGCTGCATCAAAAGAAGCAGGGCCAGCAGGTCAAGGGAGGTGATTCTGCCCATCTGCTCTGCTCTGGTGAGACCCCACCTGGAGTACTGCATCCAGCTCTGGAGTCCTCAGCACAGGAAAGACGTGGACTTGTTGGAGCGGGTCCAGAGGAGGGCCACAAAAATGATCAGAGGGCTGGAACACCTGTCCTATGAAGACAGACTGAGACAGTTGGGATTGTTCAGCCTGGAGAAGAGAAGGCTGTGGGCAGACCTTATTGCAGCCTTTCAATAATTAAAGGGGGCTTATAAGAAAGATGGGGACAAACTTTTTAGCAGGGCCTGTTGGGATAGGACAAGGGGTAATGGTTTTAAACTAAGAGGGGGAAGATTTAGACTAGACAGAAGGAAGAAATTTTTTACAGTGAGGGTGGTGAAACACTGGCACAGGTTGCCCAGAGGGGTGGTAGATGCTGCATCCCTGGAAACATTCAAGGTCAGGTTGGACAGCTCTCTGAACAATCGGATCTTGTTGGAGATGTCCCTGCTCATTGCTAGGGGGTGGACTACATGACCTTTAAAGATCCCTTCCAATGCAAACTATTCTATGATTCTAAAAGTCAGGAGTGAAGTTGAGCCTGGGAAGATGGGGGTAGGAGGAAGGTGTGGTGGTTTTAGTTTTGACTTTTTGGTGTTTGTTTCTCACTATCCTACTCTATTTTTAATTGGCAATGAATTAAATTAATCTTCCCCAAGCCAACTCTGTTTTGCCCTGCCTTTGACAGTAATTGATGAGTAATCTCCCTGTCCTTATTTCAACCCATGAGCTTCTTCATCTTACTTTCTTCCCCTGTCATGCTAAGGAAGGGGAGTGAGAGAGTGGCTTGGTGGGCGTTTGGCAACCAACCAAGGTTAATCTACCACACTTACCTAAAATGGTCCTTTGTGATCTTTAAGGCAGACCATATTTATGGATTCACTTTACTGAGTATTTACCAAGAAATGTAATTGGCTGTCAAGGGAAGATGAATGCTTTCTTACCGCCTTGTTTGTACTCTGTATTTGAATGGACAGAAAAGATGAACAGAAAGTCATGGGCTCAAGCACCTGATTTAAGCTTCTGTAAAATCTGAAAATCCCCTCCTAACTTTCAGCTGTTTTCTTGTCCTATCTACCTCTGAGCAACAAGCAGAAAAATCTGGCTGTGGAAGGGCTTGTTTCTAGAGCATTTGTATCTATTTCAGCCAGAAGCCTACCTTTGCAACACTGGAACTAATTATCTGGGCTGAAATCTCTACCTATTCTGATGCATCTCTTAAATCCCCCATTTTAGGCACTCGGTGAATGCTGTCCTTTTCACTTTCTTTGACATTTTCTTACAGGGCAATGAGCAGTGATATTGTGATGCTTGCTGACACATTAACTGCTAATATTAACATCAGTCTACTTTTAGCTGAGGCAGCCATGTAATTTCTTAGATGAGATGGAAACCATCTTTTGAAAGGGGTCTCTGTTCCCAATAAGCTACGTTTTCTTGAAGCAAAGGTGGTGTGCCAAAATGTTGTCTGAAACAAAAATATTTTGGTATTGGTTGGTGGGGGGAGAGGCGGTATTCCAGGCAAACAAATTGCTTATGTTGAG
>NW_009646939.1:3142355-3149468 GCF_000708025.1 Charadrius vociferus
TGTAACTAATGAAACCTGCAAAGTCGTCTTCTTTCCTTGCAAGTCTTGGAACGGAATGGAAGAATACCCATTGCCTTTCTCCTATTCCCATCAGCTCAAACTAGACTGAGGGTCTGTAAAGCTAAAAGTCTCTCCATCTGCCACCCAAATTACAGAGCAAGGGATTTAATCTAGTGGGCAGGCTGAACTGCAGGGGCAAAGAAATCTCAGTGTGTATGTGCCTCTTTTGGTGTGAATTCTCAAGTGTCTAGTAAAGGCTGAGCCAAACAATGATTTAGATAGGAAGAGCTAAAAATCAAGCTCAAATGAGTCTGCTGAGCAGGTCTGCACTTAGCTTACAGATCCTCTCCCTCTCAGTGAAAGCCAGTCCCTCAATGATATTTCCACAGTCTTTAAACCCTACCGGAGCAGAATGAGGTGCCTTAGATGGAACCACTTGTTGCTGTGCTGTGATTCACCCTGGCTGGCCATTGCCTTTTGTCAAATGCTGAAAACAGAGGCTCCTTTTTTGAATGGAACTGCCTTATCCTTGTTTACCAGCAAGGATTTCTGGCTCTGGCCATAAAGCTGCTGATGAATGGAGTGTGAGCATATGGGGGGTGAAGCAGTTTGTTCCAGGGTTCTGCCTAATTTACTTCCACAACTGCAAGCAAGAATAAGGCCTTAAATCTGAGGCTCTAAAATCATCAGAGAACTTCCACTTTTGGTGTCTGTGTGAGATAATGGCTTCAGTCACTTGAAACTGAGCACAGTTTGATGGCAAGGAAAGGAATGAGCGGAAGGTAAAGTGAGCCTTCTTGCATGAAAGCACTAATATGCTCCAGAAGTCATGGTGGAGACTTTTAAATCTCCAGTTCACTCCCAAATGACTTGATTTGAATAGTCTGTCCAAACCCATTTGACATTCCTTTCAAGTCCTTCAGGGCATTCAGATTCCACGAGCATTTGTTGTGATACCTAATTAATTTGAAAGACTGTGCTTAATCCCAAGAATAAATTGATGAAGTTTTACAAAGGTTGATCTTTAATAACAAAGCTGAAGGTACTTCAAATAAATCAAGTACAGAAAGCCACAAATACATTAGTTTTCTAAGAGAATCAGTGCAAAAGAAATAAGCTATGTAGTGCCCTTTGTTGGATTGTCCAAGGCAGTGTTCAGTGACCTTTTATATTGCATCAGACTCTTGTTTATAGTAGGAGGTGTTTGAGTTTATTTGTTCTGAATATAGTGCAGCCACTATCTTACTCTCTCAGGCAAATGTTCCAGAGGAGCAAGACAGCTGTATTCCCTTTCCCAATTAGCACTACCCCATGCAGCATGGGAAAGCTCCCCACACCTCTTTGTGTCTCATGCAACATATATTTTAGCTTCAACTATGTCTGGAGCCTTTCCTCTAGATAGCTGTTTGGGCATTTTATTGACTGAATTAGCTTTGGGCATTCACGGTGAATTACCTCAGCAGTCATACCTCAGCTGTGGAGCGGGTATGTGCCATGGTATTTGCTGGGATGCTCTGCTGCTTGCCACAGAGATGAGAGACGTGGTGCAGTGCATCACACAGCTCCCTTCCGCCTGTCTGCCTTTGTAAATCATGAATACAGAAAGGGAAGGGGGTATGGTGCTCACTTAGGTATCTTCCTGCATAGGGCCAAGGCCTACTTGAATCTTGAAGATGGGAAGCACGGCCACACTCTGAAATTTAGCTATAACCTGTGAGAGCTATATATTTTCCAGTGCAACACTCTCCAGGTCCCACAGCACAATGTCTGTGCCACTTATTAGGAAAATCAGTACAACAGCCAAGAATTGAGTTGGTCTGGAGTTGGTCCCAAGACGTGCTTATGATAGACTGGGATTCCTGCTCGTGAGCAGCAATGCGTCCCTGGAGCAGCAGGGGCTAATCCTTCTCCGTAACGGAGAAAGAGACGGGAGCAAGCACAACAGCAAGGCAGGCAGGGGCGGGAGCCTTGGGATGTGGCAGGGAGGGGAGCCTTTGCTGAAACTTCTTGCAGCTGAGCTCTGACACTCACCAAGGCTTCTCAAACAGCTCACTCTTCTCAGAAAGCTGGACTTAAGTGCAGGCAGCTTAACTGCCAGGATGAGTAAAGCGTGTGCTCCAGACACAGCACTTGTTCCAGATTATGGCTGGAACATGAGGGCACTAATAGTTCTTGATGTCCCTGACCAGCCTCACCTAGAGCCTCCACCCATGCCTTCTGCCGATGATCCCAGGAGCTCCATTTAAGCTCAGGCTTGGGCCGTCAGTCTTGGCCTGAGCTATGTAACAGGTATACCTATCTCCAGTCCTGTCTCTGGTCTTGCTTCCTTGAGGGATCTTGGGCCAGTATTTTAGGTAGCTTGTCCCTGGTTCTTTCTCTTGGATGGATGTTGGACCCATATTGCAGCATTATTTCCAACCCTGTCTCTGGCCTCATCTCCTGTGTGGGTCCCCAGGTTGGATCCTGAACCTGGTTCATTATCTTGCCTTGTCTGGGACTGTCAATGGACCCTGTTATTACTACCGTGCTCCCTGTCATGTTCAAACCTTCTGGGAATGAGTGCACTTCCGGTGTTGTGGTCACCTTTGGTTCCTGGCTTGTTATCCCTTGTGGAGCTGCTCTGCTCTTGCTGCTCTCCGACAAGTAAAACAAAACTGGAGGGCTGTCAGTTTTATTCTCTCTTCTTTTCATTAGTACAAAGTTCAAAAAAATTAGGATGTCCTTTTATATAAAAAGGACAAGAAAATCTACAGTGAATCTAAATGAAGAATAAAGGATAATATTAAACGGGAGGAATAAACAGTTCCAATTGTTAAGTACCACTCTGAATCTGATCAAGCTTTTATGTGCCTGTGCAAATTGTCTTTGGCAGTAAGTTTTTCACAGCACTGTGTGCTCCAACAATCCCTCTCACTGTGTTTTCTGTTGTTATTCTCCTCAGCTGTGAAGATTTCCCACAAGGAGTGCTTCTGAGAAGGTCTGTAGCTATGGTGAAGAGTCCAGAGGAAAAAAGAGCCCTACAAGAATAAAAAAAAGGTGATGAGATACTTCAGTCTACTTCTGTGAAAGGTAATGACGTTTCTGATAAAGAAAAATCGTACTATATTGGAGAAGAAGTTTTTTTTAAGTTAAAAAAAAAAGACTAAACCTGCTCATTCCTGCAAGGTAAGGAGGATGAGTCTGTGGTATATGGTCATAGGGTAGGCTTAACTCACAGCAAATCATACTGTGAACACACAGTACACCCCTTTTTGGTTGTTTGTTTTGCAGTTCTTTTTTTTTTTCATGTCCCAGTGCTGGCAAATTTGCCATGATTTTTCAAATGGTTTCCTTCGGTGTAGAACTTGTCTATTTCTCAGTTGTTCAAACCCATAGCCAGCTCTACTGCATGCAGCAGCCTCACTTCTGCCTTCAGCTTGCCTTTTTTGACCGTAATCTGTGATGCACAGAATAATGGTAGTAGCAAAAGCTTATTTCTAAGTTTTTTTCTGAAGTAACCTCTAGTCTTTCAGTGCTAAAAGAGAAACGTGGATGTAACAGAGATTCTTGACTGCTGTTTTTGTGACACTAAGCTCAAGCACAATTAACTGAAAAAGGAAAAGGGTCACAAGAATATACCCGGAAGGGTAGGTGCTTTGTACCAAACACTGCCCTGAGAGGTTTCCAAAGATAATTAGCATTAGCCTAATTTCCCCCCCCATTGAAGTCAAGGGGGAAGGCAGAGTTTGGCTAGGTACAGTTTATGGCACATAAAAATTTGTAATGATACAGGAATACTGTTATTCCTTACTAGCAAAAGGCTTTTACTGGACTCTCAGTTTCTGACAATGACTGTACTAAGTATCAATATAGCAAAAGCTCCACAACCCAGTCACTGTGACTTTTGCCAGTAAAACTGACATTACGCAAGGAAATTCTGCAGCTCATCATGTCTCCAGGCTAATGTCTATGTTAGCTTTTCTACTGCAAATTTTCAGGGAGTGATTGGTGTGCAATAAATTGGCTATATGGAAAAGGAGGGCATTTAAGAGACAGTGAAGGACCCAGGTGTCTTCTATGCATTTGCTTTAGCAACCTCAAAGATATTTTAACTCTCCAAACAGAGAAGCAAGGGCTGGGGGAGCTGCAGAAAGCAGAACTGTAGCTTAAAGTATGTGATAGCAAATCCTTCGTGAGTCTGGGTAAGGAGTCCTCTTAGGGTCTGCTAATGGGCAAGGAAAGGAGACACATTGTATGGAGTGCAAGGGGAAAGGACATAAAGAATAGTAGAGCAAAGCTGGGCTCCAGGAATACTGGATGGCTTTGATGTGGGAAACTCACGAAGTTGTAGGAGTGTGAGCTGTATGTGGGAAAGATTTAGAGGGTTGCTGAGAGAGACTTAGGGGCATAACTGAGTAAAGGGCATATAGCAAATGGGATCCCACATGGGCATCCCTCCACAGGAGTCAGGAGGGAAGGTAAGGGAACCTTGACGGGGAGAGGTATAAAAAGGCTTGTTACAGGAGAGGACTGAGGTACAAACAGGGCTCTTTCTGGGAAGGTTAATGGTAATAAATTCCCTGTCTAGCATAAGGGACAAAAAATGACTGTGATGAGGGGTGCGTGAGCCCAAGGACTCTTGAATTGGGAAACTGGTTTTTGAAACTTGAGTCTGGGTAAATGAGAATGATAGAGCACTGGGTAAGGGCAAACACCACAGTGACTCTGGGACATGGGATGGTGAAAAGGAAGGTGTGGTAGAGGAGGCATGGAAAAAGAGGAAAGCATCCCCTGTATACATGTACAAGTGCAAGGCAGGGGGTGAACCCGTGTTAAGTGGTCATGTTCAGGGATATATGAATGCTTTGACAGTGGTGGACTGTAGTTTTGCTTCTGTTAACACTATGTGATTGTGAGGTTGTTGGTTCTCATACTTGCGTAGATGCGGATGGCTTCAGTGTCAGATTATTTCCATTGTTCTATGTTGAAGTTCTTAGTGGATGTGATTTCCAGAAGTCCCTGGCAATTGTGGAAACGAGTTGTAAATAATGTCCTCCTGGATCTGTTGAGGCAGAAAGGATCGTCAGTAGTGCACTTGAAGTAATAGTAAAAAGAAGACTTAGTAAAAAGAAACTTTGTTTTAAACTGTCAGCATTTGTCTTCACACTGTTTTCTGTCTCAGTACTTAATGTAATTGTCAACCTGCATTTCAGACGTGCCTAGGTGGCAGTTTCAGAACTATGAACCTAACAATCCAGTTCTTTTTATTTTAGATCTATCTTATTTGTGTACATAGGAGAAACTCTTATTTTTAGGCAATTAGAAGAACATTTATTCACTGTAAGGTTAGCAAAGAAATATGTGTGGGTAGAATTTTCAAGAACACTTAGGAACCAAAGTCCTGTGGCTTTGAAATATTCTGTAATACTGAAATTGTATTATGAAATCAGTTTTCTGGAATTACTGTAATATTTGGGGGAAGGGGACTAAGCAAGCTGTCATGGGAAAAGGTGGGCTGCTAGAAACGGTTGTGGCTGGAGAGCTCACATGACTGAGTATTTCTAGGGCTCTGAATACATAGCTAAACTTGCTCCAAGATTCAGCAGTGGGATCTGTGGCTGGATACAACAGTATTTAACTTTCTGTAGGGAGCGGCCAAAAATAGAGGACACACAAGGACTTGGCACAATATTTATTAACTTAATTAAATATCCTCATTGTTAGACATCTGTATTTTTAATTCTGTTCTCTATTTAAACATCTGTTAGAAAACTTCATGCCTTCTTAATTCTGTTTGCACTGGTTCCTAGCTCCAGATGTTCCCAATGAAATAGGAATAAGCCTGGGTAACCTAACAGCCCTGGTGATGGTATTATGACAGTTCTTTGGCATATATGGCAATTTAAGTATTAAAATACACTGAAGTTGGTCACCCACAAATTACACTGAAGCATTTAGGAAATTGATTTCCTTTTAAAACTGAAGCAGATAAGGATGAATGTTCTTCTTCCTCCGACCTTGCTATTGTATTCTGGGAATGTTACCCTCGTTGCTTTCTGGCTAAGGACTGTTATCTGTGAAACTAACTTGAGGGGGAGGGGGGAATCCTTGGAATTGTTGTTCTGGGAAAATATCTTCATGTGTCAATGGATATTTAGCTGATGGAAGATGGTATGCCTTATTTATTAGCACCAACAACTCAGCCTAGTGAATGAACTTGCAATGTAAACATTACTATGCAGATGTGCGTATAACTATATAGAGGGGCTTACTACTTCAAATAAAAATTAACTGTGCAATAAAAATGACTTAGGATCATTGTGTTCTCGCCTTTTAAGACAGAAATTTGGAATATGAAATCAAAAGAAAATGAGATAGTGAAAAGGACCTAGAGGGTCCTGGTGGGAAACAAGCCAGAAATGCATCCTTGTGGCTAGAATGCCAACATCCTGGGCTGCATTAGAAACAGAGTTGCCAGGCTGAGGGAGATGATCCTTCTCTTCTGCTCAGCACTGGGGAGGCCATATCTGGAGCACTATGCCCCAGTCCTGGGTTCCGTGGTCCAAGAGACAAATAGCCATAGTGGAGCAAGTCCGGTGAAGGACCATGAAAATGAATAAGGGCTTGGAGCACAAGGAGAGGCTGAGAGCTAGGACTGTTTAGCCTGAAGAAGAGAAGGCTTGGGAGTAACTTATCAAGGTATATAAACGTGATGGGAGACGAAAAGACGGAGCCAGACTCTTCCCAATGGTTCCCAGGACAAGAGAACAAGACAAGAGGAAATAGCTGCAAACTGAAATACAGGAAACTACAGGAAATTCCATTTTAACATCAGAACAGTCTGCTTTGCTTTTGAATTGTAGTCAAATACTGGAATAAGTTGCTCAGGGGTTGTGGAGTCTCTGTCCTTAGAGATCCTCAAAACCTGAGCAACCTGCTGTAGTCTGCCCTTGCTTTGAGTAGGGTGGTTGGATCTGGTGGTCTTCCAACCTCAGCCATGCTCTGACTCTGCAAGTCTGTTCTCCAAATCTGTTCTCTACATTTGAACATTTAAAAGCCTTTTGGGAAGTACCTCGTTAAAATGCAATGAACAAGAAAAACTCAAAACTTGTAAATATGAAAGAAAGCTTTCCT
>NW_009646939.1:3149485-3181255 GCF_000708025.1 Charadrius vociferus
TTAATAAAATCATACTTAAATTATAGATAAGAAAATGATAACATCCAGCCCTGCTAGGGAATGGAAAGTGATTCAGGAAATGGATATTACCCTGTTCTTGCAAATCCCTTATTCCCCTAGGTGACTTTGTGAGGGACAGTCCCATTAAATTGCTTATGATCAAAACTGATACAGTTAAGTCAATGTCTGCAGAATCTGGGCCTTAATAGACACATTCGTGTCTGATTTTTTTCATCAACTTGCGTTGGGCTTAGCAAAGGTGGTTTTTTCAGTTATGTTTTTCTGACCAGTAATATAGTTTAAGGGATACATCGGATAAATTGATGGCATTGTACAGAAGTCATACAAAGGAGGATAGATGTTCAGTCATTTCTTGGGTGGTAGCCCTAACTGCACAGAAAATATGACCTCTGGCTTAGAAATTCAAGCTTGGCTTTTAGTGATTTCAGGCTAAGAAGGATACTAGAGTGTCTGCTTGGCTGAGAATGCTCTGAGGAGATTTGCTTATCGCAGGCATTGCTGATACCAGCGTCAACTTTGTTATCTGAGGTTGATACCATATGAAATGCCAAGCACACCGCCTTAGCTTAGTGCTACACTTGTCCTTACAGCGTCTAATACTTGCTGTGCTCAGATGAGTGGCTTCCCAACTGCATAACCATGAGATTTGTTTTTTTTTTTTTTTAATGTGAAGGTAAGATGAGGATCAGCTGTCTTTTGTCAGTGTGTTTCTTGGTGTCGCATTCTTTTGAAAGAGCAACTGTGATTTAATAAAATGTCTGCTCCGAATAAATTGCATGCTTGAACTATGCTGTCCCTTTGAACAAATAATGAATGCAACAAAAAAATCTTCTTTGCTGTGTTAAGGTACCAGTAGTATTACAGTTTTCACTGAAGCATGAAGAGCTTTTTCAGTTCTTCCCTCTTCTGAATAATAAAATGGCAATTAAAACATGGGAATATTTATATGGTGAGGCCTAGATTAAGACAGCTGAATATTCTTTCCAGCTGACTGGAGCAGTAAGAGGTGGATGAAATTAAAGTGCTGAAAGAGAACAATCAGCAGGTATTGTAAAGGAAATATGAAGCATCGTGTGAGTGTACTTTGCTGTGTACATCTTGTATCTCAGTTAGGGCTGGCATGGGTGGGACACCAATGTCACAAAACAGTCTTATTTCCTGTTAGTTTATAGGCATCAGCTCAGCAGGTCTGGTGTCTGCTCATGATACTCAAATATAGCCCAGTTATTGTGGCAGCGGCACTGAGCACTGTCCAATAGCTTAGTACCTTGCTCTGAGGCCAGGTTGCTCTGCATCTGGTACCCCACCCAGGCAGCCTGTCCCTGTCCCTCTTCTATTTTCACTAATAGATTATTAAGCATAAGGAGACTACCTTTTCTAGTAGAGCCCCTTGAGCAGTCTCCTTCTCTGTGTAGGTGGCACTTGGCTCTGTCAACACAGGTGTCATAGAAACATTCTGTACGTGATGTTCCTCTTGATGTTCCTGTGATGGTTTCAACAGTCTTGCTTTGGTTGCATGTATAACTATCCCTCCCTACCCACCACCCAAAAACAAAAGGGCCATTACTTCCCTAAATGGAAAGATCACATGGAAGGATGGAAACTGCAAGTTTATTCTGATTTCTTTCTTGCCTTGTTCTGTAGAGAGATTCATATTGCCAAATGCTGAATACTTTGAGGTATACTAGAACTAGCCTCTGAAACACTGCACAGTCTTCTGGCTCCATATGGCACCTAAAGCCTTTCATCAGCCTGGATGTGACACAGCGAAGTCCAAAGACTTTCCTTCTTTATGCTGCTTTAGAAAGCCCTTATCTTGGTGAAACAGTTGATTCAGGGTGTGAAAGAAGGAGCACGAGAAATTTAGTGTGGAGCCAATCTCTGTTGCCTTCTTTGGAAGGGTTCCTGTGTGAAGGGCTGGATGCTACAGATTTTACCGCTTTTGGCCAACCTTTTCCACCTTCACTGGCAAATTTCCAGTGTTAGCAGTAGATTTGTTCAGTTGAATTTTATGTTCCCTAAGGAATCAAAGCTGGACTCGGATAAACAAGGAGGATTCTTTTTTTTTTGCACGAGAAGGATGAGAATTTTCTGTTAAGGAACTGATCTGCACCACATTTATGAACATCAAGGAACTGCTAAAAATACAGGAATTAAGAGTGATGCCATGGTGGATTAGACTATAGGTGAGGCCTTTCAGTGGGACAGCTCAGATGAGAGCGTCACTGACAAAATGAAAGACTTACTCAAATTTTAAATCAGTCCAGTATACTCTGGGCCCTAAAGTTTGTGTGATTGATTTGAGCAGAGTCTAATTGCTTGGGATTTTTTAGTTTCTTCTTCAACTGTTCACCTGTCTGCAGGTCCTGCTTTAATATTTTATGACTAGAAGTGCACATAGCATGAATAAAATGAGTTCTTATTTACAAAGTCTGTATGTTGTTGCTTAAGAATCCTGATGAGCTGTAGCAAGCCAACTTTAGATGGATGGCAGTTGTAGTGGAAAAAAGAACTAAATAGCAAGATAGAGAAATTCTTTAGCAAAATTAGTGGCAATTAAAATTCAACTCCAGAAGGTATCTTTAGGGTTTTTTTCTTTATATGAAAACTTAAACATTAAGATTCTTCAACAAACAAATATTTCAGTGGAGTTGTTTCTCATTAACTCCAGGGGCTTCTTTTCTGGATATAATTTGCAAGTTTCCTATAATGATTATTAAAACTCATGAAAAATCCTGACAGGGACTTGAAAAAAACAAAGAGTGCAATTTCTTAGCTGTGTCTTTTTTCTATCCAGTAGCAAAAAAGGACTTTTGGTTTAAAATGACGTATTTTTGATTAAATAGAGCTGCAAGAAATGCTGAAGCTGTTTTTTTCCAGGAGACAGTAAAAGCTCGTTGTCTTTGAATATGGGTGCAGCTATGCTGAGAATGCAAATGCTTGTAAAATATTGATTAGCGATACTTTAAAAAAATCAAGTGCCAATAGATAGAGCGCAAAATTCAGAGCTGTGCACCCCAGATGGTAAATACGGCAGCTTAGAAATGAGAAGTAAGACTTATCCTTTGAATGTGAACAACTTTTAATGAGGGTCACTGTAAATAACATTCCTATGGAAGTATGTTCTCCTGGACAAATTCTATACCAAGTTTCTTATCAGTGTCTTCATTCAGTGTGAATGTGATATCAAGCTCTTCTTTGGTGCTGTCAATTCATGTGGGTTGCTCCTTTTTTGGAGTAGGTTATGAGAATTCAAAATCGATATTTTATGCCTGTGCACAAAGTGGTTGCGTGAGTAAGTTGGACATATTAATTAAAAAATATTTTTTGGTTCCTGCAGTCCTGCAAGTTAACGCTGAGTTTGAAACAATCCATTCTGCATATTTCTAGATGCCTTAGAATGGATTTGACCCTTCATAAAAGCGAAAACCCCCCTTATTTATGAGCACAAAGTACTTTCCTCTAAACAACATTTATCATCTCTCTGTCTCTCTCTCCCAGTGAAGCTGTGCGCAGTGCAGGAAAAGCAAACAGCTCTGCAATCAGGAGTACTGGCTCTGCTCTCATTGGCCACCTACTCGTGTCTGGTTTTGGTGCTATAAAGTGACTATGGCAACCCACAGTGTGTGAAGTGCTTCTGGATCTAGAATAATGAATGTATTGATATCATCACAATTACTACCACATCAGGTTGGAAGTAAAGATTGCTAGAAGATAGAAGCATATCAGAGAGAAATGCTTGCCATACTTCTGTACTTTTCCCTAAGCAACCTGTTGTAGCTACTGACCACAACAGGTTGCTGGAATAGATACTTGGGTATATGACTCCAGTACAGCTGTTCTTCAGTAAGATTAGGTTCAGGAAACAATCTGGAAAAGCTGCATGTCATGTTACTCAGCCTGAATATCAAGACAGCAGACTTAGATCATGATGTCTGTTTGGTTCCTGGCCCTTTCGCAAGTGTAGGTTATGATTTTCATTCCCATAGCAAGTGGTGTGGAGAGGATGAATAAGGATCAGCTATTCACTACCTCCTCCAGTAAAAGAACTAGAGGAGCATCAAATAAAACTAACAGTTACCAGGTTCAAAGTGTAAGGAGATGATGCTTTATCCAATATGAAGTGAATCTGTGGAACTGGGGGACTGGAGAAATCCATTGAGCAAAAAACCACTGATAGCAGCTGAATATTCAAAAAACACCTTTGGCTCAGGAGATATTCAAGCTACAGACTGCAAGAGTTGGGGAAACTATTCTGAACAGAAGTACAGCAATGTACTTGCCCTGTTCTTATATTCTTTAGGCATCAAATTTTGTCCACTGTCAGGACACTAACAAGATACTGAACTAGTTGTTGGCTGAAGTTGTTCTTCAGACTGTGAGTAAATGTCTGGCAACGTATACAAGAGTTCCTCAATGGCAAAGGCATCCATAACACCTAGCTTGCTTTAAAAAAAAGAAATAAAAAAGCATAGGAAAATGAATGTGTGTTTATATAGATACATGTGGTTTGTATCGTATATGGTTTATACCATTCGTTATTGCTACATATAAACCATTGAAACCGTGTGTTGCCTGTAACCTGTCCAGTATATAACACTTTCCCGTAAGTTTCCCAAATACTCGGTTTACATGAGTATCACCCAAGGATAAGAATGGCAGATATGAAGTCCAGCCAATATTTCTAAAGCGCCGATGTTTCTCTATTAAAACCTACCTAGCTTTGATGTACTAGTTTATGAATCAATGATTCCATGCTTTCCAGATGTGCAGCTTTTCATAAAAGCTCTGTTTAGCCTCTGTATCAGTGACAGCTTGTGGTTTGATGTGGGAGTTGCTGAATTTTCAGGATCCTGTGATCCCTGCCATATGTGGCAGGCAGATTTGGCAGAGGGGATGGTGAACACAACACTGAGCATGCAGTGCAAAGGTCTAGAGCAAGGGGAGTTGGTGTCTTTCCAATCACCCATCTGGATGAAGACACTTCAATAATGGCTGTTGGCTTTCATAACACTCCTGTACTATTTGGCTAAAGAAATTTAAGGAGAAAAGGCTGATCCTCCTGACCATGAAAGGTAATGCCTTCACACAAAGTAACAAGCAAAGCAAAATCTCTGTAGGGTGCTCAAAGCGTTACTGTTATGCAAGCTTTAGTCACAGTGTTAGACCTAATGTTAAGCTATGAGTTTTGTAAGACTGAATCTGTGAGCTCCTTCAGGACCTCAATCTTTAAACATTTTAATATTACTTTAATATCCATCTAATTTTGCTGCTGTGTGAATGAGAGATGGAGAAAGTGCACTACAAGAAGATTGATGTAATCTTTTAAAAATTGGACCCTATTACTATCTTAGAGTAATCTGTTTTCTGTGGTTCGTTTATTGTCCCAATTACTTTTGTTCCACTTAAAGATTGATGTGAGCATGGAGTTGACATCTACCTGCATTCCAACCCACAAATACTCAACATTTCACAAAGATCAGGAAACTTTCAAAGCCATGCATTGAAGAACTACAATGAAGGCTGTAAATCAACGGTTGTTTAATCAAAATTGCAGAGGAGTTGATAAGAATAATCAGAGACAATAATCCTCAGACATTTAAAGTGACTAAGCAAGAACATTAATATATTTTTCATTTGATTTCCAATAGAAATATCTCATTTTGATAGTTTTGGATGTTGCTATTTCCTCCTTGCCATCTCTCCTTTTTTGTTTTTTTTTTTTGGGGGGGGGGGCGGGGGGGTTAGTTTGTTTTTGTTTTTTGTTTGTTTTTTTTTACATCAGGGAAAGGGATAGAAATTCTTATTAAAGTAATTTAAGAAATATTTTTATGCTTTTCTCCTCCCAACTATTTTACCTAGGAGGTGGAAAATTGAGGGAAAATAAAGCAGGAAAGGAAAGGATTAACTTTGAATCTCATAAGTATCTGAAGAACCGATTTTGATTTTAAGATTCTTGTATGCTATAGTTAAACAGAAAATCTGGAAGCCCCAGTCATGTTTAGTCATGGATGTTTTGAACTGTCTGTGAACTGGTAGATGTGGTAGATAAATGTAGACTGTATTTTGCTGTTCTCTGCTCCTTCACGGAGGGCGTATGTGATCTGTGCATGTTTTACTTGTGTGTGTGTGTGTATGTGCACAGCCTTATGAAGCAATGCCACCTTTGCTCTACTGTTATATATTTCTTTATCATACTTTTAACTGAGTATCTTATCTTACAGGTAGCATTCTAGCAATTGGCAAAGGGAATCTCAAACTGGCTCATAAGTTACTTTTGTATTTAATATAAGCTTGAGGTTTAAAAATGCTTTTATAAGGAAAGTAATTATACTTGTGGCAAGTAAAGGAAAAGATCAATGTTCTAAATGCCTCACTGAAGAGGGTAAGTGGGTAATTACACGCTTAGTGAACTGTCAGTGCCTCTGACTTGTCAGAAGAGCCTAAAGATCATTCTAAGAGGAAAACCTGACACCTTTGCAAATTAAACTATGGCTCAACAGGCGAGCACTAAGCTAAGTACTTGTCTTAGCCATTGTATTTGTGTAAAAAGAAATGTCTTTGATATACTGTCTCATTTATTTGACAACAGGGAGTGATTATTTGTTTGTTTTCTGTAATTATAACTGCCAGGAAAACATTCTCTTAATCTAATGTGGTTTTCAGTCATTAGTGTGCTCTAAATGGTAAGAAATATCATAAAAGGCTCTAATAGGATCCATGACTGTATCTTCAACTTGGTTGCAAGAACTTCAGAAATGTAGCTTTTGGAAACTCTGCAGGGCTCTGTTGCCAAAATTTGGATACACAGACAGTCCTCAGGCTTCAGTACTGCTCACTGTTTGTCTGTTAGAGCTGGGAGGGACGTTCAGCACCTCATGGCATGGAGCTCTAGGAGCGTGAGGACACAGTATCTAACTATATAGAGCAACTGAAGTGGGAGATGGTGTGTTTAGTTTGTAAAAGCACAATCCTCAGAAGGGAAAATGCAGCAGTCACAGTGTGCTGCAGCCTTTTGCGTGATTGCCTTTTTTGAAGGGTATTTTCCTGCCTTGAGCACAAATGTCCTCTACCATTAATGACAAGAAGCTTACAGCTTCCTGTGACTGTCCTCATCCAGTCTTGCACAAGAGGGGAAGAAAGCTGGAACATTTTTTTCTCCTTTTCTGTCCTTTTGCTCATAGCAAGAGACAGACAACTTATTCCTCTACGAGATTAAGGCTTCCTGCAGCTATGAGGAGTTAGAGATGGGTCTATATATCCTTGTACAAGCAAATTAGGGTTGTGACAGTCTTTTCCATTGGTATTTTAATCTTTGAAACCATTCTTCTTGCTGTAAAGAAGAATGTGACGAATTCAAGGTGAGACAGGACCATTAGATTATTTATCCTAACCTCTTGAGTATATTAGTCCATAAATCATCACCAATTGAACTGAGTTGAAGAGCTTAGCAATAGTGTATCCTCCAAACAGCATCTAGTTTTTGTCAAAATGACTTCTGAACTATAGAGTCTGATGCCTTTTTTAGCTTATTCCAGATGTTAATACTCTTCACAGATACAAATTTGGGCCTTAAGCTTCATTTTGTAGTCATTAGTTTCTGTTAGAGCCAACCACAGTATAGTAGACAAAACTTACACTATAGGTCTTTCACTGCAAGGTATTTCCCTCAATTTATGAATGAATTTCTGAGATTATTTTAGGATTTTATTATCTTCTATGTCCTAAAAAAAAAAATAATAGGAAAAGAACACAATACTTCAGTTCTAATCACCTAAGTGATATTGTACACAAATATAAAACAGTTGCTTGGGCCCCAGGGTGATCCTTACTGCTCAGTTGCTTGTCTGAGTCTCTTCACAATACAGCCCACCACTTTATAGAACTCTGTTAATCTTTGTCATCTGCACAGTTTTAGCAGATGTGCTTTTTAGATCTGTAGTAAAGACAGTCTGATCCTCGGAAAATCCTGTTAGACAGTACCTCCGTTGGAGGCTGGCTTTACTTTTTTGTGTTTCTCTGTTAACCAATTCAGTCTTCATATAACATGGGCTTTGTATTGCTATTTTTTAGAAAAATTAGGCTGTTATACAATACTACAAATGCTTCACAATGGGCAGTATATCTATGTGGCAACTTCTATAATCTGGTCTTGTGATTTTTGATTGTGTTTAACTAACAGAGGTGAAGCTTGACCAAAATCCCAGATCGTAGCATCAGTATTACCTTCTTTCTGCGATGAGGAAGTTAATGGAAGTAAGCTTATCATGGCTATCATAAAAAAATTCAGAATTACCAACTGTTTTAACTTGTATGTGAACATTAGTTTCCCAGTGGGAGCGGTGACTGCACATGCACTGTCAGAATTCATCTCATATTTGAGTAGCATTGTATGGCAACAGATAATGGTGTTATAAGGACAGGGCTTTTACTTTGTTACAGATTTCCACATGCTTAAAAGTGATAAGGAACAGACTGAGCAGGAAACAAAACAAGTCTCTCTCTTAATGGTCTTTAATATTTGCAGGAGAGAAAGTGAATAAATTCTCATTGAAAACCAAAATGCTGCACTGACAAACACCCTTCCCTAAGGTGGGAGAGAGAGAGTGAAGTGGCAGTATGAGGCATGAAATGGTAGGACTTTCATACCAGTATAATAAAGATGTGGTGAAGGAGCCTCTATAGAGTTCTCAGTTTTAATATTATATTGAAGTTTCATTTCTAGATGCTTTACCAATCACAAATAATAGATGTTACAAATCTGAGTGCTATACACTGTATCAGTTGTAGGTATAGCAGAACAAATCTATAACAAAGTTATAGACTTTGTGGACTTTAAAAGTCTAACAATGTATTAATCATTAAATTTTGTATTAGATATTTCTTAATCCTTTTAAAGTATTTATAATTAGGACATTAATATGAAGCTACTATACTGCAGCACTGTGTGGCTGTGGTAGAAGATACATTGATTTAATGAATTATTTACTCTTTCAGTACATTCATTGAACCTGATATGATGGACTTTTGGAAGTGACGGCATAGTAGTATGGTATGATCTTGATACACAGCACAGATCTAAAGTCAGAAATGATCTAGAGTCAGATACAGATAAGCTTTTGGCAAGCGCAGGTGGCACTAAACTGAGTTCTGACATGGCAGTGATGCTGGCAGTCAAGCCCAATTCTTTCCCACAGTAAAGTTGAGAGGGTGGAAAATTATTCTGTATAGATCTTCCTGGAGATATATATGACTTTTCAGGCTCATTTATAGAGACTTTTTTTGTCTCAGAACAAAAATTGCTTGATCCACAGATAGACACTGACCTCAATACAGTGGAAAACAAGACATCTATGCAGCAGCAGTAGTACTTGGTGAAGACACGACTCCAGTGTATCCCCATTACAGTAAATTTTCTGTTGAACAAACATAGTCCTACCATTAAAATACAAATAACACCTGTCATCATTTGAGTCCTAAACACCTCATTAGAAAGTTCCAGTATAAATGCTGCTTACTGGCAAGAATTCAAATGCAGAGACAAAACCTAAAAAGCATAGCACTTGCCATATTTTGAAGTGTAGGGATTCTTGTTTACATACCTTTGCCAAAGCAGGAAAAAGGTTAAAACCAAAAGCCTTAGACTGTAGCTAATTTAATGATAGGACAGATGCTTTGTACTTTTGCAATTGCTCTGTAATGGAGAGGAGATAGGCTGTATCATTAGAATATGGTATTTCTCTGAATAGAAAATAGCATCAGTAATGACCACTCAGCACCAGCCCAACTAATGTGGTGGACTGCAATTGCATGCCTTTTAGCCGTATCATCTGTTCCTCTTTATCTCAGCTATCTATGGGTATTCTCGAGATTTCACAGTTTGTCCTTCCCTGCTGTTTTGACTGGTTTCCTAGCCCATCTAACCAATTTGATAATGGAAAGAGGATGTTGTGTGTTTGTCATGGTTTAGGCCAAATTGGCTGCTGGGGACGCGGGGCACACCAGACATGACCGACAGATGCTCCCCCCTACCCCTCTTCAAAGAGAGAGGCAGAGGAGGGAAAAAGAGACATGAGTTTAGAAGAAACTAAACTACTTTAATGAAATATTAATAATGAAATACATATACATACAAGACTGTATCAAGCTCCCAGGATGACAGTCATGTCACTGGCTGGCACTGGGGAAGTCTCAGACTGGACTCAGTGACAGATGGGAACTGGATTCCGAATCTGGGTTCAGGATTGGGTTCAAAAGCAGACAAACAGACAGAGTCCTTCTCGGACGTCAGCCACTGAAGAAAGAGGGCTGACCCTTTGATCCCTCAGCTTCTATACTGAGCATGAGGCAGATGGAATACCCTGTTGGTCAGTTTTGGATCACCTGTCCTGTCCGCTCCTCCCCACAGGTGGGACCCCTCTATGCTTTTCTGCTTCTGACCCTCCAATGGGGCAAATAACAAAGTTGGTTGGCCTTGGGTGTTATAGCAATAAGTATAAACAGGAGCCTCTCCGCATACCATGTCTTGGCATCAACTATAAAGATAGGTCTTATCACTCTGAGGGCGAACCTTGTCTGCACAATATACTGTTATTTCAGTAGTTAGAAGAGGCCTAGCTAAGAAGCAAAGTTACTGAATAAAATTGGTCCGGTTTTACCTCAAACCAGGACAGTGTTTCTGAGACCTAATAAACAGAGTGAAGCGGCTACAGCAGGCAGGCTTCTTGACCACAAAAGAAGAGAGATGTCTAACAGGTGTTGTTATAGTTCTTTCTCTTGGTAGCACTAAATAAAGTCCTGATGCCCTGACATTTTGTAGAGCAGACTGTCCTATGAAACAGCTGGTCAAAATGGAGCTTGCTGGAAGAATGCAACTAAGGAATTTTTGTGCCGTGGCTAGCATAAAATGCTCCCTCAGGGTACTAGGAATGTAAGAGTTGACATATTGAAACATTCTTCATTGCACTGAAAGGAGAAGCAGGGGGGAGGAGGCACCTTTGCCCTGCCAGGTTACCAGTGCCAACCTTCTTTTATAGGTCTGACTGTGTGTGAACTAGGTTGACAGTGATATTACCTAAAGGGAAACACAGTACATGCTGCAAATCCTTTTCTTAGTCAAAAGAGACAACTTCCCAGTGTGAGATTTTGTAGATTCTCTTTGTAAAGCTGCACATGAAATGAACAGTATTGAATGTGTTTAATGCTCCCTAGTTTTTCTGTGTGAATTTGAGCAAAAAGAGGCTAAAATCTCCCCTATTAAAAGATCAGAAAAAGCCTCCAGGAAGCCTTTTGCTGCTGCTGTAATAAACATTCATTATTAACACTACTGTGTGAACTAAGAACAAAGCTGTTTTGCTGGTAGGACAGACCTGCTGTGTGTAGCTCTGAAGCACATTAGTGACATGCTGCAGCAAGTATTGATATTCAGCAAGAAAGTCTTTGCTACTCCTTCAAATTTACCCTTTTTAGGAATAGAAATAATCACTTTTTATATTATTTGTTTGAAGATAGTAAGTTTTTTGGCCTAGTGAGAGCACTACAAACAGTGTTTCATTGCCTGTCCAGTTCAGACCACTTTATGGCCCCAAGCATCTTTCTTTCATATCTTTGTAGCAGCCCAGTGAGAATACCAATGTACTTAATAGACCTGCTCAATAGCTAACATATGGGTGGCAAGGGCATCATGAACAATCAAGCCTATTCATAAAGGACTTCATCTATTTATGTGAATCATTTTACTGCTATGTGAGTTCACATGAGTTTGCATTAGTTCCCACTGGGCCCTTATGGTAGGTCTGGAAAGTGCATTCATTTGATACTGGAGACTCAGGAGGTCAGAACATGCTCTCTGAGTCTCTGTTGGCTGTTAATATTGGGTTCTTCTGTAATTTACCTGGAAAACATCAAAAAAAAAAAAAAGTAATCTTACTGAAATTTATGTTGCAGCAATATTGACTATTTAAAGGATAAATCAAGTAGTGGGCTCCAAATCAGACAAGCAGTTTTGTGAGCAGGGGAATGAAAGAAACCTGGCTTCTTGTGGATGCTTTATCTGTAGGGGGGTACAGGCTATGTGTCTGAGGTTAGATTCTCAGATATCTAATAAAAAGGGAACCCATGCTACCTTCTTTCTCACAATGAGGACTCTGATGATTTTTTTCCCCTTTGTCTGCCCCTCCTTGTGAGGCAATGAACATTGAGGGTTGCACTACCCTGTCAGTTTTGATCAGAATTGGTCTACAAAATTCGGGCAGGGAGGGAAAAGAACACACACGGAATTAATGGAACTAAGCAGCGTGAGTATTAGTTACCTGTAAATTCATTTTGCTCTAAGAGAATCTCTTTGTCATTCAGCTAAAAAAGTTGTAATGCCATGAGAGAATGCGTGTCACTGCTCCGGGGTCCAGTCTTTCAGAAGTAGTCTGTTGGATACTATCTGTTCAATTAAACCAGTGAGCACCCCAGTTCTTTAATGAAACAGGAATTCTTATCTTAGAAGGTACCTCTCCTGTTTCTGTTGCCTGAGATGCCTTGTACCTTAATCTCTTTCTGAGAAACAGAGAAGCATTGGTATTCATGTGCTTTTTAATCTACACTGACAAGAACCACTCTTGTTTTATATGAGATGTGCTTGTTCATGTGGAAGTTTGCTTCCTTGGTCCTAGTTACCAGGTATAAAACATCACAAGATCTGGTAGGGAATTGGGTGATTTTTCTTCTCTCCATGCCTAACATTTCTTGATTTAAATATCCATCAGATTCTTTATTTAGCCAGTCCTAGCTTAAGTCTGGCTTCACAATCACTGTAAGACATTGCAGTAAGCTTTATCAATTACATATCTGAAAAATAAGACACACATGGTCTCCCTTTCATTTCTCTGAGTGACACATAGTGACTGTATGGCATATCTGAGCATGACAAAATGTGGATTTTTTGGTTGGGATGCCTTGAATCTACCTCACAACTTCTTATATCTAGGGGAATCCCTTTTGTAACCTTATCTCATTGTTTCACTGACCTGAAACACAGTTTCTTCCTCAATGTTTGTATCAACACCACATACCTTTTCCTCAGAATAATGTTGCCAACAGAGATGTATCTGACCAAAGATACACACAGAGCATAGATAGGATTCAGCTTTTTTTGAAAGAATTCTAGCAAATTACTATAGGAAGAGTAATCAATAAGTTCACTTTTATTTCATGAACCAGCTCTTGAAACAGAAGACAACTCATCTTGAAAATTATGTGGTACTTTTCAGGGCTTATTACATGAGAGAGTCTTAGTGGATATTAAAAAGACCCTCAGTTTAATGACACGCATTGACAGTCATTTGACTTATTTGGGTGTAAACATACTTATAATACATTGTTTATATTGTTAAAAGTTAATGAGATAATATATGTCAGTTTAGTGGAAAATGAAGTGGCATATCTTAAGACCCTTTTAGTTAATGATTGGAAAAAAGCATATAGTCTCTTCTGTAAGGTACACGATAAATTATTAAGACAAAAAGATGACGATGCTTCATACATGAGGACATCAGCAGACTTGCCTGGAGGATCAGCTTGCATATATACAAAAGGTGCTGAGGCCTATGCAATGAACTGCCCTCTCCCTGCCCAGGCTTGCTTACATGACTTTGGGAAGCCCGTGAGGAGAGGGGGTGAGAATGAGCTATGGCTCAAATCTTGTGACTGTTTGCAGGTGGTGTTTATAGGCAAGCATTGGGATCCCATCAGAGATAATAAGAACTTTTCCACTGATTTCTTTGGGAAGTCAAGTCCTATTTGTTTTCATAGTTCTTTATAAAATACAGTTTTGATCTGGGTTCTGAAATCCATTTTTTTCCTTGGCTTTGCTGTCAGCAGATTCTAAAAAGGTGTTGGTAATGGTAAGTTTTGCTGGATTTGCCATTCTATGTTCTTTCTAGATGATACAAGATGATATTGCCATTGCTTATGATAGTTTCGATTTCCACTTTTTTACGCCTACCTCATCATTCTGAGTCAGTAGGTGCATAATCTGGGTGCTCTGGAGTTGGTTTTAGTAGTTCCTAGCTGACAACTCAGGATAAAAGGGATGTGATATTCCATTGCCACTCAGCAGAAATGTATTCATTCTATCACATAGGTTGTGTTCTGAATTGGTTAAAATCCCAGTATTTAACTTTAGTGTGGTCTTGTTTCTATACTGATAACACTGGGTCTGTTTTGGTTTGATATAGGGCCACTGACTTCTGTAAAGGTACTCCTGATCTTAGCCTTCCAGCAGTACACTGTTCTGGCCTTCACATTGAACAGCCTTTCAGTAGGGCTTTTTACCTCCATATAAGGGCTAAAAGCCTTTTTGGATGTTGGTGGAAGTGAATCAGAATGCAGTCTCAGGAAAAATATGCCCAGATTACCAACAGCAGAGGAACATATAGCTATATAAACTTTTCTGTACTGTTCCACTTGTGTCTGCCAACTGTGGGCAATCCTGTTCAGCCTCATCCATCTCAGAAAAGCATATATTATTTTGCAGGCATAAGTAGATGGATGGCAGTTAGACGAGCTGTTCTGCTTCCTGGATATCTGGTCATGCCACCTAGCAACACTGAAATGAATGCATCTCATGTGGCTCTCTCAAAGCTGTATTTAAACTTAACTGTGCCAACAAGAATAGTCTGAATTTTAATACATATGCAAAACTGCCAGAGCTGTACTGAAACTTGTTTCTATGGTGTTCTCCTTCCTGGCTTCATTTATGACTTGTCTAAAAGGCATGTCAACATGGCACAAACCATGGAAGAAGTTGGTCTGCAGGGTTTGCTTCTAATGTGGCTGAACTTTCATTAATTTCTAAGATAGCTAATTTTAAAGCTAGCTGAGTATTTAAACTTGGAGCAGCTACTACCCGGTAGCCATTGCAGTATATACAACTCGTTCAGACAGAAGGGATGCTGTGACTGTCAAACATAGAAGTACTTGTTGATGGATGACTCCAAGTAATAATGAAATAAAATTGAAATCCTAAAAGCTCAGACATTTTCCTGTCCAACATTCGCACTGAGTTTGTTTACAGTTGCCTTTTGGACTAAAGTGCAGTTCAATGAGTCCTAACTTACAAAAAAAAAAAAAATTAATAGTTGCAGCCGTTTCTGGTTCTACTTGTTTTCTGTTCTGTCTTCTCATCTGCAACTATTAGTAGGAGAATTTTCTACAGGAATTGTATAATGGAGAGAAAGTTCCTCCGTTCATCAACAAACATTTTCTTTGACTGATTTTCTTAAATATATTTGTCTATTAGAACAGAAAGAAAAGTCTGGGGATGAGTTCATATTTACTAGAAATGCTTTTGTGTCATTCTGGCTTATGAGACTTTCACTCTTACCTTTTATAAAAGTTACTATACCTCTGCATGGACAATACCACAAACCATCCCTGTGCAAAGTCTAAACACTGTGGCAGAGCTTATGTGAGGTTTCACTTTAAAAAACGTTTTTGTGAACATATATTTCTGTTTCTGAGTCTTCCCAAGTAATCAAAAGAAGCTGCAGATAAAGAAAGTGAGGAGTCCTTATGAAAAAAAAGAAATCTTGCTGTTAAAACAAAAAAAGTCCTGTGGCACTGTTAGATATCTGGACCAACCTAGTACCTTCTATGGTGAGATAGATAACTAGCTGGGTGGATGAGGGGAGAGCAGTGAATGTTCTTTGTCTTAGATTTAGTAAGGCTTTCAACACTGTCTCCCATAACATCCTCATACACAAGCTGATGAAATATGGATTAGATAAGTGGACAGCAAGGTGGACTGGAAAAAGGGTGAACTGCCAGGCATAGAAGGTTGTGATCAGAAGCACAAAGTCTAGCTGGAGGCTGGTTACTCGTGGAGTACCCCAAAGGTCAATACTGGGTCCAGTGGTATTTAACTTCTTCATTGATGACCTTGACAGAGTGCACCCTCAGCAAGTTTGCTGATGATACAAAATTGGAAGAAGTGGCCAATACAGCAAATGGTCGCATTGCCATTCAGAGGGACGTTGACAGGCTGGAGCAATGAGTTCAACAAAGGGAATTGCAAAGTTGTACACCTGGAGAGGAGTAACCCCATGCACCAATACAGGCTGAGGGCCAAGTGGCTGGAAATCAGCTTTATAGAGAAGGACCTACAGGTCTCAGTGGACAACAAACTGAATAGAAGCCAGCAACATACACTTTCAGCAAAGAAAACCAAGTGTCCTGGGCTGCATTAGGAAAAGAGTTGCCAGCAGGTTGAGGGAGGTGATCCTTCCCCTCTACTCAGCACTGGTGAGGCCACATTTGGAGTACTGCGTCCAGTTCTGCGCTCCCCAGCATAAGACAGACGTTATTATTGGAGTAAGTCCAGTGTAGGGCCACAAGGGTGATCAAAGGCCTGGCTTGTCTCTTATATGTTGAGAGACTGACAGAGCTGGGATTATTTAGCTCAGAGAAGTGAAGACTCGGGGCAGGGAAATTTTATCACTGCTTACAAATGTTGGATGGAAAGATGTCATGAAGACAGAGCATGACTCTTCTCAGTGGTGCCCTGTGACAGAACAACACAGGAAATTCTTCCAGAATGTAAGAAAAAACTTCTACTGTGAGGATTGTTGAGCACTGGCCCAGGTTGCATGGAGAGGTTGTGAAGTCTCCATCCTTCGAGGTATTCAAAACCCAACTGGACACAGTTCCAGGGTAACCTTCTCTAGGTGATCTTGCTTTGAGCAGGGGGTTGGATTAGATGATGTCCAGAGGTTCCTTCCAACTTCAACCATCCTGCAACTCTGTATGGACCAAGTCACTGAAGTAAGGCAGTACTGGCCACTCACCTTGCAAGGCAATGCCTTCCTTCCAGTCATTTGCAGCTTTCATGCATCGGTTTTATAAATGGAGGTGTTAGCACCTATTATTTGCAGAGTTTTTGGACATTTCCTGTTATCAGATCCTGTCTTCAGTTTCTCATAGTTTGCTAAATTTTTTTATATCTGATGCCCTACTACATAAAAGAATAATGTTCTGTGAATACATCTTTAATATTGCTGCTTGATGTCATGGGGCTCTCCAGACTCTCCAGTGAGATCTTGAGACTGCCTCTTTCATCTCATCTAGCAGGACTGAATGATGACATGGTTTCAAAAGGTAGAGGGTGAAATTCCCCCCTTTTTTAGGAAGATATTGGCCTGCTAAGGTGGCATGGTCCTGTGGCTTCTCCCCTTCTTTCCCTTATCTCTGCTCTGGACTCTAATCCAAGACCTCAACCTTCTACTTCCCTCTTATTTTTTTACCAAACATACAACATTCCTGACTTGGGAATAACAGAAGACAGCCTACAATGCTTGTGAATAGCTCCTGAGTGAGAAGACTGAAATGTCACTGAAATGTTAAAATTGCATACAGGGAAGTCAATGTATTCTGTTCATTCGTATTTTTATTCCACACATTAGGAATCAGAATATCTACTCGAACAACATGTTTAATGATTGAATACTTTATTATGTGTATTATTGTCAGACTGGTAATGGTTCCAATGGTTAGCACATTGTCTGAAAAACCAGGCTACAGGTAAGAAACTTGACTGATATTTCTCTGTAATTGTCTCAGATGTTACAGTCGTGTTCTAAAGAATTTCACTTTTACCTGTAGCTTTATTCTGCGGCATAAAAGAGAAAATAAATGAAGTAGTTTTGATGAAATCAAACAAGCTGCATTTCACTTGGTATCTGCCTGGACTCAAGGGCAGTGTAAGGCACCCTATATCTGAATGTACTGTAGGCTATTCAGAATGAAACGTGATTTACTGTTATTAGGCAGTAATAAGCAGTTCTTTAAACCAGTATGAAGACAACATCATTGGTGCTCTCAAAAGAGCAAGTACCTGTCCCATAACTAGCACTGTAACTGGCTTCCACAACTTAAACTATAAAATGCAATAGAGGTGTCTTTTCCCTTTAATTAAAGCTTGAACAGGAGGATAGGGTGGCTGGCAGGGCCTGTTCTTGTCCCAGTTTAACTAAAGTATCCTATTAGCAGGTACTGTTGAAGAGTTCAGTAACTAAAAAGGACACTGAGATATTTTTCTAACTTTCTGAAGACATGTTCTAAAAATAAGAATGTATTCACTGTCTTTCTGTCTATTTCATTTCAAATGCATCAAAGAGCAGGGAGTTCATATCTGCATCTGTTGGCTTCAAAGGCGAAGTTTTGGTACAGGACACAGATGATGAACAGAATTAAGAACTAGTTTCTCCTTGAAAGACTGCGTAGCCCACAAGTCCGTCTTTCAACTAGGATTAATTCTCCCCACACTTTTTAACACATTGCTTGTTGTGGGAATACTTGTTCCAAAAGAGGATAGAACAGGACAACCTCATTAGCTGACCACCATGAGACATCAGATAAATCTTTTCTACCTTTGTCTGTGCTGATCAATATAGAAAAAGTTCCTCTGGATAGAATTTTGTCATGAAAGAGTCTTTGTTTTGAGTACCCAAAGAGCTGAGCAAATCTGTAACTATGTGTAGGTGTTTGTGGAAAGCACAGTTTGAGTGTCTGACAGGCTGCCTCTCTGCAATGCAGTGAGTGGCAATTGGCTTTGCTTTTTATTGATCAAGGTCAGAATCTCACTCAAAATGTCGAGGGCCAGTTTTTCCCTGGGATTTATCATTGCCATTCCCACTCCCTTCTACAGAGGCTCCCATTTGCACTGTCTTCTAATCAGATTCCTCTACCCGTGTGGTCCCTTAACAGCTTTAATGTCAAAGTTGATGCTAGAAGCAATGGGAAAGCACCCATTGAAAGTATGATCCCAGTACTATGATGCCCTATTCTGAACAGAGAAACAACTTGCCAGCTTTCCAAGGCATAGAAATACATTCACTCAGCAGATGCTGGTGGCTAAAGATGTAATCTTCATCAAAATTTATTCGCAGTTGTACCTTTACTAGAATTTATCACCTCTTTTGGCCTATCAGTAGAAGGGGATTTCCAAGTTTTTCTTGTTTGCACTGAATCAGACTTCACCAGATTAATTTAAACTGTTGGGAAAGATGATTTAAGCTGTGATGTTTGTGTGGCTTAAGTTGCTGCAACTATTTGCTCATCAAATGTCTGCCTGCATCTAAACTGAGTGATGCTTAAGAAGATGAGATGTGCCAATTACAACCTTGTCTAAGGGTTTAAGTAACAGTTAGCCCTTAAACCTCTCCGAAAGTGAATTTATCCTGCAAGAAACTTCAGCTTGAACTCCCTGTTCATCTATTCATCTTAAATATAGCATTCCCTTCCAGAAGGTTGAAAAATTGCTTTCTTGAACGTAGTTCAGGTGAGAGCAAAATGTCATGTAGGAAACAGACGGAGAGGAGAAAGGGAGTCTTTTTATTCCACATGGTCCTTTAAAATAAAAAGAATTTTTTAAAAAGAGGCTGTTTGAGGAAGTTTGGAGACATTTGGTGCTTCTAGCACTATAAGTAGATAAAGAATAATTATATGTCATTGAAAATATTTTTTTCATATCTCTAAACAAATTTCTGCACATTATTATTATTGAGATATTGAAATTAAAATATCTCAAAGAGCTTATAGAAAAGTGTTTAGCCCCGCTGAATTTCAGTTATAATAGTTAAGCCAAGAATTGTCAAAAATAGGAGCATGTAGTTGGATAAATTTTTTCAGTGTTGAGCATCCTGTAGCTTCCATGGAAGAAAATAGAAGCAGGCACTTGCTCATAGTTTTGAAAATCCCTTATGCGTATGTCTGAGTTGGGAGCAAGCATTGCATAAAAACATGCTTTTCAGAGTCTTGATCTAACTGTTGAAGTCCTGTTCTTGTCCTTTATTTTGCGAATGTCTCCACAAACTGTCTCGAGCTTTTCCCAGCAAATAGGCATGATCTCAAAGACATAATCTGTACTGGTTTTACATAATCACTAGTAAACCAATGTAAATGTGTGCATAAAGTCCAACTGTAGCACAAGAAAACCTATCTGTATTCAAAATGTGAGTGGGCATGACAGAAGGAAACCAACACAATAACATATTGCTGGCTGTTGATTCTAGCGCTCTTCCCACACAATGATTTAGTGAGAAGAGCTACCTTGTAAGACTGTGTCACTATCAATCTGGCCACACTGTGGAAAAGCAAGTAACCAATCCTAAAGGCTCTAAGGCAGAGTCATTCATCATCTCTAAAGCAAGTAAATGTCATGACAAGAGGTGCAGAAGTTCCCAGTAAATTAAAATGAACAAACATGCATCTCAGTATACAATACAGACCAAACCCCAAGAGAGGGGAAGAATCATTCTCACCAGTGCTGACTGTGCTTGGAAAGATAAACAAGGACAATTTTGAAACTTTGATTGTAGCCATTTTTGACCAATATTATTAACTTATTAATATTATAAACAAGCAAAGGCCAAGAGTCTCTGTGTTCTAACAAAACATAAAAATGTTAATTTATGTTGGCTTAACACCAGTCTTATCAGATATTAGTTTAAGTTGTTTTGTCTGTTTCCAGCACAAAATTTAAAGTCATATGACTTGCAATCTTTGGAAAATAAAGATAGCTAGAAAAAGCAGCTCAGTTCCATGGAAACAGAGAATTCCACATATTTTGTTTCATGCTATTATAGAATGAAATGAAAATTTTTCAAAACATTTTTCTCTCCTGTGTTTTTCTGAGACTCCGCATATGCAGTGGTGCCAGTGATTTGGGCAAATATCTGTGTGCAGACAATGAGGTTCAGTAAGTGCTCTACAAGCAAGACTGGCTAGGCTAGCCTCCTTTCTTGGCAAGGTGGAGTGAAAGTTGAGGCTGCTTAGCTGTCACTCAGCCAAATTCCTCAAGCCTGTAGTAAGCCATGTGTGGCACCGTGGTCAGAGATCCTGCATTGTGGGAGGAAGGCTGCTGTTGAACAGAAATCCTACCATGGAGCAGAGAAACCATCCTAACAACACTCAGTGTCAGCAGTATGTCTCTCTGAAGCATTTCTGTTCCAAAAGGTAAATGCATCAGGGTCATTTTTGGTTTTTTTATGACTTGATGGAGAATTATGCTGTAGCTTAAATTTTTCTCTCCCTTATATGCCTTAGTAGTCCTGAATGAGTAAAAAATGGAAACTAGAAGTAGCACCCTGTACTTGCCTATGCTTTCCGTATGCTGAAGAAGTTATAATCACTTCTGATCCTGTGTTTAAAAAGAGGAAGTTTAGAGGATGCAGCTCTAGAATGCAAGTTTGGCTAAGTGCAGATGCATCTCTAAAGTGTCTTTGCAAGGATGAGGTCAATGCTGGTTAGGAAAAGAGTGAGACTGATAATCACCTCTGTTAAGGATTTCATTTATTCTAGTGTTATAACATATTCCTATCACTCATTTGTCATAGCTATTGCCAGGTTCAAAAGCAAAGTGTAGTACAACTGTTTATGTTATTGGATGCAACTTTCACAAAGGAGGAGCTTGTCTAAAATAGACAAAACTTGAAGGCAAAATGTAGGCCTATAGAGTAACAATCACTGTCTTCAGTGAAACCAGCATTAGACAAAGGTTTCACCAGATGATAGTTCTGCCAGCTCTTTAGGTATGGGTCAGTCTGTCTTTCTTTGTGTGACACTCTATCTGCAACTTGTAATAGTGATAGTGTCATACTCTCTTCTGTATGAAATACCCATCTTTCCAGTGTTACAACTATACAAATTGGGTCAAACTGCTTTTATTTCCTTTACTGTGCCTGCTTTGTACGCACTTGACAGTCAACGTAAAACACCTGTTTTTAATGGTCTGGATATACTGTCATAAAAAGAGTTATTTAGTCTTGTCATTGGAAACAAATATTATCATTAATTGTCAGCGGTTAATCAATTTCTTATGATGATTAAACTGCTGGTGACACTAAAACCAAGACCGAAGGGTGTGATATAGACAATGCTGGATACGCCACTTCTCTGGGTTAATGACCTAAATCCTGATCTGATATCACACTTGATTCAGGAAATGCGTAGCAGAAATTTCAGACAACATATCACTTAATCACAGATGGTTGAGGATGAAAGGGATCTCTAGAGGCCATCTGGTCCAACCCCACTGCTCAAGTAGGGCCACCAGTTAAGCCAGTTTATAAGGTCCGTGTCCAGACTGGCTTATGAATGTCTCTAAGGAGGGAGATTCCACTGTCTCTCTGGAAAACTTGTGCCAGTGCTCCATGACCCTTACAGTGAAAAAATGTTTCCTGGTGTTCAGGGGGAACCTGCTGTGTTTCAGTTGGTGCCCATCGCCTCTGGTCCTGTCACTGGGCCCCACTGAAAAGAGCCTGGCTCTGTCTTTTTTGCACTCTCCCTTTCAAGTATTTATACACACTGATAAGATACGCCTGAGTCAAGTGTTGTCCTGGCTGAACAGTCCCAGCTCTCTCAGCCTTCCTTCATAGGAGAGGTGCTCCGGCCTCTCTTAATCCTTAATCTCCCTTAAGAACAGTGGCCCTTCACTGGAACTCTGCAGTATATCTGTCTCTGCCTTATACAGAGGAGCGTGTAACTGGACCCAGCACTCCAGGTGTGGCCTCACCAGTGCTGACCAGAGGGGAAGGATCACCTCCCTTGACCTGCTGGCAATACTTTGCCTTATGCAGCCCAGGACATTATTTGCCACCTTTGCAGCAAGGGCACGTTGCTGGTTGTGTTCAACCTGGTGTCCAACAGGACCCATGAGTCCTTTTCTGCAAAGCTGCATCTGAAAGAAGAAAAAGGCCATTTTATTTGAATTGTGTTTTGCTGCTGTTCTCTTTTGTTGCTTTGATGTGAAGCTGTCAGGTACAATATCTGGGGCCTTGTTTTGATTAGTAAAGAAAATAGTTTCCTTTTTTTACCTTTTAGTCATGAGACTAAGGCCAGATCATTGTTCATTGCAAAAGAACATGCTCTAATCACAGGATGACCAATGAACACGAGGTAAACACAGAGAAGCCAAAGTACCTAAGTTAAGGCCTTAGTCTTGGCCTCTTTTTCAATGGTGACCTTAAAGGCAAAAGGCCTCTTTGTAGCCATTGGCCTGCATACCCGCAGTCCTGCTGGAATAAATGTTTTTCTTTAGTAGTTGGCATGGCACAAGGTTAATAGCAGCACTTTATGTCGCGGTAACATACTAAGGATATTGAAATTTTAAAATATTCTTTATCATAATTGATTTCAGAAATGGTATAGGTTGTCTTATAAAGAAAAACTATAACCTGCTCTAAAATTAAAAACGAAAGCTCTATAAGAGCAATTGTTCGTTTTGATTTTTCTGTGTCACAGAGAGTGGTTCATTAGCATTTGCATTCCTGTTGAGTCAGGATGATGAAAGACCTATAAAGCACTATAAACCAAAAAGAATAACTAAGTCAAAATGCCCTTCTTCAGAGTAGCTACTGTATAGTTTGAAATGCTTCAACAGGGGCAAGGTCTTACCAGGGCAAGAACACTATGTGAATACATGTTGAGAAATCCTTATGTCATTTGCTAGCCCAAGGAAACCTAAACCTCTCAGAAGAACAGAACCAAAATGTTGAGCAGAAGCATAGCTGCCATGCTCTTTGATATCATCAGCCCTCACCTGATTTCTCTTAATAATGCTTCTGATATTGAAGAAAAAATTGATGTCTCTGTCTCCTATTACTCTGATGGCTCTGGGAAAAAAAGCACCGCAGCTCAAGGAATCACCTCATTTCACAGGTGGAGTCCAATCTCAGACAGGGAGAAAAGAATAAAGATGTAGGGGAGTAAGAAATTTCTATCATTCAACTTCGGGGAAACAAGCTGTAAACAGTACTTATGGAGCGCTGAAGAAATGTCTGAATTTGGTTTATTTTTAGTGTGAGTGCTATAGGATTACACAGTGGTGAGGCAGAAATAGGGGAATTAGTAGAAACTGGTTTTGGTTGAACAACAAAAAAGGTCTCTATCATGGACATCTGATGACCTGGTGACAGGTAAATGCATATAGGATGAATCTGGGAGACAGACTGCAGAGGAAATGGAAAAAAAAACCCACTGGACTTAAGGTCGTAGATGAGGCACTAATTTGAGGCTACAGGGATTTCTGTGCATGTTCAGCTATAATATGTGCAGGAGTACAGAAGAGCTTGACATGCAGAAAGATTATATATTCTTAGTGGGGGTTGAGATATTAGTTACACCCAAAGAAAATGCTTAATTCTGAGTGAAAATAAACTGAAGAAGGGCTGCTTATAACTTGACATAGTCCTGTGTGGTGTTGCATGTGAAAGGGTCTATTTTAATCCAATTTGCTGAGGTTATTTGTGTGAAAGGTAATTGTTTTATTTATGCCAGTGAAGCATTTATAGAGCCAGCTGCTTGGATTATGTTTTAATGCTAAGTGGGAAATATGAAGGAATATTTACAGACTCAAGGTTTATAATCTATTAAGGTCAACACAAGTTGCAGTGACCTTAGCTGTTCTCAAGATTGGGTCTTTACCCATTAGAATCAAACAATCAGCGTATTTGCTTAAATTCTGTCTCAGTGCAGATGTTTATTCTAGGTCATACTTAAAGGTTGTTTCAGTGCAACATTTTTGTGTAAACTTATCATTCCTAAAGGAATTAATTGCATAAAGGACAAGAGACAGGCTGAATCACATCCTTCCATAGAATGCACTTTCCTAAAATCTGCAGAAAGAGAAAGAAAAAAAAAAAAAAGAGACTGGAAATAAAATAATTGTCCTAAAGGACATACTAAAAATGTTAAAATATAGTCATTCCTCGTGTAAGCACAGTACATGAATGGTGGCTTGTTGCTAATATGCTATTCACTGTGAGATTAAATCAGAGGAAGTGTGAAGTTATTCTAATATGAGCATGAAGTCAGAATCCAGCCCTTTTTTTCATAATTTCAGTGTATGATAAAACATAGTTCAAAATAAACACTTTACTTCCCTGTCCTTTGCAAGACTACAAATGTGTCAGGCAGGGTTCTAAGTGTCTTATTTTCCAGATCATTAGGAGAGAGGCTGACAAAGTAGGTGCACTAGACTGGCTATGAAGTGTCCACCAAGTTTCTAGGGCTACTGGGCATTACCTACATACTACTGTTGTGCTGGGCCACATGAGTTGCGCAACTTCCCCGTTTCAGCTATGTGATGCTGTTTTCTTTAGAGTCCAAGTGACCTCAAAGTTGTGTCACTCTTTTCTGTGGGAATGATACACCTTGAAAATGAGGGGGTGTTTTTAAGTGCCAAAGAGCTGGATTACTAAGTGTTAGTGTTATGATTGTTAAAATATTAGAAATTAATTCTTATGGCCCAGGGGACAACCAGAGCATCACAACAGTCATGGAAAATTTCCACTCTTCATAGCCAATTGATTAAGACTGAAAATTTGAATAGTGAGACCAATGTTGCCTCTTTCTTAGTCATTATTTTCTGTTCAGTACAGGATTTTAAATAGTTTCATACATACTGAAAAGCTTGTATCCTGAAGAGTTAAAGTATTCTTTATGTTTGCTTCTTGCAACGTATTTCCTTGTACTTTAAGACTGAATCAAAATGCGAAGAACTTGGCCTAAAAATGCTGCACTATCGTTCTGAGGGTTCCACTGTGTTATGACCCAGCAACAGTGAAATTAAATTCAAAGGCTTTGTCTTGTGGTGAAGTAGTTATGGCATATGCCTGTAAAGAAATCTTAACACTGAAAAGATTTGAATCAGTTATTTTATCATGTCAAATGTATTTATTTATCATGCCATTTAACATCAGAAATCTCTTGATTTACCTGCCTCTTTGCTGTTCAGTACAAGATAATGTGTCTTCCAAATGGTAGACAAAGAGAAGTTCCATGTGGGCCTTAAGAGATGGTACTACTTGCTTCATGGATGGTATCTGAGCAAAAGATAACCCACAAATAACCTGTGGATGTCCACTTTGGAACAGCAAACATCCACACTTCCTTGCAATCCCTGCCATTTTATTCCAGTGTCCAAAACTGAGGTGAGATCTGCTATTTGGTGTTTGGTTTTATTTTTAAACATTATTTGCCTAAAGAGCTTTGAAGTCATGACAGTGAAAATATAGCAGAAAAAAACCCAATAATGCACAGCCCTGAAGTAAATCAAGTTATCTTTAGTTTATTCCTGGAGGTGTTGTTTTTGTTTTTCATCAAGTTTTCAGGGATTCTGCTTTCTGGGAAGTCTTTACCTTTTACATTCTATGTAATTTATTGTATTGTTCAAAAAATTCAAACCTTGTAGGAAGTTTGTAAGATCAAACTCAGGCTCTGTGTGTGTGTTGAGAGAAAAGATAATAGTGGATAGAATTGGCCCAATTCTCATTTATTGCAAAGAAAGAAGCTTAAGGGCAGAAATAAGGTCAATTTACATTTGCTTTAAGGTCCCTTTAAGCCATCAGAGTGGAGTAAAATGATAACGGTGAGCAGTATGAAGCTGACTGGTGGAGTAAATGAGGCCATGGCACCAGGAGGTTCAACCTTATAAAAGGACGCTCTTTTAGCTAACAGAAGGGCAATGCATGGCTGTCCAGATAAATGTATGTTTGGGCTTAGCTTCGGTAAATCAGTTTTAGAATGGGTTGAAATTAGTTTCTTTTAGAAACAGAAAAAATGCTGTACAGCATACATATATAGACCTTGAAGGAATGTGAAGTAGTGTTATGCTGTCCCAGTGTATTACCAGAAAGATGTTATTGACTTTATATGAAATTGCATGGCAGTCAGAGTTGGACAGCTTTAAAGAAAGTTACAACTTTTGGGGAGGGGTGGTGGGTGGTGAGAGAGGCTGTACAAACTTAATTCTCCTAGCATTACACATCACTTTATGAGAATCCTTGTTAAAGTCCTCATGGGTTGAGGTGCTGCCTACAGCAGCAGGCAACTGTATCACAGTGTAGTTATTTGTCTGTAGCAACAGAAATAGCACACATCACAGGAGGAAAACTTACTGTACGCAGTAAAGAAAAATTCAGCTTAGCTTGTAGCCCCAGGAGTCAGAATTTGGAAGTGTCCTGCACAGAACCTCCAACTTATGTACCATCTTGTTATTTGATGGATCATTGATGCTTGTGCCAGCCAAATGATCAGAGAAGTATTGGAATTTACTCTGGGCAAGAGCTTTTGGCTGATTTTTGTTAGAGATTTCAAATGACCCAATAATTTTCTGTCTTGTTAAGCATAAATACCAGAGCAAACAATTCCTAATCTTTTGTTTGAAAAAACTATAAATTACTGCACATACAAATAAAAATAGTTTTCACTTCTTTTTAATAAGGTTACTCTCCCGCTGATCACATTTATACTCTTTGTTGAGAAACATTCACCTCAAAAATAATGCACTACCTCAGAGAGAATGTTATGCTATAACTGTGTCATATATTTGTGTGTACTGCTTAAGCTTTCTGTAAAGTAATATTGTTTTCTATGAATGAGCAGTACAAATGCTGATCTGATGTAATGGCAAAAGAGGCGCCTGCAATGTTATGATATGACCTGTGATGGATGTGAAGGGTTCCTAGAACTAACAGTGTTTACATGGGACTACAAATTCAGCTTAAACTATTTGAGAACAGATATTAATCTAAAGTTTTAGTCATTTGTATCTATAAGGCAGGCTATTATCTTCTATGGTTTGCTCTACTGGTGCCATCAGAAAACCTGATCCTATTGAAATCAGCAGGAGTTTGCAATTAACTTGTGCGGAGTCAGAGGATAGGCAGCACACCAAATCTTTTCAGTTCTGATTTTCCCCGAGATTTAAACTCTGTTTGATCAAGAGACGTTTCAGTATGTCCTGTTGTGTTTCATCTGCTTTCAATTTCTCTTTAGCTATAAAATCTAAAACTCCTTTGAATACTGTTCCTGGTGTGGATATCAATTGAGCAAGCAAATGGTTCATCTCCTATGTAGCCTACCTGTTTCTGGAAAGTCCAAGCCTGCAGGGCTTTCCCTGGCCTACTATGATGCTTTTCCAGTAACAGCCTGTCACATATAATAAAGAAACATTGAGGGTTTCTTAAACCTGTATGAGGTGGAGGTACTGTGATTCATTAATGTAGGTCCTCTCTGACTGTAACATGGATTTATCCCAGCACAGTACAAACTATAACTGGCTGGCTTGTTTTAATGTAACGTAGTTCCTTTTTAATTTGCTTGGAATATGTCTTTGAAGCACACACACACAAATACACAAACACACACATAAAATTGCTCATTGGCCGAAGTCATCTTTGTCTCAATCAGTTTGAAGACTAAGACAGAGGCAAAGTTCTGTCACAGTTGTATCAGTAAAGATCTGTCTCAGTTCCTCTGACAAAAGTGAGCAGTCAAAGCAAATAAACAGTGAAGACATACAGCTGACTGCTATCCGCTTCTCGCACAATACCAGTGGGCTTTGTCTCATGAGAGGATTAAAGGCTGTTTGGTAATGATGTAGTGATGAGCTTAAGAAGAAGACAGAGTAAATATTTTGGCAGCTGATCAATAGTACTGACTGGAGGATACGAACTGAGCTGCATGGAACAGGCATATAATGAAGAATTGGCACGTCATCCTATACAAATTTGTCTTTGCAATTTAAAAACCATGAGTAACTTAAGATCCCTTTGCTTTGACATGAAGTGAGAGTACTTTTGACCTACTTGTCTATTTTGACCTAATTTGTCTGTTGATGAAGCAGGAGAACTGACAAATTTTCATCTCGGTCTGGAAAAGTCTTTGGTGGAAACAGATTCAAAAGCTGAAACATGCTAAGTACAAAGAGGAGAAGAAAGTGCCACACGTGCTTTCCAATGCTTCTTTTGATAAGGACCAAAGTTGTCCAGAAGTTTTGGTAATGTTATAATTCCTTTAACTGGGCATCTGAAGTAACCAAGAAAAACTGCCCATGCAATACTTTTTAGATGTAGCATGCCTCCAAACTAGGTCCCCAGGAGCCAGCTGTGTGAAAGTCACTTGTTGGATTTAGGGTAAATACTCCCACTTACTATAAATTGAGATCACCTCCACATGAATTGCTTATATGGTAATATCAAATATAAAGAACACAAAGACTCTTGCTGTTTGCACAGCACGATGTCTGCTAGGTCTGTGCTTGTTAATGGAAAGCTACAATTACAGCCATTTTCTGTTAAGTGTTTTACATAAAGCCCTCATGCTGACTTTGCAAGACTTGCACAACATGTTTGCCAATAAACAGCATGAGCAAATGTAACTATAATATGCTTTTTTTCCAGGACACAATATTTAAATTATTGATTAGAGAGCTAGTGATGAGTTAAAAGGCAAAGGCACTGTACAGCAGATCAAATTTAAACACTAGGCTAACCATATCTAGGAAGTTACTTTCATGTCCCTTTAGACGGCAGGGATACCACTAGTGTATTTGTGCACTTCAAAATCTTTAAATATTGAAAGAACAGCAGATTGATACTTGGTAGCGGTGAGAAATCTGAATTTCCATGTGTTTATCTCATTTGTTAGAGCCTTTTATTGGTTTCAGATCAAGACAGTCAGGATTTTTGCAGCATTTGGCCTGTGTTTATGTTCATATATCTAATGTCTACGAAGAAATTGAATCTTTGCCTTTCCTGCTGTTGGGGATCTTGATGTCACAGAATTCATGTCATATACCATAATGTTGTAAGCATAAATTTCCAGGTTTATACCCTCTCCCTGAACCAAATAAGAAATTTCTCTGTGTTTTGTCAGAAATACCCACACAGTCATTTGCTAGGAGTCTCTATGTTTGCCTCTACTCCTGGAGTTACCTGGTAACAGTAGAAATTTGTCATCTCTAGCAAGGGATGAAGTCTACCTTGTCTTTGATCCCATAGTTTCTTGCAAGGACTCCCAGAGCTGTTCTGTCTACCTGACTTCTCATTCATTTTCAATCTTCCCTGCTCTGAAGCCTGATGCGGGGCCTTTTGATAGTCCAGGATCAATATTCCTTCTGTTTCTTATGTCTTCTGTTTCCCTGTTATTTCTTTTCTCGCTTTTTCCACGGGTCTGTTTTCAGGCAGTCCTCCTGACCTGTTTCTTCCCATTTCCCTCCTTCCCTGTTCTCTTAGGTCACTGAAAAGGGAGAGAGTTGCATGTTAGAACAAAAAGACCTCTGGGTGGTGAAGATAGAGGGAGTGGAAGAGGGAGAAGAAGGGTTCAAGAAGATGGACCAGCACTGGACTCACTGACTTCAGATACCATCTGTGTATGTCCTAAGCATGTATATTGCACTGTTACTAGTTACTGAATGGTATGAACTAAAACTCCTTTACTTCTGGATTGTGGAGGTTCTTATGCAGTGAATCACTGATGAAGCTCAGGATCAGCCAGGCAGAGATTATCGCAGTGTGTGTTGGTTTAGATGGGAGATCTGTTCTGCAGCTTTTATGGGAACAAGGGAGGTGGCTGCTGTGGTTCTTCCCAAAGACATTCTTTGTGTTTGTATCCCTACTGTAGATCCTGTGTTTTCTTAAAGAATCTGTAGCTATAATACCTGGGGAATGGAGAGCTGAACAGCTAGGGCATAGTGTTGAAAAATGGGACAGAAATATCCATAGCTTCTGGGAACATACTCGGAGTACATGCAGGTTGTGGCAGACGTTAAGGGAAAAATGAGAGACGGAGGCCTGGAAATTTACCCTTCTTTCATGTTTTCATAGTGCAAATCCAATATCAGTCAGAAGCTCATGGCTGCAGGCTAATCATTACTAATGCCCACATCTTTCCAGAATAGTACTGCCCGTTGGCAACTGCTGCTTGTTCTTTTCCTTTGGGGTTGCATCCTCTGTGCCATTTCCTCTGCTCCTTCCAGTTCCAACTTACTTCAACCTTTCCTTTGTCCTTGCAATCTGTGGGAGTGTCAAATGGTTTGGGATGAAATCCAGGACAGAAAGAATAATGGAAATAGTAGTGACAGGAGGATCTCTCAGGTTATGGAACTGTTTGCCCATAAAAAGGAGGGAATGCCTGTCATGAGAGCATGAGACATCATTGTAGAGGAAAACACTTACAGGGAATAGTAGTGCACCACCATCACAATAGATTAGATTGGGGCCAGCATGAAAATTATTTCAGATAGTAGTTTTCTTTCCCATTCTAGAAGTGCAGATGCCAGTAGACTATCATCAAGAGACATTGCTTACCAGAGAGGCAAGACACAAGTTGCCAACTGGTAACTGCTGTCTCTCCCAGGTGCCTCTTACAGGTTGATGTGGCATCTAGCACAGAGTTTTGTGAGCTTTGATTGACACAAAGGAAATCTCAAGGCCCACAAAATTCCAAGGAACTATTAGGAATTTCGTTGAGCTTTCTCTCAAATCAACTCAAGTATCACTACAATTGCTTTCTATCCACACTACTGGAATAGAGCATTCTTAAGAGCCGTAAGGTGAGGTGATGTATCTGCAGCAGCATCTCTAGCTCAGTTTGTTGTTTCCTTTATGGTATGGTGCTGCTCTTGTTGGCTTGTTCTTAAAGGACATTCAGAAGTAGTAAGGAAATTTTTTACATCTCCATTACTAAAGGGATTATTAACTGAATAGTCTCTCCTAGTGTTCTCCCTCAGCTTATATGATCATACAACAGCCAGTGATGTTTCTCTTTTGGATGATAATCTTTCAATAAGCCTAGTGGGAAAGTGTTCTTCAAAGCAAACACTTCAATGGCTCAAAGAACTGCCAACAACTGTATTTAGATCCATACATATTGATTACAGCCAGTTCCAAAGGTCTTACCAAAAAAAAAAAAAAAAAA
>NW_009646939.1:3181315-3194314 GCF_000708025.1 Charadrius vociferus
TACCAGCGAATTACAAAAGGTTTACAAAAAAAAAAAAAAAAAAAAAAAAAGTAGTGTGTAGCATGGTGGTCTCCGATTGGTTTTCAGACTTGGAATTGAATCAGGAACATCAAAAGCTGAAAAGCACTTATTACTGCTGTTTGAGCTAGAAGGGTGCTGTTCGGGAGTGGGAAATATATTGTTTCACATTCTCTACAGTCCTTGTGCAGAGGGAACATTATAAAAAAGCAGTCTGAGCTTTTTAAAAGAAAGTATTGATATCCAATATACTATACATAGTGGGGGGGGGGAAGGTATTCACGTGTTTTATTTCAATGCTGCCAGTATGGTTTCATATTTTATTCAAAGACTGCAGAAACCTCTTCATAAGAGAGAACAACACAATGTTAGCTGATTTTAAAGTAAGGATAAGTGTCTTTGACCAATTGTGTCTGCATCTGCTTTCTTATGAGGTGAAAGGAAGTTTTGGTTTGCTTCGAGCAAAGGAGGTAATTCTTGGGCAAGAGCCCTAATCACTAGAGAGTATAAAGCAGCTGTCCCATTCTCAGATGCAGTCTGGACATAATTTGCATAAGGAACTTGGGCACCTGATAATTAGCTCTTGAAAATACATACCTAAAACCCCTCCTACTGCTGAATGTTGCCATCTGCAGAATTAAGCTGTAGTTTATATTTCCCTAAAGAAAAGATAGTTTTAAATGTTAAAACTGACCAAAGGGAATTAGTTTCCTCCCTCCTCTCCTCATACCCTTCCACCTCCAATGATAAACATTTGTCCTTTTCCAGTCAGCTCTATTCATCATGCATGTATCTTCTTGCAGTTGCACAGCAGGTGCCTGGCTTGAATCCTGGCTTCTTCTGGGGTGTATTTGTTTGATACACTGGCAAATGTTAGAAAGCAACATGAAGAATTTTGTTCTCCACTGCACAGGACAGAAAGATTCAAGTTCTCGCTCATCTTTGATAGTCTCCACTGGTCTGTGCATAAGTGATCAAATGAGAAAATGGAAAGATTTCTCTGCAAAACCAGTAGCCCATGTTAATGTAGGATCTATGGAAGCTCAGACTTTTTCTCCTTGCCACTGATGTCCTCTGCATTCCTTATCTGTGTGTCCTATTGTATGTGACCATACAATAGAATAGGAATGATCTTTGAACAATTTCCACCTGTATGAAAAGCAAGTCCTCTCATGGTTACCAAATTGCACATTTTAATTATGTGGGGAGTAATAGTCTTTGAAGTTGAATCAAAATGAAGCATCTACTGTAAGGACAGTATTTCTTTAATTTTATTTAATTTGCTTGTCTGATTTAAGTTTATTTTCTTTTCTGTTGTAAGCACTATGTTTGTCATAAACCTCCAGGGCTGGTAAACTCACTGGAGATTTAATTCTCCATTAACTCTGTCACTTTTATTGCCAGAGGATAGGATTGAGAGAAAAAGCAGCAAATGGCAATGGTATTAAGTACTTGTTCTGTGAGACCACCTAGAAAAGATGTTCTCAAATTCAAGGCCACAAAACCAGAATTGTAAGTGGTGTCATGACACCATGCCTTAGGGGAAGATAGCCCTTCCCTCAACATTGCAAGGTTTTCAAGCTAGTCAAAATCACAGTAGTAGACTAATGCAGAAACTGCTGGGAATGATCTTGTATATTTGCCTGGTTATTGTAGTTCTCCCCGGTTGATCAAAGTTGGCCAGTGTTGGAGACAAATAGATTAGGCTCAGGCTTTGAAGAAATCTGAAGTGGCTGTAAGAACAGCAAGAGCATTCTTTTCTTGTGGACAATTATTTTGCTGTGTGGTCAATCATTCAGGTTACTTAAAGTTCTCTTTAACCTTTAAGTCTCTGAGTCCTACAGTGCTGACGCACATGTCATCCCTAGTGAAGATAGCAATTCTATCAACTGTCATGTTACTGTTTGGATGTTTATGAATACGAGCTTGATATAGAAGGTGAAGAAGAGCTGAAGCTAACTGTGCAAGATGTCAGAGAGACAGTCAGCAAGAAATGACAGTTTGCAATGCGAGACAGATAAAAATGTCAATTAATAATCCAAATGTAAATGAGGTTTTTTACCTCGTGAAGTGCTCATCAAGGAGGCTGAAGGCAGATGCCCACAATTTAGGTAGAGTTTGCAAATATGGCAGCAGATGGTGGTGAACTGCTGTAGAAATCAGGCACAGAGTAGAGATGATGATCAAGAGATAGGAACATATGAAGGCTGAACCGTTTTAAGTAGAAATCGTGCCATGAATTGCAAAAGATGAAAGGATATCTTTTGAAGGTCTATTTAATGTCTCTTTTAAAGTATAAAATAGTTAGGGTTCTGTGACTGTGAAGAAACTTACGTAGGAGAGTTTTTTAAGAAGAGATATAGAAATGACCCAAAAGGTTGTACAGTGAAGTTAGCTTTATGGTTGGAAAAATAGTAATGACAGAAATGAGGCATAGAATTTGGAGGTAAAAAAGGTGGTCATTCTTTTAAACTCCTGGACTCAGATGGTAATGTCTGATAATTTACAGGCTTCCTTCCCTCCACTTTCAAACCACCAGAATTTTCTAAGCTCTTGTCCTCTTCATCAATCTCCTTCTTGTCAGTCATCCATCAGGGCAACGTAAAACTTTGGCGGTTTCCAGCTGATGCTGTGAATCAACCCTTCATGGTATTATTAATGTGCTTCATACACTTCCTGCAATCCTGAATCTCAGGCTAGCTCCTTGTAAAGGCTTGCTTCCCTCATCCCTGCGTCTGGTGGTTTGGACATCACCTGTAGTGTGGGAGACTGACATTTTCTTTCTCACTCTTCCCACATTTTTCCTGATTTATATAACCACTGTGCCTGGTAGCTAAATACATTCCTTTATTTGGCCTGCCTGGAGACAAATCTTATCATGACAGTGGTAAACACATACTTTTTAACAGATGCATAACTCCGTGACTTTTTCCGTTTTGTAAGAGCCGCTTATATTTTAAGGATGGCAAGCACAAGCAAGAGGAGACCTGAGGCTGGGAGGATGCCTTAACTGTGTAATCGTACATTACACTTTGATTTAAAGGAGCCTTCAGGAGATACTAGCACAGCCCTATAATGAATTTCCTTCATGGTCTCCCTTGCTGCTTATTCTCTGATCAGGATGTCAGCTTCCTTATGAGATCACAGCACTGTCGCCTAGACTAATAGTGCCTTGGGTTCTTTTCTGCTTAAATTGACTTGCTTGTTCATTTATCTGCTTCTTTTCAGAGTGGCCCTGATTGTTTTTGTTTGTTTTAAATTCATGTCTTTGAAAAGCAATGAATCAGTTTGGCTTCTATGATGCTCAGGTCATTTATTTAGGAAAATAATTTGTTTCCCTCCTCAGTTGACTTGTTTTCTTAACATGACTAATTAATTTAATCTTATGACCTGCTGATCTGCAGAATGCCATCAAACTGAAAGGTTACCCTCTTAGATAGTAATGACCTAATTGGCCCTTTTAATACTGCATTATACATAGTGTGAGTGATTATTCTGTTTGATTAGCAGTGCAGGGATCTGCTCCATTACCAGAGGGACCACTTTTATTTTTCCTAAGGGGGTCAAGAAGGGGCAAAGCAGGCAGCAGAAAGTGACAAGAAAAACTTAAAAGAAATATGCAACATTCAGATGGGATTCTTCTGCTTGAATTAAATTAATTTCCGAATAAGATTATTTCTTTTGTAACCAGTGGCAATTAAAACCAATGATGCAGTGCTTGCCTTGATGTTCAGTAGAGTGTGGTAATTCAACTGTAACCCACTTGGATGGTAACAGGAAGAGAGGAGAGAGATGAGAGAACCCTGCAGTATTTTGCTGCTACTGGCACAGAAGGGCTAGAAAACAAGGAATTGCGATTGCTTTGGAACAAGAAGTTAGAAAAGTTGCTGAAAAACTTTCCTAAGTGAAATGTCATGAAATAATACCACATGTGACAAGTAAAAGAGAAAGCCCAGCAGGAAAATTATATAAAGGAGGAGTGAAAAGAACCTGATTTTTAAAGTAGCTGTTCAGCTTGTAAAACAAGAACCCACCACAGATTAGATCCATTCTTTTGTCTTGCTTTGTGCAATACAGGTGTTTTACAGCTCAGTCAAGGGGAAAGAATCCTAAAATCATCTTGTTTTGTGGGATTGCAAGCTCTGGGCATTTTGAGTGCAGGTAGACTCAGAGTTAACAAATTGGAAGAATACTTTATATTAACTTACAGGGAAGTGATAAGATAAAGGGGCTTTATTCTTAAAGCTTTAAAAGTATTGAACATATTTGATAGGAATAAATCAATTAGTTATAATATTTATGCATCCTGTTTATTTCTGAATTTCTCCTGTACAGATTTCACACCGCTATCCATTATAAGATAATTGTATTAACTTTACTGGGAACTCTATGGAAGTTTTTGGACACATGAACTTAAAACCTGCCTTCTGCAGTTGCCTAGGGCTGTGAAATTCCACTTCATGTATCACATCAGGGAAGTGAAAAATAGGGTAGCTCTGTGGCTGTTTAGAGAAGTTTCAGCTGATAACTCTGAATACCAATTAGCTGAAATCCAGTGTGGTTCAAACAAGTTTAATATTCTTCCAGCTGGTGTTTCTTGGTGAGGGGGAAGTAGAATACACATCTTCCACCTTTAAACATGACTCTAACCTGTCTAACAATCGATAGCAATGGGAGCATGTGCTTTGATTTTACTAAGAGCTAAATCAGGCCTTGCAGCAAGACTGCTGAACTTGGCAAAACCGGAGAGCAAAGAGGCATTAGCAAAGTGCTCTCTCCCTCCCCCTGCTTCTGGAAGAGGAGGAGAAACTTAGCTGTAACCAGACAAAATCATAATAAAAATAGCAACAAGCTGAGTTGTGATTTTTGCAGGCATTTTTAGAAAGACAAGATGGTAATGGTAAGCTCTCTGTCATGATGCTGTCGATATGGAATGCAAATCAAAATTCAGTGCCCCTTATGGCAGGACAGTGTGACCTGACAAACGATTAGGTTGGTATTCAATTTGCAATAAGGTACAAATGAGTTAAAAAAAAAAAGGAAACACTATTTCAGGTAGGAATCCAGCATGTTTCAGTTAGCATCCTCAAGGCCTACAAAACCACCTCTAAGCGTGTGAAAAATGGCCTACCAATTTACTTGTTGCTATTAATCCTCGGTGTGTTAAATATAACATGACCCCAAAAGAAAACTCTCAACTGCCAATGTCATCAAGTGGTGTAACTTCATCTGGATGCACTTTTTAAAGTGTAATGACAAGAAATTGGATTTCTGCCACAATTTCAGCTCCTTCTTCGGGACCTATGTGCTCATGCAGATCACCTCTTGATGGGGCTGCTGGTGAGAGAAAGGCAGCCTGTGTTTCCATGTTTGCAGCAGGGAAACTGTGTTCAGCTGTGGAATCTTCATGGTCCTTTTCTACTCCCTCTCTAATGAACTGCTACCCAGTGTATCACTGGAACAGTGGCATAATGTGTGTACAAGGTAGACACTGTAGGCAAAAAAAACGAAGGGGAGACACAGGTAAAGATATATGTGTCTCTTTTCAGGTGGAACACGCTGATGGCCTTATGGTTTGTTCATTCTTCACATTGACCAAGGTTACTACACAAATTGGTTTGCGATGGGGGGTAAGTTGCTAACCACGCCAAATGAAAAAGTAAAGGCAAACGTAATTAAAGTGTCCCGAGAATTGATGGATGTGAGAAAGAAAAGCTTTTTTTCTCCTTCCTTTATAAATATTAGAAAACACCTCTACAGGTTTGCTCAGTCAGCTAAACAACAGGTTATATAATCTAGTAAAACTAATTCTGGTACTACCGGGTTTCTCTGGTGTGTCTTCCAATAGTGATGTAGCTGCTATGATGAAATGCAAATTGAGATGGAAACTGTGTATTTTGCTTTGGTTTTTGTTTCAAGCTTTACTTTATGGCTATTTCAAATGTTTCTGCTCACTCATAGTAGTGATTCCAAAGTTAATTAGTGATCAAGTGATTTGGAGACAGCAGAAGTATTTGCTTGCTAAATTCCAGGGCTCAAAATAGGCTTGGTTCTCCACCAGAGTACTTGTTCAGGCTGGGAGGGAGTCAGTACACTATGGTATGGTGTGATATCAAACATAATGAAGATCTGTGCAAGGTGTAGCACTGATTCAGACTTAATATATTAAAACAGCTGTCTGTTGCTTATCTTCAAGCCTTTTTCTTCATCCTCACGTCTTCTGTTGTGAAGTCTTTTTATTCTCTCCACAGAGGAATACAGAGAGGACTCCTTCCAGGTGGAGGGAATAAGAAGCAATTTTTATGCTGTTTGCCTTCTTGTAGAGATTCTGCTTGCAGAATATGGCTTCAGGTTCTGCTGTCATAGTATAAACATTGATGAGTGTACCTAGTAAGGGCGCACATGGTGAAGCTTCAAAAGGGCCTGGGCCTGAGGCTTCAAATTTACTAAGGAGCCAAGAATGAAGCATGTGTGTGAAAAATCACTGCATCCCCAGGCACTCTCCCAGTGATTGTGTCCTTGACTTAGGCAGCAGTACCCACTGTGCCAGTGCTCTCTATGTCCTGCTAAGCAGGGAGCATTGTGAGCTGATAATGCTGCACTTGTGTCCAGAAGAGTTTCCACCATTTGAACATCTCTGCATTATCTGCATTGCTTTTCAAGTAGCCATTTACCAAAATAAATTCAGATCTTGCCGCCTTAGTTGAAACAAGTTGCAAGTATTTTGGCCTCTTCATTCTCAGACTCATCACCATGACAGGTCTTCATTAGCAGAGGGATCAGACTTGTATTATTGTCTGCAGTAAATGACTGGATGGTTATTGAGTTTCCTGTTATATTGTTTAGACACTCTGCTGGTGTCAACAGGTGAAGGACCATGAGTGTTCCTTTATAGCAGCCATGTTTGGACTAAGTAACTTAAAGGCAAGGCAGTGCTTAGTAGTTCTCATATTCACAAAGGTTTATATGTTAGTGAGCTCTGAAAGTGGTTTCTTTAGAAAACAGCAGCAAAATTGTGTCTCTCCCTCTGAACGACAAGTGAGAAAATTCCATTCAATCTATTTATGCAGTCACTGTACTTTATCAAAACTAATTTTTAATTAATTTCATTGGGAATTCTACATCTATAGGCTAGAACCCATGTGGAAAGGCACGTAGGTGGCTCTTATTTGGAGTAATAAAATTAGACATATGACGATGATTCTGAGACTTCACCAATGAATTAATGACCAAAGAGGAGAAGACTGTTTTTCATGACGCAGGAGAGATGAATGGCCCAGTTACCTGCACTACAGAATACACTGATTCTTGTACCCACCTTTCTTTGACACCTAATATTCCAGACTCAGTTGTGAGGTATGCGTTTGTGTGCCTTACAGGTGAGTGAGGGGTGCAATGTCACTTTGCTGACTCTCTGTGCACTGTTCAGTTGCAGGGCAATAGGCCAGGGTTTACTGTTTTTTCAGATGGGTGAGTGTCGGAGTTTGTCTATCCCTCTGCTCGCCATAACTGAATCAAAAGCACCTCTTAGGAACATACACTTAAGTATGACTAAACATTTACAGAACTGAGACTTGCCTGACTTCTCTCTCCCCAAGGTACAGATGTTCTTTCCTTAAGTTGTAGTCACCCTTTAACAACTTTTTCATCTTGTTATTCAGCAGGCTACTCTGTAAATCCTCTGTCTGCTGCTTCAGGCCAAGTGGTGATGTGAGAGGACAGCTTGTTAGCATCTCAGGGAACACTGCTTTTACTCCTGCCTTTGAACCCTGATGCTATTGTGCTGCCGCCAGAGGAATTTGCCTTTTAGTGGTAGGAAGAAATAGATATTTTTACAGAGAGCATGGGATTTGGAAACTCAGGCGCAGACTTTGGAAAGCAACCTTCTAGCTCCTGGGATTTTCAGACCTGGAACTGGCAGGTCTTTTCTTCCCGGTGCCCTTAGGAAGTAAGTGTGGAAAAAGGATGACCTGGAGGCAAGACATTACTAGAACTGTCTGACAGTGCAAGGTGAGGTGCAGAGGTGCTAAATGATCAGTTTTGTGTGCTTAGCAATGATACTTCTCCTTTGGCTTGTCTAGTGATTAGGCTTTTACTAGCAAGATGCAAAAGAGACCCATTTTCTGGCAGTCAGATCTCTCCCTCCCCCCTCTCAGTGCAGTTGTTTTTTGTGTGGGTGCTGTGGTACCCAGCTGCCTACTCATAACAGTTCTGCAGTGAGATCTAACTGGTGCCAGGCCTGAGGTATCCTCAGAAGAAGGCTGGTGGGATTGGATCCCCTTGACAAGGTGGGCATTGCCCCCTCCCACCCTTGACTAGTTCATAATCTTCATTTGAGGCCTCTGAAGGTTCACTTCGCCACAGGGTTTCTGGGACTTCAGCCAGAGCTGCTGGTTTTGGAGCAATTCATTAGCTATAGCGTGGCAACATTTATTAGGCTTATGAGTGGTGTCTGTGTTGTGAACTTGGCTGCCTACCTGTGCTTAAATGTCTTTGAAAGCTAACTTTTCACTGTTTGGGGTTTTTTTGTTGTTGGGTTGTTTTTTTTGTTTTGTTTTTTTTTTTTTTTTTTTTTAATGGGGTTGGAATTCCAGCTTCATTTAATTTGGTTTGAAAAATTCAGTGATAGTTTTACGGGTGATATACCAAAATCCATCTATCCATCTGCTCATCGGGCCACCCATCATACTTGTTAAATGTAATTATAAGTTGACCTGCAAGGGGGAACTTCTGCTCCAGCCAACTGTCTTCTGTATAAAATTTCTGGGAAATTAATGATGCAGGTTCCTGTAAACAATAATAACATATATGTGAGTGATCTAAAATTTTAATAAACCCCCCAAGATTTTTCTCAGTCAGTAATTTGAGAAATTAGTGGAACCTGGGCCTACATAAAAGAATTTTAGGAGCCTTCTAGAACTATCCAAGTAATATAAATAAAATAATAATGTAAACAAGTTATAAAATAAATAAAAAGATAAATAAATAGGAAGTAAGCTTTTATATTACTACTAGTATTACTAGTGCTGCTTCTTACATGGGTAAACATGAGGAAAAAAAATGTAAATTGTTCCAAATTCAGTCCCTACTGATTCATTAACACTTCTGGGATACATGAAAGCACAGTGCTTCAGGAAAAAGTGCTAGGAGGGAATCTAATCTTTGTAGTAGAAAATGTAAGGAGCGCATGGAAAATAATGAACAGCCATCAGCTTTCTACTTTTGGCAGGCTCCTCAGAAGAAAGTGACATGTTTACTGTGCAGACCAAATCTTTGCTAGCTCCCAAAGCAATTAAAAGAATCTCCAAGTGCAAAACATTAGCCTGCCTAATTAAGATAGCATCATTAAATCAGTGGATATATTCTGATTTGCTGTAGCTGAGAGTCTGGCCCTGCATGTTGTCTTGCATGCCATAACCAGGCTTTAGTTTCTTTTATGGAAGCAGAGAGGTGGTGACACAGGAGGAATGCGCAGCCAAGGTGCAGCTGTGCTCTTCCAAATGTGGCCTCAGGAGACCTTTTGGATGAAATGATAAGCAATTTTCCCTGGGGAATTGCATTGTCTTTAATTGACTTATTACTTACACAAAAATCAGATTCCTTGATATGAATACTGCTCAATATCTAAGTTGAGATATTACTTAGTATGTGGTTATTTTTAAATGATATTTCATTTGCACTCTTTTCACAGATCTGTACCCTACTTGCCTGCCAAAGAATGTACATTTAATATTAAGAAAATGTTTTACAGAAAACAAATGACCATATATTGAAGCTTGACTCAAGTCTCTCTTTGGTAGTTAGTACAGGGTTAGCGGGAGGCCTTCAGGACCTCTGCACATCCTCATGCACAGTTCCAATTTCAGGATTTTCCTGTGTAGCATACATTAAAAAAAGGGCAGGGAGGGGAGTAAGCTCACCTTTTACAAAAGTATTATTCAATCAACTCAATCTGTACTCCTGTTCTCCTTTCCATATTTCATGTTTTGTCATTTATGATTCACAACTACTGAAGTGGAAAAATAATTCTAGCAGCACCTTTCTGATCTGTTGCTCCTCTGTAGAGCTAAAAATTAAATAAGTGACAGTACTTTCACTTTCCAATTACCCAAGAGACAGCTAAGAGGCACATGGAGTGAGTCAGTGGCAGAGCTTAGAAAAGATCCCACAGCATCTAATTCTGAGGTTGCAGGCCCAAATTGAATCATGTAATTTCACAGCCTGGTTTGTCATGGGTATGAGGCATCATTAGCTGATCGGAGTGTAAATTACAAGGTTTCATTATTTTCATTTTTCCTTTCCCTTACTGTAGCACCTAAAAACACCATCCTGGGTAAGCATCTATTATACTAAGGACTGGATAAGTCATTAATAGAAAGGTAGTTTTTACTTAGAACTTGCAAATCTTCTTACACTATGACATGTTCTTTAGTAAAGCATACGGAGCAAAAAAAAACCCTCTGAAATTTTTGTCTCATTTTATGTATAAGGCCAAAACTCAGCTTCACAGAACAGCTGTTTTCAAGGCTCTCTACAGCTGCAATGTACCTTGTAGGGAAGCAAATTCTTCTAAAACCTACCTTAATTTTCACTCCACAACGGACAAAAACTGGCCTCCATGACCACAGCATTTTGCAGGCAGTTCTGTCACATAATTTAAAAGCTACGTAAGATTAAAAAATAAAAAAAATTACCAAAATTCATGGATTTACCATTAAATTCTGCATCATTGCAGCATATAAACACATCTTGAAAATACTAACACATGCATGAAAATAGCATTTCTGTAATCCAAACTGTCTGATCTACAGACTTATTCCTCTGGCAGTGCTGGTGTATCCATCCAGTGGGTTCCTCATAGGTGTTTGACAGTTTGACCTGTTCGTTTAGGTGAAACCTTAGCCCTCTGCAATGTTATATTCTTTTTTCTGGTTTTGTAAGGTAGCTTTGTATTGTTTTGCCTAGGTGTAAAAAAAATAATTGTCTGCTTTTAACATTCTTCAGTCTCAGCTTCAGCATTTAACAGAAAAACTGTACAAAACCATTACTTTTTTCTCCTCAGTGAGCTGTTGCCTCAGAGAGGTAACAAGTCAGTTACCCAGGGCAATGTTATGATTGAAGCTGCTGCTGTAGAGCTAACTAAATTGTTGGTAGCCCTTTTGCTTTCATTCATAACCCTTGTTTCTGTAGTAATTTTAGCTCATCTAATTTCTGTATTTAGGTGTGTTTGTGAAAATGGAGATTTAATGTGATAAACCTTAGAAACAATATCGTCATCTTTCTGGTATACATCGGTCGCCAGGGAGTATGAAATCTGTCACTGACCTTCAGTCTCATTGCAGCTGTTGGGATTCTGATCCATGGAAAGTGCTTGGAGGAGGATTTTACACTCTATTATGTTTTTTCCTTGTCTGTACTCAGTTTTGTCTTTTCATGGACCTCCCTGCAGATGCTATGGAAGTGGAGGCGGGGACCTGATGGCAATGGGGTGTGGGTATAATGGGAGCTAATAGTGGTGAAGAAAACCAGTATCTTTTCTCTGTGATTTCTTAAATCTGAGGCGACTAGGCTTTCTGAGCAAGCAAAAGCCTCTTAAAGATGGACCTGAAGGCCAAACACAACAGTTTTAGAAAGGGGGCAGTGTGACCTGCTGGTTAGACTGGAAAGATTCATTCATCAACTGTTATACATTGAGAGCGGGTGACCTCTTCCCACCCTTTCCTAGCTTTAAGGATGTCATGAAACATTAGGACTAGTGACCTCCAAGTCTGAAACTTGTGCAGGATGAAGAATGTCAATACTTTCTGCACTCAGCCACCAGCTACTCCTCAGTCTGTAATACATCTGTTAGAAAGACAGCTGGACACAGCTTAAGGAAATCCCTAGTTCCCTAAGTAAATGAATCCAATGGCTAATTACCAACACAGTTCATAATTACCAATTCGCTACTTCTCTGATGTGACATCAATTTGCAGACAGTAGATCTTGTCATATCTTTTTTTTTCTGACACTGATCTACATTCATGTAACTTACACCATGGTAGCATCATCTTTTTATGTTCCAATTGAGATTTTAAAACTTTCTATTGTTTTCTGGCCTTCTTAATTGCTCATCACTTAATTTTTTACCACCTGCAAAGCTACTATTGGACCTTTGCAAGTATTAACGCTTGTAAATTAAAAAAGTCAAGGGCATAAAAACCACTTAGACTATACTTTGTCTATCTGACTGCTTTTCAACTATCTCTAAGCCAGCAACTTGCAAAAATATTGAGAAAGAAAAATATCTACTACATCTGGTTCTGTTCCCAGATCTTTCAAGTACGAGTAAGGTTCCCGGGAAGGTGCTTTACTGCAAATCACACAAGATACCCTTCACGCTGTGCTGTCTACTTCTAATTCTGCTGCTTGAGTCTTGCTTTCTCTTTGTCTGATTCCATATTTGTATGGTGCCACTGTGAAATAGAAATTTTGTTTATTTGCCTCAGACAGATCAGAGTGAATTCTGCACAAGCTATGGAAGTGACAAGAAGGATAAATTTGACCCAGGAATAAAATGGTAATCTGATTCCTCTCACTTTTTTCCCCTCTTAATTTTAGGTATGGTTCAAAGTCTTTTACTTTACAGATGCAAAAGGTCCTGTTGCTTATTGATACTGCAGTAAGTTAATTCAGTTGATGCACTGAGTTAGCAAACCTTTATTTTGTTTGGTTTTAAGTGTACAGTATGCGGCACTCAGAACCACACATGCATACTCTGCGGTGATCACAGAACAAGGCAATGGGATATTCGGCAATGAAGGCAATGAAGGACCTTAGACTGTTTTCCCAGGCTGATCGTATGCCTGTCACAAACACAGCAGGTCAGGAGGCAGTTGGACTCATGGGTGCAGGAGGTCAGGGGTGACTGCCTCAGATAAGGGACGTATGGGGTGCACTGCATGAATGGGTTGTGCAGAATACTTATGGGGGTACGCTAAA
>NW_009646939.1:3194363-3240598 GCF_000708025.1 Charadrius vociferus
TGGAAGAAGATGAACTGTATCAATTAAAGGCGATTGATTTTTCCATGCAGTCAGGGCTATAATGTGTCAGATTAATAGGAAATTGATCCTAAATAGAAATATCAGTTCAAAGATTAGCATTAGCTGCTAATAGATGTAAGAAATTTAGAAATGTATTACACTGTGACAATGAGGGAGGCTGGCTGGTCAGCCAGCATAGTTTAATTCAGGAACACCATAAAGATTTGGCTCAAGATACTTAAACTGTCAGTATAAGCACCCAGCTCTCCAGCATGTCTGATTTATCACTGTGTAAGATCTATAGAAAACTGTTTTTTAAAAATATTCCTTTGGAGCTATCTGCTCATACTGAAATGAGAAGGTTGCACCTGGCCTGGACAGGTGTACTCTTCCCTGGGTAAAAAACTGGCTGGATGGCTGTGCCCAGAGAGTGGTGGTAAGTGGAGTTAAATCCAGTTGGTGTCCGGTCACAAGTGGTGTCCCCCAGGGCTCGGTGCTGGGGCCAGTTCTCTTTAATATCTTTATCGATTATCTGAATGAGGGGATTGAATGCACCCTCAGTAAGTTCGCAGATGACACTGAGCTAGGCAGGTGTGTTGATCTGCCTGAGGGTAGGATGGCTCTGCAGAGGGATCTGGACAGGCTGGACCCATTGGCCAAGGCCAGTGGTATGAGATTCAACAAGGCTAAGTGCCGGGTCCTGTACTTAGGTCACAACAACCCCATGCAGCGCTACAGGATTGGGGTGCAGTGGCTGGAAAGCTGCCCGGCAGAAAAGGACCTGGGGGTGTTGGTGGACAGCTGGCTGAATATGAGCCAGAAGTGTGCCCAGGTGGCCAAGAAGGCCAATGGCATCCTGGCCTGTATCAGGAACAGTGTGGTGAGCAGGACTAGGGAAGTGATCATCCCCCTGTACTCAGCACTGGTGAGGCCCCACCTCAAGTACTGTGTTCAGTTTTGGGACCCTCACTACAAGAAGGACATTGAGGTGTTGGAGCGTGTCCAGAGAAGGGCTACAAAGCTGGTGAGGGGTCTGGAGGACAAGCCTTATATGAGGAACAACTGAGGGAACTGGGGTTGTTCAGCCTGGAGAAGAGGAGGCTGAGGGGAGACCTTATCACCCTCTACAACTACCTGAAAGGAGGTTGTAGCGAGGTGGGGGCTGACCTCTTGTCCCTGGTGAAAAGTGATAGGATGAGAGGAAATAGATTCAAGTTATGTCGGGGAGGTTTAGATTAGATATTAGGAAACATTTTTTCACGGAAAGGGTTGTTGAACATTGGAATAGGCTTGCCCAGGGAGGTGGTGGATTTGCCATCCCTGGAGGTGTTTAAAAAAAGGGTAGATATGGTACTTAGGGACATGGTTTAGAGGTGGTTTTGTCAGGGTAGGTTGATGGTTGGACTTGATGATCTTAAAGGTCCCTTCCAACCTTAGCGATTCTATGATTCTATGATTCTGTCCAAGAGCCTCCATGCCAACACGGAGCATGAGTCTGCTCTCAGTCCTTTGCATATGACTCGGGATGGCGGATGATGGAGGAAATGACCACATATAAACGAAATAATTATTGAAACTACTGGGAGCTCCATGTGGTGTGGTCACAGGAAGAAGACGTGTAAAACAGACAAGTGGCTAAATTCCCTGGGCTGGGTACAAGCAGCGAAGAAATAGCGTGCTGGACTTTCAAAGGCTTTGAAGAGAGTAAAGAACTGGACTACGCTTGTACCACATAGTGCACAGACATCAGAAATGCTTCTGAATACCAAATAATAGTAATAAAAGCGCTGTAGCTGTACTGATGTAGCTGTGCAGTTTCAAGTGCCTGAAGGGTCATCTCTGCACAACAAGGTATTGTGCCGTGTTCACATCCTTGTTTCTTTGGAGCTGGTTTAGAGGTCTCTCACATAATGCTGTCATGTTTTGCAAGAACACGGTCTTAGGGAAAAGACTGGGACTTTGAGGAACACATTTGCTCAAAATTTGGTGCCAACACATCTTTTATAATCAAGAGGCTGAAGAGGAACAGCTGCCACGTAACATGTAGCAACAGGTTTTCACATATTGTTCAGACTATTGTCAATTTATCCTTATGCTTGGTCTACCCAGACCCTATCTGAGTAGAATACTTAGAGAATACAGTTTGTTATGTAGATGGCAGTCCTTCAGAAAAAGGACTGTATTTTCTCCAGTTGACCAATGTAATGGGGCCTCCATCCCAGCTGACCATAGTAAATAATAGTAGTAATAGTAATAATAATAATAATACCTCCTGGTGCCATTAGGATATTCACTAATCTAATTTCCTTCATGTATTTTGTTTTCAGCCTAACTCACCATGATGTTTATGGATTTAAGGATTAATTATCAAAGTTTGCAGGTTCCTAAACAACAGTTAGGTGCAGAGGTCTAATTTGAGTTCACTGGAAGCTAGGTTCCTAATTGTCTGTATGGCCTTCAAAGACTGTGATCCTTCTTGACTGCTCTGTGCAAGTAGTGACTGTACCATGCAAACATTTTTTCCAAGACACTCTTTCAAACTCTCTTTGGAACTTAAATGGAAGAAATTAAGGTGCAGGACATATACTTTGACCGACTAGAATACTCCTCGGGGGCTGCATGTGTCACAAGGAGTGTTCTCAGCATGTGGCACAGACAGCAAGGGCAAGGCAGAGGGATGAAACTCTTTGCCTCTCTCCTAATAACAAGACAACCAGTCTTTCTGTCCCTGGTGTAATTGATGCTTGGTTGCTCCAACATATGCAGTAGTTGCCAGTGGTGCTATAAAAATCATACAGTATCTGGGGACTGCTGAAATAGAAATCCTGGGGCTCAGCTTATCCCTGCCAGGATTTTGCCCACAAGTGTGTAATGGAAGGAAGATCATCTTCCTTTTTCACTGTTGTCGTAGTTTAGACAGAGCAAAAGGCTGGCCATTTATTCAGAATGCTGGAAAAAGAGTTATGATGGCTGTTGGCGAGGATGATCTCTTCTCTGTCTCAATAACTTCCAAATCTAATTGGAGGGAATTAAGTGGTATGGCTTATGGCGCGCAGGAAAAAATATAATCATAACAATTGTGATAGTACTAAAACCGATCCTCAGATGTAGACAGTGGGAGTGCCAGCAGATTTTAAACAACTTCTATGGACTGTTGATTTATATGCTGCAATGCAGCTGTATAAAGAATGCAGAGCCAGTGGCCAGAAACAAGTGTGCGTTTGCTCAACTGCTTCATGAAAAATTGCATTTGAGTTGAGCCTTCATGTAACCTGTTTGAATGAATGCAAGCAGTGAAAGCAGGACTGTGGCCATCTAGTGAACTTGCTAGAAGGAACGTAGGGAACACTGCATTTATTTTCTCCCCAGGCAGAGAACCTATGGTTTCTGGCCTCTGACTGGCTTTCTGTGCTGCCAACTGAAGCCCACTGATTTCAGTGTCTTGGGTCTGAACATTTCCTGTTGTTTGTGTGATCTTAGGAGGGGGGGTGGGGGGTGGAGGGGAAGCAGCAGGGTGATTCTGAGTGGATGGGTGGGCACCACATACAATAGAAAGCTGATAGAAAAATGTGCTATTCAATTGCGTGGAGATCTCTGCCCTGATTATCAGGGAAAGCTACTATCTGAAAAGTCCTCTTAGCATATTCCTGCCGTAGGTAACTTCCTGGAGGCTAGAGACAGCATGTGGTACCAGCATTTTAGCCATTAATGCAGATCTGGTGAGGATTTTTGTGATGGGAAAATCCTCCCTGACAGGAGTTCCTTCCTTTGACATTTCCAACAGAAAAGGACCATCAGTCGTCGCATAACTTCCTGGTTGCATTACTTGGTTCTGAGGAGGCCATCTACTGACATACCTGAACTGGATAAGTCTAAGATAGTAAAGATGAAAAACCAAAGAAGAGCAGCTCTAGAACACTTCTGAATAAGAAGCTGTGAATAAATTGACCAACAAACCATCCAACACCAAAATCCATGTAATCTTAGAGTATTTGAAGACTGTGGTGGGCTGGCCCGAGCTGGCAGCCAAACCACCATCCAGCTGCTCACTCATTCCTCCCGACCCTCAGCAGGACAAGGGGGAGAAATAAGAGTAACAAAACTCATAGGTCAAGGTGAAGACAGGGAGGTCACTTACTCATTACTGTTGTGGGAAAAACAGACTCAACTTGGGGAATTTAACTTAATTCACTCATGATTAAAATAAATATTTAATTCCTGATTTGGGTAGTGCGAAATGAAAAGACAAACGTTAAACAAGGCATAGGGAAAACACCTTTCCGCCGCCCTTTCCCAGGTTCAACTTCACCCCAGGCCCCTCTCCTTCCCTCTTGTTAGCACTGCAGATTACGCTCAGTCCTTTTCAGCCAGGCCACAAGCTGTGAAAGGGGGAGTGCTGCATACAGTCAGTATATAGCAATTTCTCTCTGCTGTTTCCTTCTTCTCACACTTTTCCTCTGCTTCCAGTGTGGGCTCTCCACAGGACACAGTTCCTTGAGGAATATCCCATCTAAACAGGTCGTCCATGGGCTGCATGGCAATACCTGCACCTCCACGGAGCACTTTCTCCTCCTCTGACCTTGGTGTTCCCTCTGCTGTTTCTCATTCTTTTTTTCCTCCTCCTCTGCCTGTCTGGAATTTTCTGCCCTTTCTTAAATATGTTTTCATAGAGGTGCCACCAGCTTCACTGATGGGCTCAGCTGTGCCCTGTGATGGGTTCACTGAATCTGGCTAGCAACGGCTGTGCCCAGCACAGGGCACCTCCTGGTCTCTTCTCAAAGAAGCCACTCATACAGCTACCCCGCTGCTGGCACCTACAACCAATACATAGGCAAAAACAAAGAGAAAAATCAACAGGGCCTCAAAGTCCAGTGCCTGGTTACGTCCTTATCAGGCCTCATTGTGATAGCAGGTTCACTGCTGAAAAGTCACCTTGACATCACTTGAACTTCTCACAGTAGTAAACAGCATGTAGTTCTGTTTGTAGCTTTGGGCCCTGGGTTATTCTAATTTGTGTGTCCACTTAGCCAAGAGGAGGACAGCAGAATGCTAAAACCAAAAAATCTTAAGTGTAGAGCACACTGTTAATCCTGGGTTTATGCCTTTGTAGTATAACCTTCTAATGTCCATCTGTTCTGGTGCCCCAAGACAGAATTTCACCTACCTGCTGTAGGTGAACCTGCTCTGGCAGGAGGGTTGGACTAGATGATCTCCAGAGGTCCCTTCCAACCCTGACCATTCTGTGATTCTGTAATTTATTCATGCTATAAAAAAATGTACATTCAGCTATTGATAGTGCAGGAAGATCCATCCTCAAGCTGGCTCTTAGCTACAGAGGCTGCCTTTCGCCTTTCGTTCTTCAGGATTGGTGGAAGAGTGCATAGGGAGAAGGGAAAGATCAATTGTGATGTATCAGGCTACTTTGCCAGAGTGTTTGGCAGAATATTTAGCTAAGAAACATTCACCATCTGTTTAGCTTTAGAAGGAAGGTGGAGAAAAGTAACCTCCTGAAAGTTTTGCCCTTGTAAATATTTTAAAGTGACCTTCAAACAGTCTTCACCCAACCATACACTAAGTGTCTAGCTGATACCAACTGCCCAATAGTATTAAGGACAGATGGTAAGCACTTTGTGTCCTCTCAGCTCTTGTAGCAGTTTGGATGCTCTGTTATGCTTACCATATATACCCTTCTCAGGTGTCGTTCTGGATGGGGTTGATGCCTTTGTTTTGCCAATTTGAACGGCTTTGCCAAATGGTCTTCTTTTGTGGTCCAGTTGTCTGTAAGAGAACACTATTGCAGTTATGAACAGTTTCTTCTAAGGGATTTAGTGTCTCTGAGTTTTAACTCTTTCTAAATTTTTCTCCAATTCCAGTTCTGTATGTCAGGTTAAAATGCAGAACCTTTCTAATATCTTTCATAGTCATTTCTGTTTAGGTGAGTTAACTGAATATTCCAGATCTGACTGTTGCTAAAAATATGGCTAAATTCCAATTTTCTTCCTTTTAGATGGTTTTCCCTTGACTACACATAGAAATAAAATGCAGTTCACACCTTTTGCAGATGTATTTAATTTGGGGAGTTTTAAACTGACCTATCTGTTGTCTTCCTTTTTACTGCTATTACTGTGTGGTGCTCAGCAGTCAATCAGCTGTCAGCAAGAGAACTGCTTCAGTTTCTCTTTTTTTCCCCCTTAGAGCTATGCAAAGCAACAAGAGCATCTTAGTGTCAGACTTTGGCAGCTTGAGAATTCATCTCAGCTATATTTACCCACAGATTAGGTAGTAGTAGTAGCATTGTGCAGAAAGCAATTTATTAGAAGTCTTTTAAATGATATGAGAAATCACTCATTAGAGGCACTCATTTCTCTTCTATGGATGACAAATGGATTTCTAAAAGTATCATTAGCTACAGGCTCAGCTCTTCAATACCTGAAGTTGGGTGAAATGAATCCCACACTTAGGAAATTTCTCTCTTCTCACCTTTGAGAAGCTAAATCCAAAAGGGCACAAGCTACAATTGCACAGCAGGTTGGTAACAGAATCTGAAGGGAGAAACAGTGAAGTCAGGAATGACAGAGAGGCAGGATGGGGCAAAGAAATGAGAAGCCATAATGGGAGCACAGGGAAAAAGAAAACAAACCAAAACTGAAGGTGATTTTGTGTTATATTTAGGAAAACAGAAAAAAGGGAAAAAAATATCAGAACAGAATTGAATATTTCATTTGTTCTAGAAACTTCTAAGCTGCAGTAATTGCTTCCAAATTACAGCACTTGGAGGAAAAAAAAAAAAAAAAAGTTAAAACTAAAGAGCCTTAGAGACCTGGGTCTTAATTCTTAGCTTGCAGAGAGGCTGCTTGTTGTGGTTTAACCCCAGCCAGCAACTAGGATCACGCAGCCACTTGCTCACTCCCCCCACAGCAGGACAGGGGAGAGAACTGGAAGAGTAAAAGTGAGAAAACTCTGGGTTGAGATAAAGGCAGTTTAATAAGTAAAACAAAAGCCATACACGCAAGGAAAGTAAAACAAGTAGTTCATTCACTACTTTCCATTGGCAGGCAGGCATTCGGCCATCTCCAGGAAAGCAGGGCTCCATCATGCGTAACGGTTACTTGGCAAGACAAAACGTCATAACTCTGAACATCCTCTCTTTCCTTCTTCTTCCCTGAGCTTTATATATTGAGCGTGACATGACATGGTGTGGAATATTCCGTTGGTCAGCTGGGGTCAGCTGTCTTGGCTGTGTTTCCTCCCAACTTTTTGTGCACTCCCAGCCTACTCACCGGAGGGGCAGTGTGAGGAGCAGAAAAGGCCTTGACTGCCTAGCAACAACCAAAAACATCAGTGCACTGTCAACACCACTCTCATCCCAAACCCAAAAGATAGCACTATACCAGCTGCCAGCAAGTAAGTCCACTCTGTCCCAGCTGAAACTATGACACTGCTTTACAGGAACTTGTTGTTCAATATAATTCAACCTAATGAGATTGCACCAAGTGTAACTTGAGGTAGAATTTGGTTTATTATTTCCCTAGTTATTGGCTAAGAAAATTGAATGTGGGGAAAGTATCACATCTATCATTATTGTTGTGACTTACATCGCAAATTGCCAATTAAAAGAGTGGCAGGGGAGCAAAACACGTTTCCTTTCATTCCCAAACATGTCTATTCCACTTACGTTCAGAGACTCAAATTAAACCATACAAGAAAGAATACAAAGCAATTACAAGGAAGAATACAAGGCAATTTCTTCTTCTTGGTGGCACTGCATAGGATCTAAATCAATATGGAATTTGGCTTTTACTAATCTTCAACTTCTGTCACAGGCTATAGCAAGTTATATAGACTCAGCATGGCTTAAAAGTAGCCGGCTTTGTACAGACAGCTGTGGAGTTGTGACAGCATGAAGTTCCACACAGCCTAACCACATCATTATTTACTTATCTTCTCTGATGGCTTTTGTAGTCTGTGAGCTTTGTGCTGCTGCTGTTGCATTGCTGATGATACTCCCAGCAAAAACTAATTCATGTGTGAGATGAGGTCACTGCTGACATCCACTAGGGCAAGGTAGGAAAAGGACTGTTTAAAAGAACAGTGGAGAAACAAATGGTGATTTCACTTCAAAGCCTCCCTTGTAAAGTTCAGTAACACTATTGCTTCCAAGATGAAGTGAACTTTTTAATCAGCTAATATCCAGAGTGATTTTGTATTTACCGCCTTGGTATAATATCTGACCCCTCACAGTCATGAACATATTTTTTCCTCCTATATCTCTCTAGGAGTTAGCTTAGTACTAGCATTCCTGTACTAAATATGGGAAAATGGAGCAGAGAGAGACTGTTTCCAAGGCCACGTGAGCAAAAGGAATACATGATTTAATTCAACTTTCCCCAGAGAGTGACCGAAGCCAGACACCCACATTCATGTGTGGTTTGTTGGAAATGCAAAAGGCAGCATGGAGTTTCTCAACAAGAATGTAAGGCAGAAAACATTTGTTTTTATTACCTGGAGATAACTTAAGTATCTTCATCTTGAACGGTATAAAAATAAACCTTAGTGACTCTAGTCACCAGTTTTTCCACGTTAAAAGAGTAGCCTGAGTTAAGAGTCCTTGTATCTGGACATAATTTTCCTTTTATAGTGAGAAGCCTTTTTAAATTTCCTCTTTTATGTAAACCGCTACTGTAGTTTAAAAGAGACAATAACTGTTTAACCAGGATTATCCCTCTCTTTCCAGACAGATGGTAGAACCCAGTTCCCCCAGGTCTACGGAATTTCCTTGTTCCAGGGGACCTTTTCTATGCCATAATGGCATATCATAGTTTACCATAGAGCTCCTCTCTTGTCAAGACCTCCTGATCTTCAGCTGTCTTCAGCCCTATAGAGACAAGGGAAGTAGTAGATAAAGTGACTGTCATCCTTGTCTTCTCTCAGGACTGTCCTGTTTGCCAAGTAGTCAGTTTGCAGGCTGCAACATTAACACTGAAAATACGAAAGTCCCTTTTTTGTACATACCAGAAGACATACCATTTGAAGTCTGTCAGGTTCAGCCATGGTTTACACCTAACATACTTAGCCCTCTACCCCACAACAAAAATCTTTTCCCCCTGAAATGCCTGCAGAAGAGATCAGCAAAATTGAGATCTGTACCTTTCCTTCTACCCAGACTTGAGTGACATCAAAACCTGACTAATATTTTATGTTGTAATGTGCCTGCACTGCTAGTCTTTAAAAGCTGTATTTTGGATTTTGGTCCACTACCTTAAGGGCTATAATCCTATATCTGTTCCATTCACAAGTAAGAATGCATTTTCTATTTTCTAATCAAGCCTCTCCTCCACAAAAATAGTACATATATCATTATCCAGAGAGGGATGAGCCTCACAGCTGAAGAGGTGCAAGAGGATTGCTTATACCCTTGAGTTTGTGAAATAAATTATGTTCAGTAAAATGATTTCTCATACATCTGTTGCAGAGAGTACTTGGGCAAAAATACCTTATACTGCTCCCAAACCATTCTGTTTGCTGGAGTGCTGTTATCCTTGTAGAAGAGATAGGGGCAGGAGAGCCTTGCTTTTCAGACTGTGGTAGTTAATAATCCCTTTATTCTATAGATTATTACAAGTTATTTTAAGTCAGCTCCGTACATCCTGGTGGGCTGCTTTTCTGAACGGATTTTGCTGGTTCATGCCATGAAAACAGGAAGACTTGATTTTACATCAGTGTGGCACTGACTTCATTGGGTTTGCTGTAGATCTATGCTGGGGCAAGGAAAAGCACAACAGCGTCATGGAGCCTCATGAATGGGATTGTCTGTGCACTCATCATCTTGTATTTCCAAGTTCCTGTCCAGAAAAAACAGATGACTTGTGAGCTGCTGACACTTAAATTGTTTCATTCTTTAGCACTTCATAATTTTACTCTTTTCATAAGAGTAAACTGAAAGGAGCAAATTCTTTGCTGCATCCAGACTTGACAGAATGTAGCTGACAGAGGGACTGTCTGGAAGTTAGTTACTGCCTCTTGATCCTGGCCCTGATCCTGGCATTGCCTTTTCTCTTCTTCTACCTCATGATAGAGAAGGCCATATTTGTAACCTGAGTGCTGATTCCTACTTGGCAACTTTCTGAAGGCATCTCTTGATCTCCAGAACTTACTGGGGCAGGAGATTGTTTTTTGAAAGCCTTTTCTGGGTACCTGAGAGTCTTGCTTAGTATGTCCAAAAGCGACAGGTTGTGAAAAGCAGACATTGAGAGAAAGGTCAAGAAGAAAATAATTTTGGTCTAAATCTAACTGAAGTGGAAGACTTCCTGTGTTTCCAAACTAGGCAAGAGAAACCAATCAACAACAGCCACCACAGGATTTTCCCAAACTTTTTTGTGTTTAAGGACACTGCCTCTGTGTCTATATTACACAGCTTATCTGCTGTGTACTTAATTTTCTAATGCTACTAACAACTTAGTAGGAAATTGAGGAGCCCAATGTCAGGTTACACTCTGAAAAACTATCATGTCTTTTCAAAGAAGCAAAAAACAGTTACATGATTTAATCAATATTCCTAGACACTTCAAGGAGTTAGTTCTAGTGCCCTTTTTGATTAATTTACCATATAACACACGTTCTCTTCGTATTTACTAGTTACACACAGCTATATTTCCAGTGTGTTCTTTGCAGAGGATTGGCATACTGCAACCTTTATGAGGGAAGTAACTCTTTTTTTCTTGAGTTATCCTCAGGGAATTTACATGCCAGTATAATGAGAAGGAACTTCATGCTATTGTTCATTGACAAAGATATTTTGGCCCTTTCATGGAGAAGCAAACAGTTCTGAAAGCAGATAACCTTTTCATCTTTTGTTCCAGTTTCAATGGGTAAGCAAGGAAAAACTAGTTACGAGTACATGTAAGGCTAGAGACTGGCAGGTCAAAAAGATCCTCTAGGAGCCCAGTGGGAAGTTTGGATCACTTATAAGATTGTCAAGGCAGGTGTATTTCCGTGTGTGTGTGAGGAATTAAGTGGAAGAGTTTTGCAGAAGTTTGGCACTCGAGATCGACTTTTATATGAGAACAACAGGATTAAGAGACATTTTTACTCAGCATTTGAGTCATGGTAGCTTCTGATGACCATGGGGCATTGTGGAGTATGGCATAGTTCAGTATTCATAATAGGTTAGTGTTCCAGCTAGAAAGTTATGAATATGAGGTGTGTCATGGCATTCCTTTGAGTCCAAAGGTAGGTTAAGCTATTGAGTTAAATGGGATGGCATTAGTAGAAGGCTGTTCTGTAGAATAGTGTCGAAAATCAATCTTTAAGGCACGAGGATTGCCATCATATCAGTTTAAGGAAATCACAACCTAGGCTTTTCCACAAAAGTAGACCTAGATATAGTAGTCTGAGAAAATAATTCACATGTATCTGCAGACAGCTTCATAGAGGCACATTCCATCTCATGCTTCAAAGCTGTAAGTCTGAAACAAAGCAGGACAATGACATGTGAATAATGCTCACATTTGTAACTAGCCAGTCTGTATGTCTGTGAATGAAGGTTGTTTTTTGAGTATAGCTATCAAGTCTGGTATTTTCTACAACTGTCTAACTCCCTTGAAACTTTTTTTCAAATTATGAGAAAGGGAGAAACCTTTTTAAAAGCACTGGTGACTGTTTACTTTAATACGATTCTAAAATATCTAGCTCCCTAATGTTCAGTTTATTTTTTGTGTAATTAATCTTTGGCAGCACTTCTTGGAGCGAGCATTGGAATAGCTGGGTAACATATGCAAGTTTATTTTATTTCACTTCCAATTTTTGACATATGTGTTCATATTTAGTTATGTCAGTTGTGAGTTAGTATCCACTTCCTCTGATGACAGGGAGTGGATTGAATTACTTTAAATTAGCAGAGCCTTTCAGAGATCAGTGCCACTTTATTCTTGCTGAGGGTCTGCCCATGAATTTTAGTACTATTCTCTCCAGTGTTAATCTATGCAATCTCATCTAATCCAGATCCCTATTAGAACTTGACCTGGTTTCAACTGAGAAAGAGTTAATTTTCTTTCTAGTGATTGCTGTGACAGGAATGTCAACAATGCATATTGTTCTAGTTGTTGGTAAGTGATGTTTATACTTTTCAAGGATGCTTTTCAGCTTCCCATAGAAGCTGAGAAGGAGCATAGACAGAACAATGGAATGGCCAATGGAATATTCCCTACCATTGACATCATGCTAGCTATATAAATGGGGGTTGGCTGGGGAGGGGGGCCAGGAATCTTCCATCACTGCTTGGGAAGGTACCAATTCACCGGGTGGTGAGAGTGACTGGTGTCATCATTATTATTGTTATTTTCCTTTTCTGTTACTGTTCTATTAAACTGTCTTTATCTCAATCCACTAGTTTTTGGGTTTTTTTCTTTCCCTTTCCCTTCCTTTTCTCCCTGTTCCCCCTGCCCTTCTCGGGGGAAAGGAGAGAACTGTGCAAGTACCTGCATGGTTCTAGCTGCTGGCCAGGATTAAATCACGACAGAACTCTAAACTGAAGGTCTCCTATCATGCATGATCTTGCTGTGCTCTTTGCAAAACAAGCTTTCTATGGGACTTTCCTGAGAATTAAATCCTCTGCAGAGAAGATAGACCTAAGAAGGAAGTTGGCACAGCAGCAGTTTTGGAGTAGGTTTTGGTTTGTTATTTTTACTTTGGTTTTTTTTTCACTTTAAAAGTAAATGGAAGGATTCTGTCCAGCTGAGAGTGTGTTAACAATCTTTCTTCATTAAATATTCCTTCCAAAAACAAAGCTCTTATTTTTTAGGATGACATACACTGAGTATTGAACATTCCATGTAATGTCCATCTGCTCTGGAATTGGTGCTATGTTCTCTACCATATTCAGTTAATATCTAATATTACAGATATTGCATTGCTAGCTTTGTGAGTTGTTTAATAGTTTCTATACATAAGCATAATTTATTTGTGGGCAGTGGCTGATTTCTAAATCTGTACATTATCAATGGTGGGGAATTTCTTGTTTTCTGCATGTGAAGGATATTATTAATCAGGTATACAGTGTTAGGTGTTTTTCATCAGTTGTTAAGTCGGGGGCATACTTGGGACAGTCTGAATTCTCTCTGAACAACCTTCACCTCTATTAACTTCCCTGAATTTTTTTCTGTGAATTGAATAACTTAGGTAGGGTCATGAAATCTGCTAATGCCAATTTTCAATATATGCTACTACAGCAATGGCTACTATCTGTGATTGGTCTAAATTGTGATTATTATTTGTTTAAATTGTGGACTAATCCACACTGACTTCAAGAACTTTTTCTGAGATGACATAGCCAATTTAGAGTCCATCATTGTGTACATATCACTGAGGTTTCTTTTTAAATTATTTTAATTTGCTGAGGGATGACCAGCCACTCAGTATCATGAGCTACTCTTCTGCAGTCAGTTTCACTATCCTGGTGATAGTGAAAGGTGTGCCATTGACGACTTCCTTAGTTTTGAAAATTGATCATGTATTTTTATCCTTTCTCAAAGGTTATGATTATTGTTTAATAAACTCTTAATGTAAGGAGGTCTCTCTTACTTATCCCATGAAAACATAGTGTCTTTAAGAGCACTCAGTGAAGGATCTTCTCGAAGTGCTTATAAGCCATACCAATCAAACCATCTTTATTGAGACACATGCTGACTCCTTCATACAACTCTAGTTATTTCTGAGATAAAGCTACATTCCATAAAGGATTTTGTTTTTCCCCAATGTGTCCCCTTGTGTCTACTCAACTGATTCTTTGTTATCATTTCCATCACCTTGCCTAACGTGGAAGTCACAGACTTCCTGGATGGACTGGATTCCCAGATCATACACTAAGCTCTTTTTTCAAATTGGTTGTCCATCTGTGAATGGCTCTTTACCTTTCAGTTAATTAAATTGGATCAGGGTTAACAAAGCTTGGTTACTCTTACGCACAAATCAGTTTATCTTACTATTGAGCAGTGTACAGGGAAAGAAGAGCTCAGCAGGCCGATTAGCATTAGAGGAGGAACTTAAAATTTTAATATATTCTGGTTCAGTTCTATAGTCTTGTCATATTTCCCCTTGGAATAAATCAGAAGTGTATGCAGCCACTTTTGCCCAGATGCTGCCCTTTGTTATTAATTTATTTTGCAATCTGTTTTTCATTATTTTGGCAGAGATAACACACTATTCTCAGCTGCCTATTTAGGAATCCTTCATGCAAACTCTAACAAGTCTCTGGTGCATTTTTCTTTTTCCCTGCCTCCTTATTGATCCCTCATCTCTTCTACTGTTTCAGTGGATCATCATTTTTTGTGTCTGTATTCCCAGAGATGGAAAACTGCAGGTAATGCCTGAGAATATAAGTATCCCCTTTGCTGTCTTCTCTGCTTTTGTTTGTTTAGACCAAGGAATAGCTTGAAAATGAATACATTTGAGAGTCACTACCAGTCTCTAAGACTCAAACCTGACTACTAAAATGGACTTCAAGCAAAAATTTAGGCTAGAGCTTCAAAGTTGATTTGTCATTACGCCAAAAGACAGCTGCAACCTAAACCTCACACAGATAGGAGGAAGTTAAGGTAGAGGTTTTCACGTTTAGGGTTTATACCTGCAGGTTCAAAGCAAGGTGCGGTGTGTTACTGTGCTCTTCCAGATGGCTAGCATCTCACAGTCATTGTTTACTTCCCAGATTCCCTTATACCTGAGTAACTTAAGTTGGGTGGTTGTTCTTCTGTTGCGCTCATGGCAAGTCTACTAGTTGTGAGTCAGAAGTATCAGCCAACTGGTCAGTGCAAGGAAGTCAGGGTCCTTGCTGCCTGTTTCAATGCATTACCCGTTTGCCTGTGGCTAAATGAGTTAGCAAATGGCTAATCAAAACACCTCTGAGCATCTGATTGAAATTATCACCCCACAAAAAAGAACACATGTGCAAGGCTGCCTTCAACAACCCCATTCATTTCTTTGCAGAAGTTTTTCATTCCAATGTAGGCTGCTCGTGCTTTCAGTGGTTTGAGCTCATCTGGTGATTTTGCAGAGGCAGGAAGCTGTGCATGTTCTGTCCCACCAGCTGAGCCGTGGGAGTGAAAACTCTCAGCTGGGAATGCTGAGTGGGGCTGAGCACCTGCCAAAGGTACTAATGGCATCAGCTGGATCAAGGGGATATCTAGCACTACCCTCAGCTACGCATGGTTCAAAGCTGAGGGCTTGTCTCTGCTTTCACTTGCATCCATGTGAACTGGCAGAGCTTTCACTAAACACAGTGCAAAACTGGGGCAGCCATAAAAGAGTCAGACCTTGAGAAAGTGTGCACTGTACACAGCAGCCACCAAGGAGAGCAAATTCTCTCTAGTCTGTTTCAGTCCAACAACAGCAAATGTAGTAAGCAGAAAGAATCTGCATAAAATGTTGACAAGAAAAATAACTGTTATTGTAAAGTCTGGAGTTTCTACGTTGCTTTAAAAACAGCATGTACAGGTGTAAAACCTGGTTTATCCCTATGCATTAGTGCTATTTTGTGTAGGTAACAATAGAGCGTTCATGGCAGCAGTTCATCTGTTTTGTGCAATAAACTGTCCTCCTAATGTGATGCAATAACAACTAATTACTTTTCCATGGGATACAATCAATATTTGCAAGTCAGTACTGCTAAATCATTCCTCCCACAAATGGTAACGGGGAAGCAGATCATAAAACACAGAATCCTTCCTCAAGAGAAAAGAAAGCTTTGTGAAAAACAGAGCCTTTTCTTCTAGTCTGCAGTGAATGATAATCTTGAGGTGAAAATAGACTGCAGGCTGAGCCATTTTCGGCTTTAGATACAACTTTCCTGGAGAATCAATGCATTTCAAGTAACATCCAGCTTCTGGAAGGCAAGACATAGTAAACTATTTAAAACAGGCCAGCACCTTTGAAAATCATGTATCAGTTTTGAAAACTTACGGCCTTGTTTTTAAACTTTGTAAAAAAACCAACAGAGGAATCTGCAGACGTGTTTCCCGGAAAGATTGTTCGAAGACTAATGCACAGAGGACATCACCAGTCGCTGGACAGTCTTTTGCCAGAAGCACCTAAAAGCTTCTGGACCTCTTAGAAGTGATGATTCTGCCTACTGTGCTCCAGTGAGCTTCCCCTCAAGCCTTTCCTGCACCCCTGCAAGTACATCTATGCACAGAACATCACACATAATGAAAATCTCTATCCTGACATTTATCTTCTTGGGAAACAACTAGAGGTGCACTGTGGAGAGGAGGCCTTAGGCACACTGATTTTTAGTAATGTCTTCAAAGAAAATGGAAGTATGTCATACAGCTCATGACAGGTATAGTACAGATACCATTCCCCATTGTTTGAGAGACTGAAACCTGCTTCAGTATGGACAGTCACATTACACTCTGTACCTTCTGTCTCATGCAGAATGAGGCCTTATTCTGTAGCAGCTAAGAGAGACTCTCCTCTAGGTTCAGGGAACAGATGCCATAGTCACTTGACTAGGACCCTGAGCTCTGTTGCCAGTGGAAAACTAAATGGAATCAGTAAAGGGTCCTTAGTCCTTTCTAATGTTATAAAGGGCTATAGGAAGATTATAAGGCATTACTACATATTGCACAGTTTATTGTAAGATGCATCATCTCTCCATTTCCCTTTTGAAAGAGAGATGCTTTTCTATAGAAACCTTTTAATTCAATCACTAAATTGTTTCAGATAGCATATCTTAATCCTGCAGTGGATATAATCAATCAGAAAGTACAGAGAAAACAAAGTCATGCCATCCCGTTTAAAAAAATGCACCAGTGACAATATTGAAAAAAGTATTTAATTGAATCCTGAACTTCCCTTATCAGTAGGGACAGCTACAATGCAGTACCATTGATCAACCTGTAATCCAGAATAAGGAAGAAATTTACTACATGGCCTTCTCTTCCCGGCCCATTAATTTCACAAACTATCATCAACTGTTTATGGCAGCCTAATGTCAACATGCAACTTGTGCAAGACAACAAAGCAAATGGTCAAATATCAATGAAGATTAGGGCAAGAACACGCACTGCTTAGTGTTTACAAACATCCATTAAGACGTCTTTAAAAAAACCAAACCAGCCAACCCCCATATTTTCAAAGAACACACCAATACAGACCTACACAGCATCATGGCTCTTCATGTCAATGATCCCTTCACAATAGAAAAATTCAGCTAAACACCTCATTAAAAACAAACAGTGTCGTTCAAGGGAGTTGAAGAGGATTGAGCCAAAAAGCCAATGGCCTAAAGCCATTAAGCAGTAAATGCTGGCATATATGTCTTTCCTTTTCAGATGCTAAGGTCTACATACTAAATGATTTTATTTTGGCATTAGCCTTTAGCTTTTGTATCTTCAAATCCACCTTTGTAAAAGGGGACTGGATTTTCTATGGATTTTCTAGTCTTTTAGTTGGTCCTGGCTATCTTAGATCAAGCTGTTTAGAGATAAAACAGAAAAAAAAAAAAGACTTCTCTGCAGAACAGATCTTTAGGTGTATGGTCATAATGATGAAGAGGCTTGCTATAAATCTAGGCTCTGACCTTGATAGAGTGTGTCTGTAAGTGTGTTGGTGTGCAAGTGTGCACAAGATGGCATTGTTATACAGAGCTTACTGTAAAATTGAGGCCTAAGGTCCAAGTTCTCCTCTCTGATACGTCATACATTAGTACTCAATTAATAAGCACATGTAGGCATAAACAGGTGTAGAAGTCAGGCTGGTATTGTTATATTTAAAATGAAAAATGTTAAAAAGAGGGACAGTATTTCTTTCAGCAGAGAAAATTATTGGAGAAATCTAAGGCATACACAGTAGCAAGCTATCCTCAAGGAAGAAAGTTTCTTAACAAATTCTGTGGCAGTTCTTTTTAATCTTTGTAACTCATGGTCCTCTAAACACTTTGTAGAAGTGGTATGGGTTTCTTTATGTTTCCTATGTGTAACTCACTTTAATAAACCTGGGAGTTGGCTTTGCTTTTCTCTTCCTGATTTACCTTTGGTCATCTTTGTCTCCTGTATCTGTAATTCTCTATTTTTCTACTGAATCTGTTTTGTGAGTGGGGTAATCAAAAGTAAACATTGTATTAAAATATGGGGACAACACAGATCTATAGTATGTAACAATGTTTTCTGTTTTCTTCTTGGTTCATTTCTAATAACTCCTCATATTCTACTTGTTTTTTGAACACCAAAGAGGGTTTTAAAACAGATTAGTCTTTTTCACCATTTCTTCTAAAGAGGTAGAGCTCATCCAGTGGAATTTTAAAAGTATTGAATTTAAAACAAAGCAGAGGAAGAAGTTTTTAATATATCAAGTGATTACACTGTGTAACTTGGTGTTCCAAGATGTTAGAGAAGCTATAAATACAGATTCCCATAGAACACAAAGCTATGGTGATTATTGAAGAATATAGGATGCAAATTTGTCTCAGAATGTTCCTGAACTTCTAACTGCTGAAAACTGGGAGGGTGTTACAGGTGAGAGACTTGTATTTATTCCTAAGCAGCTGCTATCAGCCACGATCAGAGAAAGAATATGGAACTCACCAGATCTGTCTCACAGTCTAGTGTACCTGTTCTTATATATAGCACATTAGACAATTTTCAAGGGTTGGGATTTTTGTTGTTGTTGTTTGGTTTGTGGTTTTTTTTGTAATTGGAAATTTGAGACAATTGAAATAAACAGTTCAAGGCAATGCAAGTGGGCAGATAATGCCCTTAACCATGCAACATGGTATAAAACTTCTAGGGGTGTGTTAAACAATTTAAATAAATGCAATAATAAAATATTAAAATCTGCACAGGTAATTGAAAGCCAAGACCTACAATTTTGCTCTGTTGGTTTGGATAGAGTTTTCAGCAACTAAAGAATGGAACCTGCATTTGTTTACAGGTAAAAGACTACAGCGTATTCCCAAGGGAGAAAGCACTGGCACTGTGACCTTTCCTTCCGTTCATGAAGGAGGGAGAAGCTGCAGTCCTGACTGAATAATTGATGGCCTTGTCCACAACAAGCCTAAGGTAACTGAGGACAGAGCCAATACATCACTTTCAGCAGGCCCCACCACCTGTGAGCTCACCATACCTCACCTATAAGTTATAGTAGTTGTCTCTGGTGGGAATCCAAATGGAAACATGGCAGTTGTGGCATAAAATACCCTCAAGGAGAGAAGAGTTCAGACTAGGATGAAGTACTTCTTTCTTCAAAGTTTAAGCTAGGATAAAGTTTACCTCTTTGATTGGGTGATTATTCAAAGTGCAAAAAGAGAAAAGAATATCTAGATAAGAAATAATTTTAATTAAAAAAAAAAAAGAAATGTCAAGCATGAATTCATTACAATGAAATTTCCCCTAAAAGGGAAATTCCCCCAAAGTCACAGCACCCTGTGAATTCTTATGTTCTGCTGAATAAGATCCCTTCTATTTCTGCCATCCGGATTTCCTGGGATTAAGGCTGACATCTTCATGTCAGCAGGGGTGTCACTGGAGGTGAGGTGATGTAGAAGAGTGAAGTGTGAATGCTGATAAGCATTTTCCATTTCATTCCCTTTCAGTAGAAAAATGCCTGTGAAATCTGGAGGTCAAGTCAAAATAACAAGAGGTTTCTGAAAGGAGCACCAGGGGATATTTGCAGCAAACCCTGTCAATCTGTGCTGTAATTCAATTTATCGTGGGCAAGTAATGTAGATAGTAGAGAAAGAGGTAAAATACAGTACAGATGGCTCAATAAATAGAGTTCATATGGCAACTCACAACCATTATACAGCTCTTTATTTTTAAAGTCCACATAACTTACAAAAAGATCCTTCCCAAAGCCAAGATTTTCTGTGGTCTGGAGGCTTATTTTGTGTGGAATGTGTGAACTAGAACCTACACCCATAAGGAAGTTGTGTTTTCTCCCACAAGAGCCCTCGATTAGTTCTCAAGAGAGCTGAATTGAGCCATAACCCACTAAACATGCAGTGGAGATTGACTTGTGGTAAGGCACTAAGGAAAACTCATCATCTTCCTCCAGCTAACAAAATGTCCCTGCAGCCTGCAGTAGGCAATGAGAAGAGGATGTTGGCAGGGGATCAGCAGGGAAACTGGAGGCAGCACAGGATCATTTCATCCCTGCAGTTTTACCCACCATGCTGTGGGGGTTTTTTGACAACAGCATGAATACCTGCCTAGAAAAACCCAGAAGGCTAATGCCTACACGTGGTCGTTCAGGTTTTTGGTGGGTTTGATCACTTCCTGAGGTGACCATCTTGCTCACTGACCATGGAGTGCCTATCAAGTCACTCATCTGTTGTCTCAGGTGCCTCAGTAACATGCTCCTCTGTAGATGAGATGAATCTAGCTATACACAGCCATGCTTTCAGGATGCTTGTAGATTAGAATGAACAATCAAAATCAGTAGCAAAATAAATGGATTGTAGTAAAAGTACATAGACCTTGCAGAAATCTAATCGCAGTTTGTTTGGAAATTGCTTCTATTTCAAAACATATTCCCAACCCATTCGTTTTTATTATATGTTCCCACCTGCTTGGTTTGTTCAGCTTCAATAAAATAAGAAAGGAGCAGAAAGAAATAATGTTAGCAACACTGTAGATATTTCTGTTGGGTAAGTCTAATAAAAATTATTTTTGCAGTTTTCCCCAAGGCAATCTGTTTGTCAGTGGTATTATCAGCAGTTAGGGAGAGTGATACAGCGATACCTCTGCCAAATTCCTGTGGGTTTTTTTATACTTAAACAGACTGTGGATTTCAAAGAAATGAAATTTGAACTGCATCTGCACTCAGAGTACATACACACATACTGGGACTGGCACTCAACTTGTGGGGAACGTCTGCACTTTCATTAGGATTTCAACTCAGCCATGAATGTTGCTTGCCAGGCACATGGGTATAAATGAAAAAGAAAGGAGTTTTTTTCTCTGTTCGCAGGGCTGGCACAGGATCTGCCACCTGAAAGCACTTTTTTTTCTCAAGCTAATTCTTTTGGTGGAAGTTCAGAAACCTGCAGTGTTACAGCAGTGTTTCCTGTCAAGAGGCTGCTAACGAAAGCAGAAGTGGTTAGCATTCCTGAGGTGTTTCTGCTTTTCTGAACAGATACTGATGTGGGTCTAATCCCACATACATTGTTGGTGCAAGCAGTCCCATAACAGAGTATGTGCAAGAACAGGGGTGAGCAGAGGTTGGAACCTGTGGTACATATATGAGAGAGGCTTCAAGTCAGAGAAGTCCCCGGCCCCTGGACTTGGCATCGTGCCTTAAAGGAATCTGCTTTAGTAAAGATTGAAACAAGGCTGTTGCATGTTTAATGATAATGCATGGAAACTAGCACCTTTTTAACACCTACAGAATTTGCTGAAGTCAGACCATTTTTATAATCATTTCTATGTTTTCTTAAACAATTCTGGAGGGGACCTGCCACAGCCCTGCTGAGTCCCAACATCACATAAAATTCCAGAGCAAAAGTATCTTTGTGACATATTCTAGAGCTTTCCTGAATGGATTACTTTTCTCCCTTTTTCTATGCTTGCTATTATATTTTTTGGACTCTCAGGTTCAGACTCGAGGGACCATCTCTTTTCCCATCATATCCCACTTCTCTTGAAGGGTTCCTTTTGTCACTATTTATTCCAACCAGCAACAAAACCAGGTATCTGCTCCCATCTCATGGGTTACATCACCTCTAAATCCTTCCTGTGGTCTCCATTGTGTAGGCCAAGTAACATTGTTTGCTAGTGCCTCTGAAATTTCCTCATGTTGAAGCAGAAGCTCTGTCCTGAGGAATTCAAGCTTACAGAAGAACGTTGCTGTCTATCCTGCCAGATAACAGGCTAGTGATTGAAGCTGTAGAGTTATTGGGGTTGTAGGCTCTTTCCTTGCCAACATTGTTTTCTTTCTCAGTTTGTTTGACAGAAGAGCAAACACATGGACTGTTTCTGGTGATAGTCCAAAAATACAAGACAGAATGCAGAGGGAGTTTTTGTTCTTCCAAAATGTCTGCTGAAGGTATGGGCAATCCCTCAGCAAGGTGATTTCATCACTGGATGATTGCTGGTATTAACCTCCATTAAGGTCATAATTTCCAAAGAGATCAATGGGTGATAAAACTCCACTAACTTCAAAGAGAGCAGAGTGCTAGTTCTCTTGAAAAGCTTGACCTAGCCTAGGAGATTTAAAAAGGTCAAATTAGTAGTTTGATGCTGTCTTTTCTGAAAAGCTAATTTCAATAAGATTAAATTATTGCTCCAGAAGAGATGTCTGTCATAACAGGCCATATCTTCACATGCAGATATGCATGTGTACGCTCTACATTCCCAAGCTGCAATTGTGTATAAAACAGGAATGACTCCAGTGAGACAGTGCAGTCCAGGCAGTAGACCTAGAGAGAAATGGGGCTGTGTCCTCACATGGAGAAGGCCACCAGAGATGTAGGATAAGAAAAACTATGTGATGAGAAAAATGGAGAAAAGAAAAGATGTGGTAGAAACCATTTCAGAGAAAACTGCAAAGGCAGTAAGGAACAATTGGTTCATATGAGGTCCCAAAGCTGGAAGCCAAGGCAGAAATTGCCCTGGATTACCCAGTGGTTCTTTTTCTGGAGAAAAAAAAAAAAAAAGGCTAAAATCTTGTAAAGTTTAGATTAAAGAAAGTTCCAAGATTTAATATCTGTAGGTTCTGAGGTGTACCATAGAGAGGGAGGTTTCCTTCACTGTATAATCATAGCTGGTAGGTGGCCTGCTGTACTGTCTGGACATGGAGGCACCACAGGCATCGCGTACTGCCAAATCTTCTAATCAGTGTTTCTTGTGCACTCTGTTGAGGGCATGTGTGTGAGCAGGTGGAAAAAGGCCTTCTCTGCATCATGCTAGACACGAGCTAGAAACTGGTCTCAGAATCACAGAATGCCTGAGGTTGGCAGAGACCTCTGGAAATCATCCAGTCCAACACCCCTGCTCAAAACAGGGTCAGCTAGAGCAGGTTGCTCAGAGCCATAACCAGTCAGGTTTGGAATATCTCCAAGGATGGAGACTACAACTTCTATGGGCAACCTGTGACAGGGTTCGATGACTTTCACAGGGAAAAAGTTTTATCTGATGTTAAAGTTGAATTTCCTGTCCCTTTCAATGAGCTGGGAGCCTCACTGGACTGATTAGTTGCTAAAGTTGAACAGATTCCTGGCCAGTGTAAAAGACCATGATAATAATACCTGCCTATCAAACGACAAATTCTGTCTGAGACTGTGTAACAAAGGGAAAAGCCATCTTTCCTCAAGGGTGCATGCTCTCATGACAGGCTTGACAAATATAAATATTTTATAATAAATGAGCTGTCCCTTCCCATTCCATTGAATGTGGCACTTGTGAATTTAATAATTTTCACCTGGTATTTAGTGATTTTCACCTTGTGGAAGATCTAATTTCGCTGTGCTGTTTTTGAAATCGTGGTGTAAACAAAGAAAATTAGTCGCCGTACAATAATTGTTGTGCTCCAAGATGGACATGGATGTCTTAATGGCATGTGAATTGAAAGATCTACAGTCAGATGAATTTTCAGTGGTTTGTAAATTACTAAAGTAGGATAAAGTCAGGTCTCTGAGCCTGGGGATACTATCTCTGTGAATTAATTATCTTATCATTACTACCAATTGATCAACATCTGATTTCTCAGTGATCAGTTTCACTTGGCATCCTCCTAAGTAGCACTGTTTTACACAGAAGGAGGTGAAAGTCTAGCTGTCATTTCTGGTAGCAGAAGTAAGGAAATATTTAAAATATCATTAGAACCAATTTTTTTCCTTATTCATTATTTTTCTTATGAGCTTCCAGCTTTATTGCTTATGGTTTGTGTTTTGGGGTTTTTTCCATTTGCTTCCCTGCCTTGTTGAATCTAATTTCTTAAACTACAGTTCCGTGTTTTCTGTGGTCTGGAGCTGAGTTAATGCAATTGCAATACTTTGACATTTTCTGATATTTTTTTTTTTCTCTTCAGATTGGACAGAAAAATTGGGTAATATACTACTAGTAAACACTAGCTTAAGATGGCCCAGCTGATCAAATATGTTTGCTACACCACTGAGACTGAATTAAATGGATCTGAGCAACTTTGTCTTAACATGTGGAAAATGTCCCAGTTTCAATCAGGGAAAAGAGCATGTGTGGCTTTCCATAGGATGATGAATCTGGGAATCTCCAGAGTACAGAGGTTGATATAAATCTTGTCCAAACTTCCTGTAGTCTTAGAAGTGGGACCTAAGATGTGACTAGGGACCAAGTTCCAGCGCTGGCCCTTCTTGACACCTTCCCACAAACTTCACAAGAATTCATCTCTTCTCTTAACTGACAATTAATGCAGCGTTCATTTAAAATGCTTTAAAGATCTCTAAGCTCTGGGATGGCGGAGAAGAGCTAAAGAAATGTGGGTGGTGTAAGGACATCTTAAAAGCTCAGCAGCACAATACAAATAAACTTCACAACAGGATAAATGAGTATGTGCCGGTTTGGATTTCAGTTGTGACGTTATTTTGTCTCAGGCATGAAATATGATTCTTTTTTTAATGACTGCATTTTCAATAGCACTATGTCTTGCAACGTTTCTAGCATTTTTCGATACCAGAGGAGTCCAGCTTTGGGATTGCATCCCATTCCCATTTTAGACTTCCTGTGGACCTCAATGGGCATTGAATCAAATCCTTTCCTTCAAAATCCAGAAAGGGGCTGGGGGAAAGAGCCCAGCCCTGTCAGGCACGTAATACCTAACCCCCAACTGATCTCAATGGGAATTGAATACAGACATGCCATGATTTGTATCAATAGACACATCATTAAAGGAAGGAGGATATTTCTGTCTCAGTTTCATTTTTTGTTGCTGGGCAAGTCAGGGTGCGCATTAATATACTCAAACTATTTTTCTGGCTCTTTCAGTTCAGAGTTTGGGATTGACCTTGCCATGAAAAGTGGTGGAGTTGCATTGTGCTATGGAAGCAGGAATAGCTGTGGTGCCTTTGGTCTCCTGGATCCACAGAGAAGGTAAACAGTGTTCCCTCATTGTCCTGGCCTATGGCTGCAAGGCAGCAAAGGCAGAACTCCTCTTTCTTAAGTTTCTCTTAAGGCACTCTTAAAAATGCCTTTATTGAAGTCTCATACAGAACTCATGCTTTTGCACACTGCTTAAAGGAAGAGAAGGCCACACATGTCTACTTAGTGTATATACATAAGACCTTACTGCATTTTTTAATCCTTAATATTTTTTAACAACCCAGCTGCTACAAGTAAAATATGATAATTACATTTTACATTTCTACCTTGAGGTCTTCTGCTAGGTAATTAAGCTAAATGACTCTGAGCTGGAGTCAAATCTACTCAGTTCTGTTTGGTAATAATAACAAGGGATTGTCTTCAATTAAAAGATAAGCAATCCTGGCTAGAAATAGATCTTGCAAATGGTGTGGCCCTTTTCTTTATATAGCTTATGTTGCTGTCTTTAAAATGTTTCCAGGCCAGTCCTGGAAACATAGTAGGTCTTAGTTTTAAATGTAACTTTTTGCTAAGACAGAGTCTATTTGTTTTCTTGTGTCTGTGAATCTGAGGTTACTCACATTGCCAATTGCTGTTTAAAGGTGAGTGCAGCAGATGTTGGACCTAAATGACCAAACAGGAAACCAAAACAACTGATTTGCAATCCTTGACTGCTGTCAGTCATAGCATGTGGAAAGCCACAAAGCTGTGATTGAATTGGGCGAAAGCAGTATATCTGCACAAACACTTCGCTGGTGAGAATAATGTAAGACAGAATGAAAGGAGGGGAATAAATCAAGCTATCATAAAGCTGCACCCTTTGGTCATTTATAGAGTTATTGTATGCCCTGTGCAATATCTTGCTGCACAGCATTGAGCAATCATTTGCCCTTTGAATGTATTGAGTAACTGTCCATGCTTTGTAATGCTATTAGGCTAATTGCCCGCCTGTGCCACAGTTTATTGAGCACCTACCTAGTGATATTTTATTGACTAATTGCTTGATGGATGTATTGTTTTACTCAATAGCTGGTTATTTTGCTTGATATTTTCTAGAACTATTTCTAGGCCTGAATCGGGCAAGGTTTCTCAGGAGCGGGCAGTCTCTCAAGCCAGATTTCTTCAGGTTTGCTCATTTGTTCTTCCAGAGACTTCTTTATCCAAAAACAAACTTCATGGCCCTGCTTCTGGCACCACTGCTATTGTATTTTTCTTTGACATCTGAATATTTTTCATGATTCTTCCCCCATTCACAGGCTGGGCCTGCGTTTTCAATGAACGTTCAGTGATTACAAAGGAATTGCACTCATCAGGAAGCAGTTTGTTATTATTCTTCCATACTGTTTTAGCATCTGGACTCCTGACTTTTCAGTCCAGTGCTTTGTGGTGTAGAACACTGACCACATGTGCAACTGATGTATTTTGTCACTGGAACTGAGGAAAATTCAGACCTTTTTCCATCATGCTTCAGGTCTGTGGCAGGTAGCAGACCATGAAGCTTAGCAAGCACTGCTGTTGCTGCTGCTGGGCTAGGGGCATCATTCATGACTTCCCATTGATTTAAGATAGGGGACATTTCAAAGAGAAAGTGTTACAGAAAATAAATTTTCCAACATTACCTTTTGAAAAAGTGCAGTCTTTTCTAAAATATGCCAACTATCACCAATGCAGACCCATATTGGTAAGTCCTTCTTACTCTTCTTTTCTCATTCTTAGCGTATCAGACAGTGAACCTGATTCATCAGTATGTCAAGCCTTACTCTGCAAGACTAGAATGCAAAGGAATTGTATGATTCAGATTTGTTAAAAACAGCTAGATATGATACAAGGCAACAGTGAACCGGACTGGCGATTTTGTATTTGGCGTCAGCAGTTTGCTTGTTCTCTGAGCACTGAACAAGAGACTTGCAGTAAAAGCAAGAGCTGGATGACTCTTAGTCAGTGAAGTCATATGTTGGGTGTTTAAGAGGTCTATTATCCTCAGTGCTCTGAGTGAAACCCAGCTTGGCCTGTTCATGTGTTATTTGCTGAGAAAAATGCCCTCTTCAGTTTCAGTTGTATGTATTCCTCTTTGGTGCTCCCTCTCTTTTCTGTTGCCTTTTGGTTGGATGTGGTGATTCAGTTCAGGGTTAGCTCTGTTCTAGCGGTGAAATGCTTATATATTTCTGGCAAAATAAGGGCTGTAATAAACAGCACCGTGCTAAAGAGAAAATGGCTAATAATGTATTATGAGTGATGATAAAGATAAGCAAGCTGTCTGTTATCTGAAAGGTTATGTGCAGAAGTGCCGCATGTGAAACCTTTTGTAAAGTTGGAGCACATGCTATTCCAAACCTGAATGGGTATGTGGAGCAGAAAGAACAGAGTCTCTGCCTTGTTTGAGGTTGTAGGTTGTCCTCCAGTCTCAGGGGAGAAGAGCTGATGCTGTCTCTTGTGCAGATGGTCTAAGCAGGGCCAATTTCACCTACATGAGTCCTCTTAAGAGCTATAGGTCCATTGTTGCTATGGTAACACTGCAAATATTTTACTTGCCCAAGGCTTGGTGGCCCATGATGATGAAGGAAAGCTGGGACAAGCACTCAAGGTTGGCTGTACCTCTTCCCTTGTTCAAGGGCAGTCATAGTATGTAGTGCTGTGTCCATGTCCTACACTAATGAGAATGGAGGTAACCATTACAAATAAATAAACAAGGTCCCTTTGTGGCAGAAAGTAGTCAGAATACCTATTAAAAAAAAAAATCTGGAGATACACACACCTTTAGCAGCCAGGTAACCTAAAGGAAACTAATTTGCTGTGAACCAGATACATTGATTTATCACAGGAATATCATAGCTAAAGGCAAAAATCAGTTCTTTTGTGAACTGAAATGGTTTATTTTATCTCTAGTGGAATCAAGAAAACTAGTAGGGGTGGCATCGGCCAAGTCCAAAAGTTGCTGAAGGCCTGAAGGCAGAAAAAGGAGCACAAGCCAACACCAGACAATTCTATCTTTCTTTCTCACCTGGAAAAACCTCTCCAATTAATGTTTTAAAAGTCCCACTGAAACTCTACTGAATATTTTAGCAAGTGAGGTGACTCTCTTTTATATTTTCCCGGTAAATATTTTATTTTGTTCACATGGACTCACCAAGTGAGAGAGGTTCCTATATTTCCTGCACCTGTCTTAGTGCTTGTATAAGCTGCTCCAACTTTAGCTGTTTTGTCAGCAGTGTGAAGGAGTAAATTCTCCAGAGCTCCTCTTCACAGCACCATTGAAATGAGAGCTGGGAAACTCCATCAGACCACTAAGTCTTGTTCCTCTGAACATCAGCTTTAGAAACATCTCTGTTCATGGAACTTCAGCCACTGCTTATGGAACATTACTGCCAACATAGCCTAGTCCTTTATCTTGACCTTATTAGGAAGAGAAGGAATCAGCTGAGTACCAGAAAATCGCTCTGACAAAATTCCATTATGTCTTTTCATATGAAATCCAACTTGTTTCTCCAAGAAAGTTTTAATTAACTTCTATAGATTCTATTTAATCTAGGATATTTAAACTCCAGTGAGCAGATCTAGACACAAACTGAAGAGACTAATGCTGGTGATGTCTCCTGGTCATGTTTTCCTGTGCCTGCCTGCCAGCTCTCCTTTGGGAGAGCTTTGATGCAGTTGCTAGTTGCCATGTGGAGGTTGCCCTGATCTTGATGATGCATGTCCATACAGCACTTTGTTTCTGCATCCTTGCTTTTTTTATGTTGATAGATTTTCCCCAGTAACAGGTAGCTCTATGAAATGGTGGAAGTATTGCAATGCTTAGTGTTTAAGTATTAGGTGACTGCTGCCTATAGCAATCCACAGACCCAAGTCAGTCCCTTGAATGCTTCTATTTCATGTAGGAAAGATTAGGTACAAAAAAGGGTAGTCTGCTTGAGCTGCTAAATATGCCATGTGACCTACCCACTGGTGAGAGGAGTATGGCTTAAGCCTCAAAAAGGCTCACCTTTTTGAACAAAATAATCACCATTCCAGGGTCCTGGTGGAATCAAGAAAACTGAGAGAGGTGCCTAAGGACTTCAGGCAGTGTCAGACTTCAGAATGGAATCCTAAACAGGCAGCTGAGGAGCAAATGAGGAGCAAAACCAAGCATAAACATCCTATTCCTCTTCTCTAAACATCTATTCTGGCCTTAAGGGGGACATGTTCAGCCACTCTGGATACCTGTCTCTGAACCCTCTGCTATAGCTTGTCCCCCCACTATGTATAGTACCCATGCAGGAGAGGTCGCAGCTGAGTTTCTTAGGATTCAAGCACGTATTTCTCATCAACAGGGGTCTGCCTTGCCTAGGTGACCCTTGGCACATGTTCATGTCTTCCTGCATGGTCTGTGCCATCTCAGAAAAAAAAAAAACCCAACAAAAAAACCCAAACTCAAAACCCACGAAAACAAAAGCAAAAACCTTAAAAGATTTACTCAACCAGAAGACAAAACAAGATTCTTTTGACCTAAGACTACATCCCTGTTTTACCTAGCAACTGCTTCATGTTAAAAAACTGCTTTTGTTATAAAAGGAGGCAGGGACTCCTTTCACTTCATTTGAGTATAGATTGACGCTTCCTCTTGTGCTGTCTGGCAAGCTTATTATCTTGAAACGTGGGTTTGAATTACCTCAGGCAGGAGAAGGAATTAAATCTACGCCTCTCAGGTTAGGGGGGATTATAGGCTCTTTCAAAAGGGGATGCTTCTTCATGTCCTCCCCATCCCCAGTATCTTAATAGGAAGTGGTGAGGTATGTCTTGTAGGAAGGTCCTGCCTAACTGTGCATTGGATGTGCTCCAAAGCTTTCTGCCCCATCTGCCCCATCAGGGTATTTAGGCAGGGAAATATCCAGTTTCTTCCTCTGAGCGACCTAAGTACGGGAGTGTTCAGGCCTGACAGAACCAAGGTGTCTCCACATCTGGGCAGGAACAGATCACGTTGCTGCCCATGATGGGAAATCCCAGTGGAGCTCATGTACTTGAGTAGCTTGATTAGCAACAAGGTGGGAGAGGGGATCTCAGCTACGCTGTAGGAATTGAGTCAAAGCTAATGTTCAGACAGGATTTGGGGCTGTATTTTGCAAGTGATAGGACAGTCAACAGTTCAAAAGTTTTACTTACCTGTATGTTTTGTGTGTGTGTAAATGTTAAGTTCAAGAAAAAAAAAACCAACAGAAAATGGATTAATATGTTGACACATTCCTCTGCCTAGTACTCCCTCAGCATCATCAGACACAGAGTACACAGTACACAGAGCACTGTTGGTGAGGCAACTGCAAAGAGGCCTTGTAAATGCCGTAATACATAGTTTGTCCAAGTCTGATGCCCAATTATCTTTAAATGACATTAGCTAAGTTTCTCTGTCAGGCTGAGAAATCTCAAATGAAGAAAAAGTTGGTTTAGAGTTTATGGATTTTTTAAATTGTTTATTTTTGAAAATACTTTCATTTTCATAACAAATTCAATTTCGGGCAATTTTTTAATACTTTTTTTTTTTTTTTAAGTCAGAACTACAGAAAAGAATGAAACACGGATGGTGATTTTCTTTTTCCACAGGAGGAAAATAATCTTATATCAAAAAGGTGAAGTTTACTCTACTGATATTGTAGTGTTAAATGTCATCTAGTGGGAGGTGAAAAAAGCCCTTCTGCTATTTGTTACTTATCTCTATGAAAGGTTTCACTGCATTTATTTATTGTTTAGATTGCAATTAATCAGAAAATGCAAATATAGTTAAATAAATTTTCAAAATACTTATGGATGGAATATATGAAAAATGAACCAAACTGTACTATAAAAGAAAGACTTTTCCCCGTTTTAGAGCAGGATCAGTCAATAGAAATTATTCCAATTCCTGCTTGATTGGCTGAGCTCTACAGAATAAATGCTACAGTGCAAAAAGACAGCCAATTCCTCCAAGTTATGATAGGAATAATGCTAGCAGATTCCTTTTTTTCTTTCTATTTTTTAAACAAGGGTTAAAGCAAACAATCTGTGCATCATCTTAGACTCTGTCTTATGCATTTGTTCCTTTACTTTCCTTACCTCACACCCTCTGATGGTCTCTGACTGGTAAACGTGCAGAGTTTCAGATCTGTTTGTTCACAGCTTTTCTAGCAGCATGTTTCAAATCTTCCCTTATTTTTTAGAAACCATATGCCATGTAATGTCATAAATGGAGCTTGCGAGAAGGAAACCATCCAATCCAACATTTATTTTTTATGGTGGTGTTGGGCTAAGGGATCATTTTTATGTCACTTGTAAAGGTTCCTTGCTCCAAGTTCCAACCCTCAAATGTCCTGATTGTGAAAGTTATGATGACAGTGAAGGTTTAGTGAAGAATGGCTCAGAAGCAGAGCATGGCAAGAAATGTCTCAGCAACATTTATATCCTTCATTTAGGAAAGAAAGGTATTGGAATCATTAAGTGAAAATTAAAGCTTTAGTGTAAAAAGATGTCAGAAAACAACAAAGATAAATTTTCTGGTGCTTCTGAAGCTAATATGAACCGCTGAAATATTCCAACCCCTTGACATCTCAGGTCTGTAGTACAAAACTGAACAGAAAAGAGCTAGCAGAGCCATAGTGTTGCATAAAGCTACCATTTAAAAAACTAATTTAAAAATGTGAGTGAATGCAAGTCCCTTTATCTATATGAAAATAGATGGAAATATATTCACTGCATTTATGGCATACGAAAGGTTATATTTAATGTTATCTGGTCTTGACCTTTAGACTGAAATTTGCATTTGATTTTCAATGCCTCTGTGAATGTTTTACTTCCTGCTCAAAATCCTCTCCAAACTGTGAAGACTGCACAACCTATTGCAAAATTGATCATTTTAACACTGATGATGGTAACTTTTCATGGCTTTATAAAGTTAACTGTTGTTTTGAAGTGAAATTCTGAATTTTGGATCCAGTGGGATTGCACTGGGAATAGACTTGTTCAAAGCTGAGACAATCCTTGTGCTCTAATCTATGTGCAGAGTGTGTGACTGCACTTTGAGAAGGTTTATCATTATGTCCTGGCTTTGCTTGAGTTCACACCAAGACAGAGCCTAAAAAATAAACGCTCACACTCAGACATAGCCTCACATTAAGACATAGCCTTAGACTATGATAGGATGCTTGAAGTTTCATTTTATAATCCATTTTATAAAGTCAGTCACTTAGACTTAGTAGTGTTATTCATTTTATGTCACACCGCATTTCCCTATGCCATGAATTTCTGTGCACAATTTCATATCTCACTGTATTTCCCTATGCCATGAATGTTTGTGCACAATTTCATATTTCACAAGTATTCATTCATTCTTTCTTTTTTTCTTTTTTTCCTGTCTCTGTCCTCTCTCTCATATGTTGAGTATAATAAACTCATTACCACCTTAATCTTAACACCACCACCTCACTCAACTCGTCTAACGTACTTAAATTCAGAACAATGATTCTCCACTTTTATTTAACGTTAAACCAGCAAACTCTACTCCAGAACTCGAGAAAGGCTTGTACTACTTAAAGCTTGTCTGCTTTTTTTTCCCTAGTCATATCAGTAGCAACACCTTTTTATAAAAGATATTGTCTCTGTTAATTGTTGTCATTAAAAAGTGACACTTGAGGATCAGGCCCTCACAATGAGACAAGGCAATCCATTTGCTTACACACAAAATTAGTGTTCTGTATAACTTGATATTCTCAGGTCTTTTACTTTTCCTGCATTTTTGGACCAATTTGTATATTTGTGTAGGACAGTGTCCTTAAGGCACCCAGACGTATGCTTGTGAACACACTACACAGTAGTCCCCACAATGACTCTCCCAGGACGGATCCTCTTCTTCATCTTTATGCCATCTTTTTTGCCTCCTTCACGTTTGTGCCAGAGCAAATCAAAAGAAAGCTGCAACCCTTAAAAACCAATGGCTGAATTATCTCCCAAAGGAAGGTGTGATGCATCATTCTGCAGCAGTGGTTTCAAGAATTATATGACACACATTTTTTAAAGCATTTTGAAGTATCTTTTTCTATTCAGCTGTGAGCAAGATACGCCACTCAATTAAATAATGATCCTCTGTCCACTCTAGAATTAGCAATTTGATGACCAGCATCATTAGCACAATGAGGTTAGCAGGCTGCTGCGTTAGACAATAGAATGCATCGTCTACATTACACTTGGGTTCACTTGCAGCTCATGAAATGAAGAGGGATGTTCTCAGAGGCTTGTGTGGAGGTGTTAATTCAGATCAGATCTCATTCAGAATGCATCAGAAATTTAAAAAATAATGTATCAAAATATTTGAAATGAGATATTGTGCTGATAAGCTCAACAGAGTAGTGTCCAGACATAATGACTAATGCAGGTCAAGCAACAAGGGGAAATGACCTGTATTTAATAAACTTAATTTGTGATTACACAATATTGATAGCCCTAATAGAATAACTTATTCAATATGTAGTCTTAGTACTCATCACATTTATTCTCTCAAGAACACTAGCAGTATAGAGTTTATATATTAAATCCAGAAAAGCTATTTACAATATGTATTACTTGTCAGGGCAGTCATATTTGCTGAGTAATGTAACTATAATATAACATAATAACATAACCATCCCAAGCTGGAAAAAGGAATCTGGTTGAAAAAATTAGACCACCTTTCTTTAGAGGCGTAGGAACATGCAGACTTGTCATTAATGTCATCAACAGAAACTTGGCTGAGAATTCAGATTTAACTTGCAATGTTTAAGGCTCGCTCTTTGCCACTGTGCAGTTCCAAGACTGCCCCATGGAAGGATGACATAATGCAGTGCTAGTTACAAAACAAGACCTAGGGGTTTTTTTCTCATTTCAGAAATTGTTTCCTACCCGGTCTTTCACTTAGAATAACTGTATGGGACCTGACCATGACAGATGTTACAGTGATCAGCATTGCAGTAACCAGGGAACAGTTGTCACTGTTAGGGGGTAGGATTTACAAAGCTGAGATAGGTGTTGAAGTTCTTTGCCTGGGGAAGATACAGATGTCAGTATATTCTTTATAAGAAATAGTGCACAAATATGCTGGGGTGGCCACACAAATCAGAAAAAAACAAGAAGGTGGGACACCTGCTTTTTACATTACCCCAACCCCAGGTTAGAGCACTTTCCCAGGAAGTAAGGAAGATGGGTTTCCATCCTGCTTTGGCCAGAGAGGTTTTGGCTGCACAGTCTCCTATCCAAAGAAGTGCCCAACCTACCTGGCTATGGGTACTAGGCTGGAACTGGACTAACAGGGCCAAAAGAGAAGGGGTGGCAGTGTCATGGCAGTGTCCCTCAAATGGATGGGAGATCTGGGGTGGGGTGGTGTCCCTGGATTATTTTTGGATTGTATCCCCTGGCTGTCTTATATATAAACAGATCAGGGAACTGGAACAGACTCCAGTGCATCTTCATTCTAGTAGATACTTCACTGCTCCAGCCACGTTTACTCTTTTGCTGCAGTCTAACATAAAAGAACCTGGCATGGAGTGGCTCCTCACCCTGTATGTTGCATTTATGGTTCACTGTCAATTAAGCCACCCTCCTTTTGAGACTTTTCTGTCCCCAGACAGTCCCTCTTATAGTAAATGCAGTTGTAGTGAACCCCCTAAAAATCTTCTGCACTGCACCAGTCTGAAAGGAACCTGTACCTTCCTCATCTCAAATTTTTTTTCTTCTGAAAAAAAACCCCACAACCCAACCCAACCACAACTCCCCACCATTTCACCTCAAACATTTCTGCTTTTCCTCTGAGCCCTTCAGCACCCCACTCCACTTTCGATTGTTCCAGTGCAGCATCTTCGTGCACTGAGATGAGGGATTATCTGGCATTATCTTCCGTCCTCCCTCATGTTTTGCATCCCTTCTCCTGGCAGGCGGTGCTGTATTTTGGGCACCACATTCTCTGGCAATTGACCTGTGAGTTCCTCCTTTTCTGATGTACATCTTCTCATGTCTGTTCTGCCTTCTGCTCTCCTGCTCTCTGTCACAGTTGTTTCTGGTTTGGTTTTGTTGGTTTGGTTTTTTTGGTTTGGTTTTTTTTTTGTTTTTTTGGTGGTTTTTTTTTTTTTCTTCTCCCTGTTTCTTCTTAGCCTTCTGTTCTCTGCTATCTCTTCTTTCCACTACCAAGCTACTTTGGGGTTAATGACCTCTCACATCTGCACAGTCTCTGTTATCACTTCTCATCTTTGGAACACTGCTGCTTAGCTGCAACATTTTTTCAGTGTTTCTTTTGTGCTGCAGAAAAGCAAAACAAAACAAAAAACCTAAAAAACCCAAACCAATCAAAAAAACTCCAGGCAACCTGCCATGAAAATTCCTACTTGCAGCCCTCTGTTCACTGCCTTCCTTTCACTGATCTTCAGCATGTAGACACCACTGACATGACTTCTTATTGCAAGTGACTGCACACTTGCCTGATTCTATGCATCTTGTCTCTCTGACATGCCCCTCCTTGCCCACAGATGCTACAGTCTCTGTAACATCAAACATCAATTAGCAGAGGGAAAGCACTGCTTCAGTATCTGCTCTTCAATATATAGCAACATAACACTTTGTGAAGAATAGCATGCTGCTGGTGTTGGTTACTGACCTGGAACACTACTAATTTTGTCTATCTTCTGGTGTTTCAAAAGCAGCAACGTTACTGTTGGATGAGAAGACCATGTTATGGTTTGCGGAGGTTTGGCTGGATTAGAACCAGGCCTGCTTGTAGCTCAGAACTGTGGGGCAAAAATTGCTTGATATTAGTGAAAAAACCCCTAAACCCCAAACAATCCTCCCTCCCCAAACCAGCACATTTCTTTCCTGTTAAAGCTCAGAAGAGCTTTGACCCTGCTCTGGCAGCATCTGGTGGACTAGATGATCTCCAGAGGTCCCTTCCAACCCTGACCATTCTGTGATTCTAGTCATGGCACTATTTCACAAAATAAGGTGACCTTCTTAATGAATAACCTGATTGTTTAATGGGGATAAGCAGATGATTGCAACTCAGTACTAATGCTTAATTCCCCAGAGGGAATGGAGGCTAATTTATAACTAGCAAGCATATGCATACCTCCAAAAGTCAGTGAATCAGAATCATCTCTGACAATAGGAAACATTTTCACAGGCTGGAAGTTCTTATCAGAAAAAGAGCTAAAGAAACTCAGTACATGTTACAATAAGAGACAGGATACTATTAAAAATGTGGCTCATTCACTCTTCATTCAGTTGTTCCTCATTTAGGGCCACTGCAGAATAGACAACTGGCTAGTGACTCATTTGCAGGGGGAAGTGTTGTTAGTTTATCTAACATATTCAGGAAAAGATGTGTGAATCAATAATATAAATTATTTTCACCTGCTCTTTTGATCTTTTCCCAACCTTCCTCTCCCTCAGGAACCTGACTGCTACAAATACTTTAAAATTGTATGGATGTTTTTCTAATGCCAGAAAAGTATAGGCTTTGCCATTGCTGATCCACAGATTGCAGCAGAGCATCACTTACAGAGAGGAAAACCACAGCAGTAATAAAAGGCCAATTTAATTGTCTTCACGCTTTCTCTCTATTAGTTTATTTTTTTGTCTCCCTCTGTTTCATTCCTTCCTTCTTTCTTTTTATGTTGATGTAGTGTGTTTATTGATAAAGAACTACTTTGGAGCCAAAATTATTCCAAAGATGAATGGATCTTGGTCACCAAAGATGGGCTTTTCTACAGCCCCTCAATTTTTAAAGGTGTCATTGCTAGGACTGACTGGCTCTTTCCCCTTTACATCACCAAAAGCACATAACATCTTGAAACTGGTTACTATCTGCTACTCTGACTACTGGAGACAAAGCAGGAAACAGGTTTTCTGCATCCTGAAGCCCACTGTCTGAAATAAGAAAGAGCAGAGCCATCCAAAGTGTTATATGGAGCGGAATGGTGAATGTACTTCAGAAGACCTGGGCTTTCCATAATAATCTCATACAGTGGAGGGACTGGGCTGTGTCTGCACTTATTTCGCCAATCAGGATGGCTGTTACTCCAGAAACCCATCATCCTTTCACTGGCAGTGACATTGAGGTAAGTTCCTGCTTCCTCACACGGTCTCTTATTTTCACAATTTTGGAATGAGTAAAGGCACTTAGGGCATTTTCTGAACAGCATGGGATACAGACATAGCGTCAAGGATCAGTATTTCTGATTTTCATGTTGCATTACAGTCTAAATGCTGCTGTCACTCTTTCAAAAGTTTTTGCATTAGTCAGGACTACAAAAGTGAAAGAAAATCATGAGTCTCTATGATAAAGTCCATTTCTGCTGCAATCTGTTAACATCTGCAGTACTGAAGCATTGCTGCATTGTCAAGGGGTGGATTTATGCAGGCACTCTATTATTTAAGAATGTTAGGCGTATTTTCTAAGCTCTGAAAAGCAGAGCCATCTTGCTTATGAACAAATTCACCTTCCTTCACCTCGCTGCCTCTCTGAATTCAAATCCCTGCTTTTGGGGAAAACACTTGCTGGAGAACCTCCTTCTTTCCATATAGCAAAGTAGGTGGCAACATCTGGGACCTGCTTAGAGGCAGATGGCAGCTAATGCCTGGCTGGAGGGGGTCCAGGGAGCGGAGGCTGCTGGCGACATGACCAGAACCATGTTTGTCCTGGCAACAGTCATGGTGCCATTTGCTGGTGCCTAGTGTCTCTGGCTGATTCCCAACATAAACGTAACAGAAGCTCGTTCTCATGTGTGAGCCAAGCCTCTTTGAACAGGGCTTCCCTGCTCTCTCCTATCTTCGCCTGCTGTAGGTTTGCTTTGAAGAACCCGTGTGATTACTGTGATTGCAGCAGTAAGTTTTGAAAGGCCTCCTTAAAAGCATGTGGCCTGTAGGAACCATAATTATTGCCCTGGAGACATATTAGAAATGGGGATATATGAATGGGAAACTGCTCAGGTCAGTCAAAGTAGGTGCAGCCATTCCCTTCTTTCTTTACCCTGCATCCGGCAGGGCTGTTTGATTTTGCCCCAAAATGTTGCTGAAGTCCTTCTGTGCCATACATACTTATAAATTCTCCCTTCATAATGGCTTGTAAATGTACAGAAATAGTGGGGAATTCTGGCTGTGCAGTTTGAATTTTGCATCTTGTAATATTGTGATTTTACCAGTTGACTTATATAGCTGAAATGGATATCAGCTGCACCTCAACTTTCAGATTTCTCAGCGGTGTTGCCATTGCTGGTTCTTGTTGCAGAATTTGGAAAATTTCCTTCTTTCCAGTCCTGGTCGGGACTAAGACCTACAGCACTTGGAGTATGCTGCCAAGTGTTTCCTCTTACTAAGCAAACCACAGACCATCTGTCAAGGCCTTTTCAAAGGCTAATTTAAAGGACAGATGGGTCACCACTAAAATAGCTCCAGCTAATTGAACGTGTCAAATAGAACTGTCCAAACCCTACCAGGACTTGCTTGAAAATATGCTTTAAACAATTCCTGAAAAAACAGTCCTTGAAATAGCTAGGATGTTTAAAAACAAATAAAAGCTATCCCATGTGAAATCAGAGAATGCAAGACCTCTCTTCACAAACCTCAGGTAAAACTATTCTGTTGGTCTTGGAGCCTTCACAAACTGTAAAAAAGGAACCCTTTTGAATCTTAATTGATGATGCCTTTTTCATATCCTGGCATCCAGGAAGGAATTGTTCCCTTATATCCAAATGAGACGTTTCCTGCGGAGCCAAAACACACAGTGAAGGAAATGGCAATTAAGTATTGAAACTCACAACAGCAATAGCTGCATGTGAAAGTTAGTCATGCAGTTGCTGTGAGAATTGTTTACTTATTAAATTTCAAAATATGACCTTAGCATTACTGTTACCATAATCTTGTAAATATTTAACAAAACTTCATTTGCTGTAAATTGCTTTAGTTCAGTTGGTTCGTGTGGAAAAACAGTGATTTATGCATGCATAAGTATGTGTATATCATTATCACTACCCTTGTGTCACTTCATGGTCAGATGTACCCGGGGATGTACCGGAGGTTCTCTTTTGTCAGTTTGCCTGGTTTACAAATAATATAATGGATACCGAATCAAAAGAATTATGGGAATGAATTACTCATGAGAATATATGTACTTCACGTCTTGCTCTCTTAAATAGATCACTTCCTACTTTATCTCCTTTGACCACTAATTACAGAGGGCAGTTCTGAGTTAAATAAGCTGCAGGGCAAGAATTATTTATAAAAAATTACAGGCATAGGACTTTGATAAATTTTTAAATGCTGTATCGACAAGAACACTAAACCCTGGAGGAGACTGTTGCATTTGTAATCGCAGCTTGAAATGCATTTACTGTAACAGGTGACACCATGTATAACAAATACCAAATGTGCAATATTCTTTTTGTACTTGGCTGAAACTAATGAAATCTTTAAAATGCTGTGAGGCATATCCATGTAGAAATACATTTGCCCTGAAACTGCAAGTCTATGGAGCTTTCATACGCACATCTCATGTCAAGTCCTTCTGTCATGAAAGGCGGGTATCGGTGTCTGTGCGTAAGCATAAACGTGTGTGTGTGCATATGCTGGAGGGAAACGTCAGTTCAGACTTTTTCTTGATTTTCGTATGACTGAGATAATCCTCATGATCTCCCGCTGTTTCCTGTTAGTAGACTGTCAGAGGAAAGATATTTATTCAATGCCAAATGTAATTTCATTTTCATGTCTTAAGGATGTGTTTATTGTTAAATTTAAGGAGGAGTTTTATCATCCACCAGAGCTAGAATTTTAGCTAGTATAAATCAGCTTAGAGCTGCTGAGATCTGTGGAGATGCAGTGCAACAGATCCTCAGCTCTTTTGTGTGTGGATGCAATGATGGAAAACTTACAGTACATGGCATAAGAAGAGAAAGAGCAAGAGAGGGAGAGAAGAGTGAGAGAGAGGAGTTTTTTTCCTCAGAGACAAAAGTTAATTTCTCCAGTGTTCAAGATTTGGGGGAATAAGGAAATATTTGCGTAATACTGACTACCTGATAAAAAAAAAAATAGTTGAGGTAGCCCATCCTCATTCAGTAACTAGCTGAGAAGAGCAGAGGCACAGCATCTGGAGCTGATAAGTGAGAGGGTCATTCTGGGAAACTTCCCTTCAGATTAGCCAGAGCAGAAACATAGCTCGGTCTCCAGCTGTAGCATCAGCTGTGGAGCTTGTTAGGATCTCTCTCGCACTGAAAAACCTGTCACTCAGAAACCAGAGAAAGTGAAGTTTTGTTACAGGGCGCAGAGGTAGTCATCATGTGTCTGTCTGCTTCTCTCCCCTGGCTTACCTGAAATCCAATTTTCAGGTGGATCTAAACAAATTTAGATGTTTTAGAAGAGATATACAAAATGTAGAGTTTCATGTTGCTTCCTTTTAAAACTTGGTACTTGTGATGAATTCCATTTTGAGATTCTAAGTAAAGCTGAGAAACATTTTATGGGTTTTTTTGGAAGGGCTAATCTGTAGTAACCAAAGCCAAAATAAGGAGGCATCAACTGAAATAACTTTCCTATTACAGTTTCAAAAACAAATGAGATTCAACACCCTTGAATGTTTCATTGCATCATTGCTAAAATGTAAAAATTGTTGGTTTTCGAAATCAAAAAGTTTTCATCTTGAAACACAGAGTTCTTCAAAAAGTAGCGAGAACTCAAAACTTGCAAAATCAGTATTTTTTCAGTGGCCCTATACTGTAATTTTATTTGAGTTTTAAGTTCATTAAAATTTTTTAAAAGTTTACATTTCACCTGATTTGTGTTAGGAACATTTTTGTTCACCCAAAAGCTTGTGTAGAACAGGCTTACTTCTTCCTCTATTGCTGTAATGGTTAGCTCATCCATTCAAGTGAAATGGCGCTTGCCTCGTGAATTGGAAACTTATGACTTGACAAAGCTCTCCTGATACTTCTTATGCATCTATCTTCCCTTCCAGTGCATTAGAGAAAAGGGAGAAGACTCCATTATAAGTACAAACAACTTGTCTCCTAAGCATTAAAGAAAAGCAACAAAATTCAGAGGACTTGGGCTGTTTTCACTCCTAGTTTACCCCCTCAGCTCTGTCTATAGGTGGGTCCTCTGTGTAGCAGGTGCTACTGGTAAAATGTGCTCTCCATGTGTTTTCCTGTAACCTGGACCCAGCAGAGTGATAGCTAGATTTCTGAGCATTTAGCCTTCATCTGTCCACATCCATTCCCAATTATATAATTTCATAAGTAATTGCAAGGGGATGATATTTAGCCTTGAGTTCATTTTAGAGGGAGCAGACTCCCTGTTCCTGTGATGATGTTTCCATATTTATGTGGCCAGTGTTCGTACCCTTGGTTTGAAGCAATTGCCTTGTTACCATGCCCTGATGAGCCTTTCCTGTTGCCATTGTAGCCTTGAAAGCTGGAAATTGCAAGTGCTGCAGGTGGTGAGCAGCAGGGTTTGATTAATCCAAATTCCATTTTCGCATTATTGAAAGAGGATGGGGCAAAAGGAATGCTCTGCAGCTGAGTGTCAAACATAGTTAGAAATATTGCAGCTATGGGGATGACGATATGGGTCACGCAGTAATTATTTTGAGCCAGGAATATATAGTGAGACCATATCAGAAATTTGTCAGAGAGCATTGCTTTAACTCATGGTTATATAAGAGCTCAGTGAGAAGGCCACACTGCAAGACAAGTGGCTTTTTGTCCATTGTTATATTAAAAATGTGATTTTCATCAAAATAATGCTGAGCTACAGGCTGTTAGCACAATACATAGGATTGACATGAATTTGGTGCACAGCTCTGCATCAGAAGATCATACAGTCTTCAGGCAAACAGAAAAACACTCAACTGCTGGCCATGAAGTACAGCCTTGGAGTGAAAATAAGAATAATACTCAGGAATAATTGTGACCTTCAGAAATAACAATGGCAGCTTCATCCCTTTCCTTATTCCCATTTGCTACAGATCCACTGGTGTTTGGGTTTTTGGTTTGTGTTTCTTTGCTACATCCGTTTAGTCATGGAGTTAATATTCTTCTAGATCCTTCTCTGTTGCTATTATCCTAGCCTCATGCTTCATTGCTGCGCTCATGAGAACTGAGGAGGTTTGTTAGTGCCATTTCACAGGTGGCTGTGAAGAGGGTGTGCTGCTATTTCAAGATGGAGCAAGATAGTAAATGCATATGTCAAATAGGGAACAAGATTTTATTTTTCTGATGTATAAATTTCATCATTTCCATGGGTAGGAAGAAAATGGTAGAAATAAACTCCTAATGGCAATGTTCATTTCTGCACAGTTCTGTCCAGAAATTGATGGAACTGAACTCCCATTATCAAAATGCTTCAGTTCAGTCTTAAAAGTCACATATTTGCTGTGAAAACACCTGTAGGTTTCGGACTTATAGCACTGGCCCAGAATTGTGTCTAATTGTTGAAACCTCAAAATTGTTTTAAAATACACTCCTTTATAAAACCTTTTCCCGTTTATCATCTGCAGGGTAGTTCTCTGAGCATAAACAGACCAAGATATAATTCTTCCTGCAAACTCATACCAAAGCATGCAAACAAAAGTTTGCAAAGTGTCCTACACTGGCAGAACAGCTCTTTGAAGAGATGGCCATTTCATATAGTGCTTACAAGCACTGCTGAAGTCAAGCACAAGCCAGGTCAGCGTAACCTCCATTGCCAAGGCTGCATGCCCTGGATGTGAGCTTTGGCCTGTGCCAAGCAGGGTCTTGCAGAAAATGGGACTGTGAGAGGCAGGGCATGATATGTTTGAGGGGCTGTTCCTGGAGGTCTGCCGAAGCAGTTCACCATCTTTCAAGGTGGGGATGGGTCTGGTGTCATGGATGTGAGCCCTGCTGTGCCTCAGGGCCAGAAGACAGGCCACGTCTTATTTTGCACATTGGATGAGATTCATCTGGCGTCATCTTACCCCTCATGGCCAGTGCTGTGATTCTTCCTGTGGCATTTTTCTTGCGATGAAGAAGCAGATTAAACAAGTAAATTGTGCAAGTAAATGCAAAGAGGCTTGGGAATGCTGGGCAGCTTTGGGCTTCATCACAGCAGTGGAGAGAGTGGAAGAAGCTGTTTTTCAGGGATGTTTTCTCTGGGTTGGCCCGGGTCTCCTTGTGTTTTCTGGCAGTATGCTTGGCAAAGGCACCACATATAACTAATTGGCTCCTCTTCTCTAAGCTGCCCAGCTTCCAATAACAGATTCCCCTCGTGCCCATGCATTATTACGCTACCATCTGCATTGACTGGGGTGTGGAATGGCATTGGTTGAGTACAGTTATTTCCTTTAGGGTTTATGTTCAGTTGCAGCTGCCCATCAACTGAGTCAGGCATCGGCGTGCGTACTTGTGTGTAATCACAGCACAGATCAGCAGCCAGCTTGTGTCTCTTCTGCGGTATGATTTTTAAGCAGCTTATTTTCATATTGTTGGTAGCTCTTTTTACCATTAACTGGTTTTACAGGCACATATTTTGCTTGGATCTGTACTGCAAGGAGGAGCATGAAAAAGGTTTTAATAGGCAGTGCTATGCCTACTGTGTAGTGTGTTTTATGAACTTGCAATCCCTTCCTCTTATTCTTCAGCCCAGATTCAGTATTAAAGCAGTTGCTTATGTAGGGCAGGAATCCTGCAGGGTGATCGCCAGCAGTCAGAACATTCAAACTCACATTGTTGTGCATGTGCACAGAAAGATCATGTCACATCTCTGCAGACTAACATAACGTCAGTATTTCTAGTAGTCTGCACGTACATCTCAGGGACCTTAATGTTCCTCTAAGACAGGATTCATTTGCTGCCTTTTTTCTCCTCAGCTGTGGAACTTCCTCAAGTCTTTAAAACGAAACCCAAAGCAATGTCAGCTATGTTGGGACAGCAAGCACACAACTGCATCCATGAGTGCTCAAAAGCTCAGCCTCCCTGTAGCTGGGCCGGCGGACACGATGCCTATCCATCCTGGCCTTGAGCTGCTCTGCATCACCATCACTGCCACAGTGCATCCCTTCCCCGGGGATTTGCTGAGTTGGAGCTGCTCCCTTTCCAGCCAAACCGCTCATTTTTATCTGTCAGTGTATGGTGGCTTACAACGACCCCCGTGAGTCAGGGTGTGATCATATGAATTGTTACTGTCAGGGAGGATGGGATAAGCAAGCTAAGGATGGCAGGGGGTAATCTCTTACTGGCTACAGTTGTAACTGAGAGAAGAAGTTAAATCAGACCTTGGACAGTAGGCATCAAGAAATAAATCAGGCTCTTAATTCATAAACATGGACATATATCAAATGGGAATCCTGCTCGCCTTCATGCGCAGCTTCCCCACAGAATATGGAAGGAGGGCAGGAATCAGTGAGTGATGAATGCACTCCACAAGCTACATACCTGCTGTATTAAAAGTGAATATCTCCACTTCCTTGTCTTGTAGAAGCTGTATAAGCCTGGAATAGTACTGTGAGAGCTCCCATTCAGTGGAATTTTCCACTCAGTTTATATACATATGCATGCTGTGTGCTGCTGGGGTGCTGGCAGAATAGATGCAGGTATTACAGAACAAGTGGCTTCCTCGATGCTTTAAAATGCAGTGAAAAAATAAGGGGACAATGATAAGAAATGTCTTATAAAACCTGGCTATTGAAAATGCTGTAAAATAGCATTTAGTCTGGGAGTCAATGGCAGGGTTTCACAAAAGACTACTTATCTGAGACCCCATACATCAAGTTGAAATGGTGATTTTTTTGTATTTCTATTTATTTCAAATTTTGCAGTCATTAGAATCTATATAATATTATTAAAAAAAAAAAAAAACAACAAACAACAGAACACAAACCAAACAACATTTCTGACACTGTCAGCAAAGAGTGGCACTTGAATCTTTCATATCTGAATATATTGGGGCACAATGTGCACTGTGGGAGCAACTGATCCCAGGTTCCCCACTAACTTAGCTGAACTGTCTCACTTGAAACTCGAGGCTGCTAAAGAAAAAATGGTCACAGCAGCTACTCTTTAGTGTTACGGTTGTGTTTTATGAATGAGAACTGGTTTCAGGTTCCCGCCACCATGGAGGTGTTAAGAGCTGTGAAACCCAGGTAGTTAAGTATCTTCTTGCAGATTAATACACAGGTACACCAGACAGGGGAAGACAGACAGTACAATCCCTGTCCTTGCTTTTTGCCTGAAAAAATTGCTCCCTAGTTAACATGCTGGCTCTGATAACCTCCCTTTAATTGTTTTCTCAGGCATTTTATGGCAAATCTGGGCCCACAACCTGGAACATAAATTCCACTGGCCAGATAGGCACATCTTGCAGCAGCTATATAATTTCTCCAGGCATAGCACTTACAGAATAAGAAGGTAAACTGGAATTAATGAAGAAACTACTTTTGTGGCCTTATCATTAGGGTCTCACATACAGAGTCTCACTGTTATAGAGCTGGATAACTATTTAATAGGACCATTCAGGCTCCTCTAGGACCCTGCTTACGTCCTGCTCTGTAAACCAGTGTCCAGTTTGACTTTGGTCTCACCCTTGCTTGCTAATCTGAGATGCGGTAATAAAAAAGTGATACTTGTGAAATGATGCATCTGCTTTCTTGTGTCCAAAATTTGGCACAGGAAGGCAATTTAAAACTTGAGTTTCTTAAGAGAAGCCTCTAAAGCTACCTTGCACACAGAAAAGAAACCTGACAGAAGGGAGCTCGACCCCCTTATCTTTTATTGATGCTAACTTCATGTCTGAAGAAAGCCTTACCTTCCTTCCACAGGTCAGATTAACAAGGGAAAGTGAAGTTTTAGTTTCTTAAATGAAGTTTCCTAGCAGGGAGCTTCAAACAGGATATTTTTCTGTTCTAGTCTGTGTTTCTGAGCCCCAGGTTCCCCTTCCACTTTGCTATAGATAAAAAAAGTATGTTACTCTTTTTTCTTACTGTTACACTTATCAGCATTATAACGCTTACTTTGACTTCATTTTTCCTGGGTTCCTTGCTAAAAGCTGAAGAGATGACAAATTGTAAACAACAAAAATCTGTGCTGCTAAGAGCTAGTTTTGCATACTGAGTTTTGTGTGCGCAAAGACTGAAAAAAATGTGATTGATCTACAGATTATGAGATATGACAAGAAAAAGAAGGAAATTTCATTCTTTTATTTGTATTTCATTTCCCCTTTTTTATTTTTTGTGGA
>NW_009646939.1:3240625-3272537 GCF_000708025.1 Charadrius vociferus
AATATTTTTAATAAGAAAGCTGAAATGTTCGTACAATTCTCAAACACCAAAGTAGGGCTTTAATTAATATCTATAGCTACACATATTTTTGTGAGATTTTAATATAATCCATATAGCTATCTCACACATTATAGAGAGATGTATTTTGTTATGCAGCTATCTATCTATATATGCCTATCATAAGACAGGCTGTGAAAATGTTATGAATTGGCAACCCTTGATATTCATGCTGTGCTTAGAAATGTAAAACAAAAAACCCCTCAGATATTGTTCTGGTCTACCAGATTCAGTCTGTTGTGAATGCAGGACTCCCTACATTCAATCATTTTGAAGAGGCTCTTAAACCATTTCTTTCAGCAGTTCTTTAATTAATCCTTTTGTATAATGAATAGCAATAGAGCCATCTACCCTCCTGCAAAGGGCCTGTAATTCTAAAGCCACTTTCAAGGTCTACAGCTTGCACAGTTAATATGTGTTAGACAAGTATAATATATAATAGTACAGATATGTAAGTAAATCTGCAGGTATTTTAGAAGCACGGATGAGCCAAAGGAGGATCAATGGAATTTGACAACATGACAGAAATGCCACTGCATGAGTACATCCATCTCTAGGCTTTTTGTTATGTATTACTGTAAGGGAAACAATCAGTGGAGTAAAACACCCCTTTGATGAGTGTAATTTGGTATCCCTTTACAAACATGATAATGTGCCTTCTTAATTCAAAGGCATTTGATGAGATATCTTGATACTTTCATTACAGGAGCTGTCAAGAATAATCTGGAAGAGGAGAAGAGGCTTATTGGAAAGTGCCTACTTATCCTTGGTAATCTAATAATCTATAGTAGTAGGGTCAAGTAATTTTTTATGATACAGCCATCTATCAATTACTACTTTTAATTACGCTGAGCTGCTGAGATGTATAGAGGTCTTCCTGGGGACAAAATGAACAGCTATAGCTCTGCTCTGAATAGTGCACTATTGCCAAAGAGAGCAATTCCCTTTCTCCATCACTGCCTTCCTGTGAATGAACTGGCTGTAAAAATAAAAGGTGCTGAGCCCATTACACATAGTGCCAAAGATCTGGTTATGTCGTAACACATATCCATGATAAACTGAATGAAGATTACAAAAGAATTTTTTGCGACTTTTTCTAATTTACAGCTACTTAACTTTGCCCTTCAACATTTCTAACTAGCTAGCTACACTAACAGCTGTAGATATACTTTCTAGATAATTGTGAACATCTATATGGGCCAGGACTTTTTTTAATACCAATCACTGACACTGTTTGAGTCGCTGCCCCAGGGAGAAGGCAACACCTTGCCGGGGAGCCACGGAGGTCTGCTCAGAGCAGCGCGATCCCAGTGCTAAGCATTACGTCCCTCTGCAGCACAGTCCAAGTTGTCACATGCGTATTGATCACTTGAACTGTTTTGGCTAGATAAACAAAAGTACAAAACGTTAATACCCCTAAAGTAAAAATTTCATAGCCCACCAGCCACCCTGAGAAGCTGCATTTATCCCTTGATTTCATATAACAGATTTTGCTGTGTTCCCTGAAGGCCACTGTGTCTTGCTGCTCCTCAGTGGCCCTATTTTTCTGTGGACGCGATAGCTTCAGAGGGCTTGTCTCTTAATAGCACAGTGATAGCTTTACTGATTCTGCAGGCTAGTACTGCAAGAGTCCAGCTGTTTATAATAAGCAAGTAAATCAAGACACAGTGTACTTCAAACCAAATTAAAACTCCTTTTTTTTTATCCCTTTCTCTATGTGTAGGACTCTTCAGTCTAAAACAAAGATGCATAGAATGACCCTGCAAATAAGATCAGCGTAATTCAGAGAATGAAATTAATCTGTCAAGCCCTGGCTTTGTTTGTCACTTGCCATCACTGTAGTTTCTTTTCATCTTCAATTTTTGCTCCCCTTCATTATTTGCTATAAAGAGTTTTATTTAGAGAAAGAAATAGAAAGAGGATTTTATGCATCCATTATTTAATGATGGACTTTTATCTTGAGGGAAAATGGGCAAGAAGAATTCTGATGGCATAGTGAAGTGAATTAAAGATCAAAAAATTTCTTAAATTTGGCTGAGAGTTTATGACCTAATTTGCATAACTCTGGTTTTAATGTCAGTGACTTCTTTCCTGCTCCATTGTTGGGTTTTTTTTTTTTTGTTTTCAAATTAAATTGCTTGTGTATTAATTTTCACAATTCTGGAGCCAGCATCCCTGTGAGATCTAATTTAAGGGCTGTATTTCCTCTTAGGAAAATAACAGACTATTTCACAAAGAGAAGGAAAAATCAAGAACAATGGCATCTTTGAAATAACATACATTATTTCTTTTCAGAACAGCATTTCTTTTCTAGGGCTTCTTAGGCGGGGGTATTGTCTTTACAGGAGATTTGCCTGAATACAATTTTCGGGCTCTCACCAGGCAGCACAAAAGGCCAGAAGAGGCACCACAGCGTTGCTCAAACTTGCCTAAGTGGACCTGATGCACAAGTGGTACCACTGTGATTAGACTGGGCAGAGGGAATTTTACCCTGCTCCACCACCGCACTGGCTGATGGTTCACGGAAAGAGCTTGCACATAGCTCTACTGCAGTAGAAACTAAATTACATGTGATCAGCAATGTCTTAATGTATTGTATATACAATATATATACAGAAGTTTATTTTCCAAACTGAAATAATCTTAGGCATGAATCAGGTGCCAAAAGTTTTCTAACTCACTTTTGGCAGTGTATTTTGTGTGCTCTGCATTGCTGTGCTGATGCAAAAGAGCCATGCAGCCGGCATAACGGGCCACCTGCACTGGTGTGGCCCTACAAAAGCTGCACCATCGGCAAAGCTGCTGAGCACCCTGTGAATGTGAGCCTGGGGGACACAGGATTACCACCGCATGAGGGAGCTGCTTTAGTCTTCCTCCTCTGAAGCAACATGGGCATCAACTACTGGTGAGCAGCAGGGTTTGGGACAAACCACAAGGCTGGTGGACTTGTTGCCAAGCCTTTGCGTCCCCACTGTGGGATGGGGAGTTGGGTGAACCAGCTATGGGGGCTCAGCTGTAGGATAGACGGCCTCTTTTCACCAGGGACAAGACAACAGTATTTACATCATATTTGACACCACTTCCAGGATATGTCTCAAAATGCCCTTCCCATCTTCCTCTTTATTTCTCCCCATTTTTACCAATAAAATTGTGCCAAACTTCGCTCCTAAATGACTCTTGTGTATGTCTGTCTTCATTTTCTTGCCTTCTTTCCTATCATGACAGCTTCCAGCCTTCGGTCCTTCTTCTGGAAAAAATAAAAGGCAAAAATCACAACCATCTTCCAAAAGTGAGTCTTTGAAAAACCTTATTACTACAGAATGAAGCACAGAGTAGGATTTGCTTTAGCCTGAAACCAGTATTTTTTGTAAGGGAGCACTTGCCTGCTTCCCTAGCACTAATGGTAGCTGTGAAGTGGTGCACACCCAGAACACAAGGTATTTGTACAGCCTGCCACACTATGGGAAAGCCTCCAAGTACCGAAAGAGCAGAACAGGCCCCAGGACATGACGGCATAAAATACGTTGCTCAAAGGAGCAAAAAACCCCAAAGAATCATGATTCATGGTCCTAGTCTTGACTAGTGGGGCGTCTTCTGCTCTGCTGAGAAGCCTCAGAGAAAGCTCTTCTGTGTACCATTTGAAATTAAATTTATGGACAAAGGTATGTTTCTGATAAGTGAAAACACTACATGTCTGGAAAGAGAATGAAAGCAAATGAGCTTTCATTCATTTGGCCTCCGTGGGACTTAGAGGAGCTCCAGTTCTACCCTGTAAAAATGTCTCTGGGTGATTCTGGATTAAGGCTACTCCTTGATCCAGACAGGAAGATATTATTTTGTCAAAATACTAGAGAAACGCCCTCCAGAGTCAGATACTCACAACAAGGTCCTTTCTAGTAAGCAACAAAGCCACTAACAAAGGCTTTTCTAAGCTTTATGGACACATTAGACTTTGGATGCTGCTTCCATTTCTACCTCTATTTAGTCCTGCTGTTTGGCCTAAAAGCCCTGGGGATCTTGGCTCTGCTGTGTCACAGCTCTCTTTGCAGTATCGTAAATGCCAGCAAGACGTAGGAGACTGCAGACCATATGTGTGCATGGGGATAGGTTGAGAGATGACTTATTTTAAGGCCAATGCATTATTTTCTGACAGTAACTGAGAGGAGATTCACACTCAAAAGTTATTCTTGAAAGGATGATTTTTGCAGAGCTGGGAACACTGACTCACTCCTGCCATCCTCTCAATCTCCAGTGCGTGATGCAGAGGTGAGGTAGGAGAAGGAAGCGAGTGATGTCTTGCTGTGATAGAAAGAAGGGCTGGATTGTGACTTGGATCTTTTCCTGAAAATTTTCAACATGAGATGGGAGACTGCAAATAGCAAATCACAAATAGCTGGCTTCTGCTGCATAGAAGAGAAAGGCAAAGTTTTTCTCCTCTTACTTTCAGACAATTGCCTAAAATACATTGAGACCATACAGTCCCCAAGGAAGAGAAAGAAAGATGAGATTAACTGACTCACATGATCTTCTCATACTAAATACACCATAGGTAGTGTTACAAACGTCACCATGAGACAAGTTTTGTCAAGGCACATATATAAAGATACACCTTCTGCAAAGGAGAACTCTTTTTCTTTCTTTAAATTTCCTGTAAAGGCCACATCTCAGCTCTGCTGCCAAGTAAGTGCATTTGATGGTGGAAATGGTCTCAAATTTTTCCTCAAGTGTCACAGTGCAACTGCTGTCCCAACATTGGGACAGCACATTGAAGTAACACAGCTGAAATGAATGCAGTTACATTGGGATGCAGCTGTGTTTACAGCAATGAAAATGTGAGGAACTGCATTATTCAGTCAATGGAGACAGGAAAAACAATTTAAAGGAGCTATTTGGAATGGTGGATGCTTTTCGTTTGCTAAGGGAAATTATTATTTTTACATCTACATACCAAAAAGACAATTTTAATTTGTCTGTAACTACAGGAAGAAAAATTGCTGGCGATATTTGGAAATACTGTAGATAATATTGGACACAGAGAAAGAGCATTCTAACACAAATGCAAAAGGTGTCAAACATAACAATAATAAATTCTTAAAAAAATACCTGCATTAATGCTTTGCAAATGAAAAATGTGTCTCTTTGAAATTTTTTCATCAAAAACATTTGATTTAGACTGCAATCCAATTATTCACAAAGGTTTCATTTTCTAGTGCAAAATTTTCATTAAGTGTATTCTGTCAATATTTATGACCTCTCATTGAAAAACAAAATCCAGCTGGAATATATTTTTGTGTATTTTTCTGAAAACTAAGCAGTTATTTACATTTGGAAACATGATCCCCTGGTAGCTGTACATTTAAGGCCACAAATTCTGTTTTTCTGTTCTGAGTTGGGTTACATCAGCAGACTAAATCTTACATTTAGATTCCCCCAAAAGATAAACTGGGAATGCAGGGGAAACTTAACAAACCTGCCCCAGAAAAAACAAGTACAATGTTTCAAGGATATCTTTCTTTTCATTAGAAATTAAATGAGTTGTAAGCATGTAAACAGTAAGTAAATGTAGACTAGAGCAACACAAGAGATGATACACAAAGACATGATTGTGTCTTCCAGTACTTGACATTATAAACTCAACAAAAGGCCACCTCAACCTTACTAAAGAGTCACTAGCCTAGCTAGACTTCTCCAGTTTCAAAAGGCAAGCTTCAAAAAAGATTTGGATGTATCTCCAGATGGGAACCTCAGTGTAAACAAGCCCTTGTGTCCCAGATGCTTGGAATGAAGGCAACACAGAGGGGCCTGCTATAGCAATGTTACGTCTAGGCAGTAAAATATTGCTCAGTGTAGAAAAATGCAAGCTAATACATTTCAGGGGGAAAATGCCAGCTATATTCCAATGGGAAGGAAAAAACACTAAAAGCAAGTGATATTAGAAATAAATCAGGTGTAAACTGTGTGGTTGCGGACTTCGGGAGAAGAAAATAATATGCAGGAGGAATTCAGTTTTTCTGCTGCTGTAAGGCTCTATGGAGATAACCCCTATGTTTTTAGGACATTTCACTAGTTTCGGGTCTTAAACCCTAGCTTGGAGTGGCTGACAAAGATTATAAAGGCCTAGTGATGATGATGGTAAGAAGACAAAAGAAAGGAGGGCTGAACAATTGAGAAATTGTAAAAACCTAACCAAAAAACAAACAAACAAAAAAATCAGTGGCGGACCTGTGGAGAAAACAGTGATATCTTCAGGATTTCCCTTTGCTAGCAGATACCTCCAAGTAGGCAAAAGTCTCCAACTTCTTTACGGTGCTAGGAAATCACTTGAGCCCTACAGCTGCAGGCGTCCTGGGCAGCTGGTGCAGGGGTTGCTCTGGGTTTAACAGCGAGGCTGTTTCACTGGGCTGTGGAGCAGACCCTTGTTGCCTCCTGAAAAAATACCTTTTTTCTTTTAATGGTATTACAACACCTTCACCTTCACATCGTACATTCTTGCGCTCAGCTCAACCATGGTCTGACTATGTCTCATTTGTCCAAAGAGTATTTGAAGAGAGGTCTCAAAATGCCAATAGAATTTAATAAATTCTAATATCACAGTAGTCAAAGGATACTCTTGAAAGGTATTTCAACAGTGTGGCCTAAAAAGAGGTTGAATAAGAGGGAGACCCCATGGTCAGTGAGGAAATACTGGGAAAAATACAGTCTACATTATGCATTTAGTATTAGATCTTGATAATGTACTGTATGATACAGTCCTGAGTGGGAACAGAAGTAAGAGCCTTCACTCTCTCATGGTACTAAGCTGTCCACTGCCACAGCAGAATAAAAGTGAGAAACAGATGCAAAAGAAGTGGAGAAAAAATATTCAGGCAGCTTTCCTGTCAATAGTATACAGTCTTTCCAAAAAGTCTGAGCAAATGACTTGAATGAAATTAATAATCAGTTTTGATCAGAGGATGTTGCTGTTTTGTCTGTCTATTTATTTATGTATATGTGCACACCCACAGCCAGCAATAGGGTAATAGTCAATGTCTTTATTCCTAATGTGGCTTATTTTTTCCAGGTTATGAAGGGCAGGTTAATATTTGATCTTATATCAATAAATCTCCCTATACTAAACGTGTAAATGTTATACTGGAAAACACATCCTGGCACGACTGTGAACTTACTGTGATAGTTTGTAGGAGGAGAAGCTCACTAGGTATCTGAAGAATTTAAATGCAATTATGTAAATATGTGAATATACTGATGCCAGTCCCAATTACAGTTATTGTCATAGGTACTGTTACAGACTGGTATTTGAAATATGTGACTTACAAATTTAATATGATCTCTTATGGACTCTGTTTCACCATCATAGTAGCTGGATGGCATTGATTTCTTCTGTCTCCCCCTGCTTATCTCAAGCTCTTTCATTTTGCTTGGCTTATTGATTTTCATGTTCACTTTACACATTATCTCACCGGAAGCTGGTAATGACTCAATGTGGCCTCCTAAATATATGTTCTGTTATAGCCCTTTGGAAAGAGCCACTTACAGCTATCTATATCAAAATGCACCCAGTAGCTATCATACACATCTAAACAAGAGAAGACGTCTTTGCCTCAACCCTACTCCTGGATGGAAGGCCTGTACAGTCTTTCTATTGAGTGCATGTATTTTTAAATGCCTGCCACATTAATATAGACTTAAAAGGAAAACACTGAAGCAAGCTAAAGAGAAATCAGTGTAAGTTCTTCATCTTAAGTAGGTCCATTTTTAGTGGCTCATTTCCCAATCTTCTGCCTCTAAGTTGTGTGCCTTCCTCTCAACCCCTTCTTTTCCTATGTCCAGTAATACTGGAAGGCCTTCAGAGCAGGGACCAGCTCTTATTCTCTGCTTGCATTGCCCGTAATGCGCAGTTGTTACCAGAAAGCGTCCCGTTAGCACAAAAGGGACACCTGAAGTATAGATGACAGTAATACTAATTATTCAAAACAATGCCGGGACAGCTATGATGACAAATTGTCATTATTTTTGCTTCCTGCTGTTCTTACATCTTTAGGTATGTCCTGGTAACATAAAACTTTAATGGTTAATTCATTAAAGTAGGTGCACTCTTATTTAGCCTAGCTGACCTGCTGCAGTACTTAAGGATATTGATACAGCTTTCTGCTATACAGAGACAGGTCTAGCTGAGAAAGGAAGACTTGTATTTGAAATTGCCACTTGAAACTAGCCAGAGTAATAACACAGGAATCTAATTTCCACTTGAAGATGTTTTAAATGGGTTCTTGAGGGAAGCATAATAATATCACAAACACCCTAAATTAACTGGTACCTCAGTGACAGAAAACAGTACGTTAAGATTCAGGGATTTCTCCTAAGACATAACATCTAAGTTAAAAATCGACTTGGCTGAACAAAAGTAGAAGATGCATATGTTCATTTTGGAGCTTTCCAACATGAGAGCCAACACTGAATTTTTAACATCCGTATATATAATGTAGAGTGATTACTGACAATAGTTGCGTGCCTCATTTTTTGTAGGCTCACACAAATCTCATCCTATTCCACACTGAAATTGGCTTCAAGCAGAGATTTGTCACAGAGCCCCCCAGGGCCCCACGGCGCAGGTCAGTGGAACCTGCTTAGTGTCAACCACCTGTATTTCCCAAGGGACATCGCACCAACTGTATCATGTCTGGTTGTTCTGGCTACCCACTACAGGACTTCTTGGTGGGATTAAAAGTGGGTTTCCATGACTGCATTGTCTGAGCAGTCTCCTGTGACAATCCAGGCTCAGAGTATTTGGAAAGACTTCAAGGCTTGATTTGCAAAGGTTGAGAGCTCTCTGATTCCCATCTAATTCACTAAGGGCCAGACAGCTATAGACTTTTCTCAACCCTGAACAAATCGTGAATGCACTGGTAACAAACTTGCAGTGCTTGCTTTGCTAGAAAACAGCAGCATCTTAGTGTTCCACTGCCTCTTTCTGCTTGTGCTCCTTATGTGCTGTCCTAAACATGGGCAGAAAGATTAAAATTCACGCTGAAATATACAGAAAATGAACTGCCAGAGCTGAGTGAACACACGAAATTTGTATGCAAACCCTTTGGACACAAAGAGCTGTGTAACCCTTCTGCCAGGGGATGTTTTTGGCGCTGAAAGGGGTTCAGTTATGTGAGGGGCCTCTAACCTTCCCAATGCCTACAACAAACCTTAAATTAGCCTGCCCATAGATCCTCACCAGGCACTTGGGAGACTAGATTATGTTGTCTGGGCTGAGCAAAACCTCCCCGCTTACAACAACCACCTGGAAGCCCTTACCCAATGGGGCCTCTCAAGTGGGCTCTGCCAGTCTCTTGGGCAAGGAATTTAAATTCATTCAAGAATTCATTCACTCGAGCAGAACTAAAATGCTTATTTCAAAGCAAAAGCAGCTAAAGAAAAGAATCAAAAATCTATACTCGTCTGCGTTTACAAGCTGGTTTGACTTTAAAAAAAAATCAACAAAAAACCCCAAGAGGCACCAGAAGCCTTACCAGAATTGCAATTAAACTGTGAGCTGACAACATTTGGTTTTGTTAGCTCTGCTGTGGCTAAGTGAACAAATGGCTTATATGATATTAAAAGATTTTTTTTTTTATCTGCTCAGAAGTCCTTCCTCATTTACAAGGCAGAGCATGTGATGCATTTGCCCTCCTCTTGTTTGTTTCTGGTATTCAAAGTCTCAGTAAAGCTTCAACCAGCGGGCCCTACAGTAATGTCTCTGGACCAGCTATCATCATGCTTCACAACTATGAGAATAATTCAATAAGCACCTCTTTTGTACGGTGCTACAGGGAAATTTCAAAGTCCCTACAGCTCCAGAGGTGCCTGTACCAGGAATCCTGCCATGTAAAGTCTGTTGACATTCACAAGCTACACCTTGCGTCTGCAGCCAGTTACCACCAGTAGTTGGTGACCACTTTAAAATATCCTCAGTTCTTCCACATAGTTTTATGAGAGGCCTAATTAAAATGATCTTGGTTGAGGAATTAGTCTGTGAAGGTCTCTTAGGTAATTGCTTTGGTGTGCTTACAATTTCCAGTTGTACGGGGTGCTTCATGGTGACCTGCGAGCAGTGGTAGGTCTGTGAGATAACTCCTCCTCCTTAAACAGGTCCCCCCACTGTGCCCTGCCTTAATCCCATTTCTACCTGAATGAGCCCCTGAAAAGCATAGTTTTTACTGCCATCTAATGTCTACCCAGACTGCATAATCTCCTTCTGGTACAGTATATTAGACTAATGCCATTAGAATATTTGATTCTCCTGAACCTACTTATCCGCAGCAGGACACCTGGTTCATTGCAAGTTGCCTGCCCCATTGCAGGACCTTCCCAGCTAAATCCTGCTCAGCTCTTCGCAGCATCACCCTGCAGCCTGTGCGACCCACAAACACCAGTGTTGTGTGTAACCACTGGCTGGCACCAACTGCATTTGGTGAGACACCAGAGTCTGGGGCTCATTTTTGTTACTTTCTGGATCCAGCAGCTGATGTTTCTTGCAGTACCAAGGAGTCCAGGAGAGGGGCTGGGAGAGGCTCAGCTCTAGGCTAGCACGTGGGTGGCTGTTTTGGGGAGTCCATCTGGCAGTAGTGCCTGCCATTGACCCTGCTGCCCTGTCCCAGCCCCCGGGGGAAGTGTCATGACTGAAAATCCCATGGGAGGATGTTGGGGGGGTATCACCACAGCCGTGTAGCAGCCACCCCTTGCTGGCCTGGGCTGTCCAGTGGGCTGCAGCTTATACAATCCACAGGGCAACACCAGGGAGAAGCCCCGGCTTCCGCTCACCAGGCAGAGTTGGAGGGGCAGAAGAAAATTTCATCTGGTACAGCCCCAAGGATAGTGAACCACAAAACCCTTGGCTTTGGCAAAGAGGAAAAATGGGCTCAGATACCTCACATCCTGGCAAATGGCAAGGAAGGCCATATCTCACATACACTGAATTTAAACTGCCTGTGTGGAACTACACAGGCACAGCAGTGTCCTTTAACTAGAGATTCCAAGTGCTTATTTCAGCATTGTTTTCTACCATAACAGATTTGCACAGCACTTAATCTCATTCTAATTGACCAGAACTGCTGATTGTGTTATAATTAAATTGCAGTCTAATTTTACTTAGCTATAACTGATAGAACACAAAAGCTACAGAGATTAAACCACGATGAAAGGAAACGGCACTAAACACAGCCATGAATATTAGGCCAGAATTAGGCTAAAGAAATGTGGCAACAGACCATCATCACAGCCACCACTGTTTATAGAAATTAATATTTAGGGACCAAGGGAATCTAAAATAGTTTTTTAATCTGTGGGGTTTTTTCTATATTCATCATTCTAAAATAGAGTTTGGATTTCAGTTGAATGGACAAAAGCTGGGATTGTTGGATGACTGTCATTGTGGGCTCAGCTTTTCCAGACATGTTGACTGGATACTTACTGTGGAGTTTACTGGTGGGGCTGAAGCCCGTGCTTCTAATGCCCATTTTTCTACAGTTGGATTTCTTCCCTCTTGCCAGACCAACTATTTTATTTAGTGTGTTGCAGAAAAGTCAGCTCATCCTGTAGATAAAAGATGAAAGGTGTTCATTGTGCAAGCCCTAGAACTAGGTCATTCAGTTCCCTTTCCAGATTTAATCTTCTCTCTCTTTTGTATTAATGAACTGCAATGGAGGTGGCTTTTTACATTCCTTGGGCATTGAAATGAAAGCCATCATCACTTCAGCCCATGCAAAAGTATGAGAAAAAGCTCTATTTAATGCTGAAGAGCAAATTCCTGGAGGTCCCAGTTGTCATGCCATGCTTTCTGTAGAGCATACGCATTACTAAAATAATTGTACATGCACATTTCCAAAAGCTACTTTTCATGGGGAGATGAAAAACTGTATCAACCCCTCTCCGTACATAACAGGGACCACAGACTGTACCAGCAGTGTTAACACTGGGGAATACTCTCTTTACGTCCACCCTTTCTGCCTTCTCCCCCACTGGCCAGTAAATCCAAGCCTACGTGGAGATAGAAACTTTAACACATGCCAATACGTGATATTGTTCTCCCTGTGGCACTGCAGTGGTGACAAGGCACCTACAGCTTTTACCTGGAAACAACCCCATAAGAGCAACGTCATCAGCTTCAGCCATTGCTGAGTTTATCTTGTGGTAAAATGTACAGCACTGGTCCCCTCCAGGATTTTGTTTTTAAGGGCAGGATAGCTCACAAGCACTCGTTTTCCCATTGGTAAAACATACCATTTTCAACAATGAAGCTAAAATCCCAGTGACTTACGTGGCTAGGTCTTCTCAGGACAGCTAAAAAGAAGAGTGATGCTTTATTGCTCAGACAGAAAAACCACCCCGAAGCAGCCTGGTTTGGTCATTAGCCTGCCAGACCTAGGCAATGTTCCTCTGAGAGCCAGGCTACGGCAGGAGTGACTTCAGCCTGAGAGCTGAAGATTGAAGCTGCAGGCCCATGCCGTAAGATATTTTCTCTTTTCACTAACCAACCCACATGAGGTTAATGTGCAGAGAGCTATTAATCCGCCTACAAACAGATCATTTTTCAGTTCATTAAACATTATTGCTAAACTACCAGTAGCTCTTCCTCAATTACTCACCTCTGATAAAAGTGGCTCACAACTAAGTAGGGGCAGAAATAAATATTAAACTGTTTGTTCCAATGAACTCTCATGCTGTGAAGGATAATTTCTGTTATTATTTGGTTTCTTTGGTGGGGGTGGACAGAGAGACTGGGTTTGTCTACGCTGAAGTATTTTGTTAGTGCTGAAGACAGCTGTATTTATTCAGTCCAGCAAGCATTCATTTTATGTTTCCAGAAATTGTATGATGGGCAGAGCTGACCAACCTCTTCCTTCCAAACCCTTCCATCACCTCGCTTGATTCTCTCCCCCCAGCAATATAAAAACCTTTTCACCCAGCTCCGTGGTTCCTTAGGAGAGGTCTCCTGCAGACATGTGGGTCCATCCCTTTGCCTGAAGCCAGAAGTCTGAATTTCAGACCCTGGCATAGCACTGTGGCACTGGCAGGAGGTCACTTCTGCACTCTGCTTTTGCTGCTGGAGAGGGGCTGGAGGGACAGGAACAGGGTTTGAAGGAGGCAGCAAGAAAGAAGGTGACCAGATGAATACTGTATTTCAGCAGATCCTTTCCAACCCTGCCTCTAAAGGAAGGAGGAAAAATCCCCAATAAGGCTGCTGTTGCTGGTAAGAAGAGAGAACATTGGGAACAAGCTGGGGAGGGATGCCTGGTGCTGGTTAAGAACGGACAGGAATCTCAGAAATTTGATAAAATGCAAAGCTATCTTCAAAATAATTTTAGGCCCTGCCAGTCTGGGTTATTAAATGCATCTGGTTTTACTCATAAAAGGTATTTGCTCAAAAATCTGATCAATTTATGGCTTTCTGATCTGGCCCATGGATACAACCCCCAGTAGCACTCCATTTCATGCCCCCAGAACATCTATCAGTGTCATGACACCTCAGTTTTTCATCCAAAGCAACAACTGGCAGACCTAATTTCTTTACTCACAAAAGAGCTGATCAAGGAATTAATTTCCAGCTAGGTCTCAATCATCCATACTTATTTAAAGGCAATGCCACAGTCCTCAGAGTAACCCTTCTGTTATGCAATTCAAATTGATCCAGTTCTTCAGCTGGGAGCAAAGCCCTTTAGTGCTACCTTTTCCCCAGCTATCAAAATTGTTGTACGACTGCCATTTTGTGGAAAGAAATAACATTAATTTAGATTCGTTTTCCAAATTGTGGATCCAATTTTGAAACCTTTACTCTGTATTCTGCATTCAAGAAAGTTGATTGTAAAATGAGGCATAGATGGCATCTTCCTGAATTCAATGGATAGATTCCAAAAGACCAATTGACCCTGGTTTCTATGCTTTGCAGCATTATAGTTTTTCCTAAAGGACAGAATCCTTTTCAGGGTATGTGTTCACCAGGTCTGTATGTCTCAAAGTCAGCTAAACACTGTGCTCCATTGTGCAACAGTAAGCTCCTGACCTCAGGAGAGCTGCAGAGCCCAAATTACAGCTGGTCTCTTTGGTGGGAATCTCTGTTAACTGCCAGATCTTACCCAGCGTATCAGCAGGTAAGAGATCCGCATTTCCAGTGAGTGACCAAGCTCACGTATTAGAGGAAGCATTAAAGTACCTACCTGTCTTCAGCAATGAGAGAGGGAGCTTACACAAAATGTTTAGAGTGCTAAATTAGCTGACATTAAGCCCACCCAACATGTAAAAAGGCCATACTTCCATTAAACTGACCCAAGCTAACCTATATAAATGTAATTCGACATGGTTTTCTTAATGATATCTAGACTGATGGGCTCTGTCTCTAAGTCTTATGAGAAGTCTTTGCTTGCAGGAGTGCACAATGGTCAAGTTATATTTACAGCTTTAATCTAGACCAGGAATGAAATTGGTAAGGATTACACTCTAAGCTATCTGACCTACAAACTATTCGGCTTGGGATTCTGTATCTTGTAATCAATAAATTCCAGAATTAAGTGACATGTCTGCATGTCCTTGCTTCCTAGGGAACCTTTATGCTTCCTAAACAAACAAGCCAGTTCCACTCATCTGATTTTCCGAAAGGGAAGGCAAGCAGAGGATTAGGAGAGCTTTGAGTCAAATAAAGAAATATATTTAGGTACCTACAGTCCCACAGCAATCAATAGGCGCTAAGGCACCTAACAGACTCGCTGGAGCCTGTTCTTAAGCAATATTGGCAGTTTCCAAAAGCGGTCTGGCAGCAGCTGGCTGGCCATATGGGCTGCATCCATTTCTGGGTGTGCACAGCCACCAGGGAAGTCAGTGGGAGGGGACTCACTCCTGAATCAGGATTTTGTCTGTGCTCACCTTGCCACCTCTTACATCACACGTGGAGTCAGCCAGGGACCATCTAAGGCCAATACCATCAAGCCTGGTAGTTCTGAAATTCTGTTCCTAAACCTACATCTGATGCCTACTTTCAAGTTATTTGGAGGGAGCTGGCACTATCTTGTGATGTTGTATGGTGTCTAGTACCAAGGACTCCTGGTCTGGGGGGCGAATCTTAGTATTGTAACGTACGTTAATCTTGAGTAAAAGTGACTCAAGGTTTAATTTCAGTGGCACCATATCATTAGCAGATCTGCCTCTTTCACAAAATCATAGCTTCAGTTTCCTGGCTTTATCAATAGACCACTTTTTTCTCTCTGAGGTAGCACAACCAGACTCTTCCTCTCACATATATATTTCTGGGGAACAACTAAATCTAAAGGTTTGCTTCGTGTGTTTTTTTTACATGAAATTAGAAAACTTCTTTAGGCTTCATTCGAGCTCTGCTTAAGTGAGAGTGGCCAAAGCAGCAGATCACTTTGTAGCACAGAGATACATTTACATGCCTGAGCCAGCCTGCCGTGCCTATACAGGAAGGTATGTGGACAGGACCGTCAATGATCACATAAGACCATCTGACTCTTAAATGTCTACTAAATATGACATACTTCAAATAATTTATATGAAGGTTAAATCCTACTATAAAGCCCTTTACCTGAAATTACTACTGGTTCTCAAGACCACCCTGAAAGCAGCCAGGATCAGCATCTGAGTTCCCGATGTGAGCTCAGTGCCAACTTTCTGCTCTTGGTTGCTTTTCTTCCCTTTTCCTTTTTCTCAAGTTACCATTTTTAGCACCTTGTGCCAGAAGAGGTCAGTGCTCCTGCCCCAGGATGCCAAGGCAGCTGTCGTTATTCCACAGAAGTGTCCGTGGTGTAACAGCACGCAGTAGGCTACCATTGCCACATCCGAGAGTGACATTACCCAGAATGACCTGAACCACTCTACGAGCTCACCAGCCCCAAAAGGAGGAAGCAATAAGACATCTCAACCAGAAGACTAAGTCCCCTTTCTTCAGGGCTAACATTTCCATCAGCAGCTGACAGTTTGCACATAGCTGACCTCAAAGGAATTAATATACTCACAATACCAGGAAAACAAAATAAAATCATCCGGTACCTTCTTACATTGCAGGAAGTGCTATTGATTTACTTATTTGAAAGATTCCCCACAGGGTATCAGGAAGTCCCTCAACATGTGAGTTGAAGATGTTAGGCTACATTTTGGATTAGAGCTTGTTCTGCAATATGGCTCCATGGATGGCAGCAGTGAGGGTGCTATTTACACCTGCTGGCTGTGGTTTGAGATCTTACCAACAGTGAGATGAGTCAGGGCCTTCGGCAGGAAAGAGCTGTAGGGTAGGACATTATTCTCATGGAGTGTACTCTTAGGTCTATGGGGGCTGAACTGGCACAGGTTGCCCAGAGGGGTTGTTGAGGCCCCATCCCTGGAGGTGTTCAAGGCCAGGCTGGACGTGGCCTTGGGCAACCCGGTCTAGTCGGAGGTGTCCCCTGCCCATGGCAGGGAGGTTGGAACTCGAAGATCTTCAAGGTCCTTTCCAACCTAAACCATTCTATGATTCTATGAACCAACCAAGTTTCTCCGGCAGGTGCAGGAGAACAGCCAATTTGTTTTCTTCCATCACCGAGCCTGGGTTACGCTCCTGTGTACCAGCCTCAGCAAAGAGAGGAAACACATCTGTGCCTCTTCAGGGTCTCACTTGAAGTGCCTCAGCGCAAAGCTGGTGCCAAGTCAGAAAAGGTGTGTCAGAGAGTGAGATGCAATGAACCTCATGTCGAGCGGGTCTGATGGGTGGCAGCAAAAGCTGTGGCTGCTTGTCTGAGTGAGGAATAGGCAGCAAACAGCCTAGTCCCTTCCTGCGTGTCATGGACCCTGAGATACAGGCAGGGTCTCTGTATGAGCCCAGAGGGGCTAACTTCTCCCCACACTCCCAAACCCAGCCTCCCACTGATGTCATTGCAGCTGTATCTGATTTCGGTAAAGCGTGGTTGGTTGAAATGAGCTACAAAATCATGGTGCATCCCACCACCAGCCCTAAGAGCATCAAACACTGACAGCAACAACGTCTGCTGAGAGACTCCATAAGGATCTAAAATTCCTGAGCAGAGGGGTCAGCACCCCTGCTTTGACCAGAAAGACAGACATACAGCTGTATCGTGGCATGTGTCTGTGCTATCTTCCTGCATGGCACTGACTGCAATCAAATGCCCATGAACTAAGCTCTCATTTCAAGGTCAGCAAAGGGCTACAAAGATGATTAGGGGACTGGAGCATCTTTCTTATGAGGAGAGGCTGAGGGACATGCACCTTTTCAGTCTAGAAAAAAGACGACTGAGGGGGGATCTTATCAATACTTATAAATACTTAAAGGGAAGGTGCCAGGTAGATGGGAACAGTGTTTTTTCAGTGGTGCCCAGTGATAGGACAAGAGGTAATGGGCACCAACTTGAACATAGAAAGTTCCATCTAAACATGAGGAGGGACTTCATTATTTTGAGGGTGCCAGAGCACTGGAACAGGCTGCCCAGAGAAGTTGTGGAGTCTCCCACTCTGGAGACATTCAAAACCTGTCTGGACGGCGTCCTGTGCAACCTGCTGTAGGTGATCCTGCTCTAGCAGGGGGGGTGGACTAGATGATCTCCAGAGGTCCCTTACAACCCTGACCATTTGGTGATTCTGTGATTCATGCAAGTCATCTACCTCTTGGATATAACTGGCTCCTGAGTTTCAGAAACTCTGATCTTGTGGACACAGTGTACTTTCTAATCTTGTAATGTCATAAGTCGTTGTACTGTTGCTGATGCTTCGCTCTTAAAAAAAAAAAAGGAAAGGTTAATATACAAAAGGGAGGTTTCAGTTTTACAAATCTCCCTTTATTCCGCTGAATCCTACTAAGGTCAAGAGAAAGACAGCTACTGACTCATAACAGCATTTGAATCGAGTGCTGAATTAGAAATTATGCTTTGTACAATTTCAGCTCAGGAAAGAAGTAGCTTCCTGAAAGATCACACGGTGACAACTTTCATCCTTTCTTAGCAAAAAGTCCTAGAAATACTTTCCAACACTTACTCACCAAATCAGAGCCTTTTTCTCTTCTATGACAGTTTTAATAAAAGCTAGTTATAGTTTTGATCCTATAGCTGTTAAAAATGTGTTTCAGCCTCCTTTATGAGCAAAATACCCACTGAAATCCCAAGTGATGTGAGTGTTTGAAAGGCTCATCTCTAATGGGCTGCTTCCAACTCTTACAGTCTTGGAAGAGGAACAGCACCCCAGGAAATATCGATACTCAGATCTACCCAAATACCCTTATGGGCCCAGCCAGCCTGGGGTGGCACTGGAGAAGACTATCAGCCATTCAAACTTCTGATCCATAAAGGGGCCTCCTCTGACTTCTGCCATGGTTTGGAACAGATTCTTCAACTCTGGTTCCTTACAACTCTTTCCTGCAGGCAGCTGGGTCTGGTGTGCAGCCACTCCCATTGCCCCATGCAGATGTGCATCAAGCTCCTCTCCTCCACCTCGCTCCAGTAGACCCGATCCCAGCACTTCTCTGAGCCTGCAAACTCAGAGAACTAAGTGGACGAGAAGCAACTCCTTAATCCCTTAAAGCAAATAACTTCCTACAGATTCACCTCGAAGAACTGGCTCACTGCCAGAGGAGGGGCAGAGCACAGAGGAAACTGCGGAGATGTACACAGGCAGGTGGCACCGTGCTGACTTTCGCCTGTTAGGAAGCCATAGCTGTCATTCTCCCAGTAGATTCCTTTCTTCTCTCTGAAGTGGTGCACTGGGGCCGTCCTCCTCACACCTCTTGCGCTGGGCTCTGCGGTAAGCAGGCACTGAGCTACCAGTCAACGATGTGCAGCTGAGGACAGAATTCAGATCCTCTCCCTCTCAGGCAGATGAAATTTGGGGTACAGTTTCACACGGGTTACGCCTGCAACCAACTGGGAATTTTACCAAATTTTCCCCTCTGCATTCCCCCATCTAAACTTTACAGTCATTTTTCCTGGCTTCAGCGACACTATTCTCAGCATGTGCTGTCTTCCAGTGACATCTAGAGATAGAGACTGTTAGCTGCACAGCATCGACTGGTAGCTCAGTGCCTGCTTACCGCAGAGCCCAGCGCAAGAGGTGTGAGGAGGATGGTCCCAGTGCACCACTTCAGAGAGAAGAAAGGAAACTACTGGGAGAGGCAGGAGATGAGAGCTATGGCTTTGTAACAGGCGAAAGCTGGCCATTTACATAAGTATTGTTTAAACCATATTTCAAGCTGTTAAAACAGGTCTGTGTGATAGAGACCAATTATTTACTCGCTTTTGAGAAAAAGGCCAGGAGTACCCGATGGCCTCTCGGAAACTTAAAAAAAATGCTTATTGCAGAACTTGTATTTTTAAAAATCTTTTGTTGTAGCCTCCCAATAACTCCTTGTCAAATTTCAATCACACAATGGACACAAACCTATAGATCTTAAATAAGCCAATGGCTGAAGGGGCAGTTGCAATTAAGATCAGGAGAAAAGCATCTCGCATGTTTTGCAAGATCGATGCATCATACTCCCCTCAGCCCATTCCTCAGCTCATGTGCATTAGCATAAATTTCAGAAAGTGATACCAGAGAAAGGGCAGTGATTGACATAACATTTCACTCTGGTACAAAGAATGCCAGTAACATGAAGACATTTCATTACTAGAAAAAAAGCAGATGAAAAGAGACAATGTCATCATGAGGACAGAAACACTTCAGGGTCAAAAGAACAACCAAGTTGCTTTGTGTAGCTGCACCTGTCTACTATCTACGCATTGCTACTACTACTAATTTACTCATTACATTTGCATGTCAGTTCTCTGGTCACGAATCAGTCACCGTGCCTGGTGTTTCACCTACATATGTAGGATGCCGATATGGGCCCTGACCTGGAGATCTTACCTGCAGGGCAGGACAGGACATAACTGATGGATGCAGGGACAGAGCAGAGGGAATGGTGGCTCCATCTAGACTGCTTTGTAGCCTGGCTTGAGGTCAGACTTAAGCCCCCAGTGTTGAACAGCTTGTTCCTGTAGGAACAGAGCTGAAACAGCAGCAAGTCTTCCCACTGTGCCCTCATTTCTCTACTGGAGGAGCAAGCAGGCTTCCTCCAGAGCATCACCAGGAACAGCCAAACATGATTACGCAGAAAACGCTCTACGTGCCTGTGTAATGCATCACATCAACAATGCAGAAATGTATGGGCTAGTTCTTTTAAACCAGACTTTGTGTGATGGTACAGTCTACAGTTGCTCTGGATTTCCCTCTGTAATTTTAACTTCCTAATTCTACACGACCCGCGAGAACAAAAGAATCCTGTGCTAAGTCATGCCTGGGCCTTTGGAGAACCCCCCAAAATACGATGTCTCTTTGATGGCAGGAGGAAACATGGAACATATTCTTGGAGAAGACATCAAGAGAAGTGCTTATACATGTATTGGGGGCTTGTATGTCCAAAATCAAAGTATTTAAACCCACTCACATGGAAAACCAGTGTGAAGAAGGTAGGGACAGAGGCAAGCTGGTGGTTTTTCTAGATCTTTTGGTCTGATCAGATGCAGCTGCACCAGCTAAGGCCCAAATTTCAGTGAACAGGAAAACCTCTTGTCCAAAAGTAAAGGTCAAGTAAACTTTTGAAAAATAAAAGTCAGTGGATGCTTCGCCAGTATCTGCACTGTAAGACATGATCCTGAAAATATGGTTTGTCCAATTCTGTTAACTTGAGGGCCATTTCTCTTGATACGTACCTGTGAAGGAATTGGAAAAAAGTCTGTCCTTTTGCTCCCAGCAGCCACTTTGCCAGATCACTAAACCACTACAGAAAATAAAAACTGTAAGCCAAACCTTTTCTCTTTTTGCCATCTCTGCTGTTTCCACCGCGCAGCAGCACCACTCAGCAGCCAGAGCCGGCAGCCCATCCCGGGGCAGCGCACGTTCCCATGGCTCACAAGAGCAGGACCAGTTGCAGCAGGCTTTCTGAAAGCTCACACCATTCACGCTGCGCCTTCCAGATGGGGACCTGGGAGAAAGAACCACTTTGGGGCTGATTTAGGGCAGTGAAATAAACTGAGCAAGAACTCTTCTGGGCAGGAAACGATTCTTGAAGTAACGCAAGAGAGGCTTCAACTTTAATAGCTTCTTTGCAGCAATATAACACCCAAATCATTCACTTGGAAGATTCTCACATTGTCTCCTCATATTCAGTTGTTTCAGCTAAGCTTTCCTTTTAAAGCATGCCTAATGCCTTTCTCCTGAAAACATACCTTAACAATGTGAATATTAGTCGCCCCAAATCAAACTGAGACAGCTAATAAGATACTAGAAATTAACAGATTAGAGATCAGCTCCTATTATTTAGGGGGTTGGGGAGAGGGGGTGCACTGAGTAAACTGCTAAGTGTACAGCCTACTCACAAAAATTTCCAGGTAACACCACTACCACCTCCTTTGCAAAACAGCCTGTAGAGCCTCGAGACAGCTATATGAGGGCTGTTACCATTTTAAGCACATTCCCACTGCCTGTAGCTTCACCCTGCAATATGCAGCTGCTAGCGACAGGGTGCTTTTCCTTTTGTATATAATTTTTGTATATATATTTTGTTGTTCTGAATGTTGGCCTTGATGATTTCTACAACTTTATGTGCTTGTTTGGGGTTGGTGTCCCGTCGTCGTCCCCCCCCCGTAAATCTCCACAGTGGACAATTGGCAATTTTCCCTGTTTCCAGGGTACTGCCCTGAAGTTGTCAAGATACTACTTCTATCAGACAGACAAAAAGTAATTAAAGGACTGTAGGGACAGACCCACAGTATATATCCATTCCTGTGTGGTCAGATCACGATCACTTTGAATTTATTGCCAGAGACCCAGCTGTGTATCAGGCTGAACTGCTGTGAGAACCAGCTAAGACATGGAAATTGCGCAGCTGCTGCTGTGCAGCGCAAACCACAAGGCAGAAGACGCTGCTGCGTTCGGACTGGCTTCAGGTGGAGGTAACTTAAAGGGCTCTGCGTTGCTCTACTTGGAAGCAAGGTGCAGACAGCTCCTTCCCTCTCATCCTCTGCAGAACCCCTTATCTTCTATAGCATTACTGAAGGATGATCTAGTTTCAACGCAACTTAAGCCACCACTGGAATTGACTTCTACTACCAGGAGAAATTAAGCAATCTGATGACCCCAAGAGACGTCCCTCCCCTCGGTGCCCTTTAACAAGAGCTTAGCATGCAACACAAGCAAGGCAACGATGGGTGAGCCCTCCAGTCCCAGCTACTTTCAAACAGAGTGCTGTTCACAATATTTCTTCTGAAGTAAAACCAGTACTGGACAATCAGAAAGTTGCTCCATGCCACTGCAAAATCCTACCTGTACGAAAGGTAGGTAAGGAAGGAACCAAGAATGGTCTAGGTTGGAAAGGATCTTAAAGATTATCGAGTTCCAATGCCCCTGCCATGGGCAGGGACACCTCCCACTAAACCAGGTTGCTCAAAGCCCCATCCAACCTGGCCTTAAACACCTCCAGGGATGGGGCACCTACAACTTCTCTGGGCAACCTGTTCCAAAACAATCTTCTTTCAGTATTCCCTAGAAGGAGCTTTTTTATACTGAATTCTCACTCATATAAATTATCTTGAATAATACATGGATTAATTTACAGGTTACTATTTACTAAAGGAACCTGGACAGTGGTTTTGTTCTGTATCTTTAAGTCCTAATCCAGATCTGGGCTTTGAGTTACAGGTGTAACTCAATAGTATCAGGTACTGACAAGTACTGTACAGACACTGACAAGTATCATCTTGCAGGGCCATCTTTTTCACCAGTGTTAACGAGATGTGTTGATACCACCAATGCATTTGGCACTTACTGAGGTGTAGCCCATCATTCATCAGGAGGTACCCCCATCACATGAGTATCTAACTGTGTTGGAGAGCAGCTATAGGCTGCTTCCTCTGCAACAGGGGCTGCCCTTCAGTAGTTTCCCAGCAGGGCTCTTGGGAATACACCATTTTTGACCTTCTTACCCCAGAACTGTTCTCTGATTGCACATCAACGCATTTGTCATTTGTCAAAGTGCACACTTCTAGTTCATTTGGGGGGACACGCTACAAAAACAACTGTAGCGCGAGCCCTTTCATGGAGTTAGCTGTCCCATCATGATACCCAAGGCGTGTCCGTCTGTACCGTAGGAACAGTGCTGTTTCCCGCTCCAACTGTGAGAGGGACCGCAAACACAGCTGACAGCTAAACCCTGTCTTTGAGGAGCATGACCAGTCTACTTGCAACCCCGTCTGCAGAATTCAGCTACTCATAACTTGGAGAACTAAGTCTGGATCATGATATTCTGCTGTATAATCATAGCAAAGATGGCTTAAAATGGAAAAAAGCATTTATTATACACACAAGTGCTTTAAATCAGACCCCAAATTAATTTCAGAAATGTGCTGTCACATTTCACAGATGCAAGACATTCTAAAATAGCTGAGACTAGAACTTGAGTACACATCACTGGCTTCATCTTAAAACGCTGTGCATTTTGCTTATTCATGAGATTCTACCCAAAACTTTAGACCTCAAGCCAGTACCATCATCTTGTTTCAGAGCTATGATATCCCAGTACAAGTCACAATATTTTTAAGTTGGTTAGTACAGATTATGGTAGAAATTTAAAAGAGGAAATATAACATTTCTTGAAGAAATCAAAGCTGATTACAGCAGGAGCAAATACATCACTATTAAATTACACTACTTCTATCTTCCACCAAAAAAAACTAATCCTCCTTAATAATAGCATAAGATTCAATTTGTTTTAGAAAAGCAGACGTAACATTGGTACATTTTATTTCAAAAGACTTTGTTGTCTCGACTCTCTAGCAATACTCCAATACAGGTTAAGACTTGTTCATAAAGAGATCAATCACAGGCATGTAGCAAACATTAAAAAGGCATGCCAAGAACAAATCTTCTTTTGACACTTTTTTTTTTTTTAATGTAAACTGGAAACAGTAGGTATGAAGCATCTGTACAGCAAACATAGAACAACTATGTCATTTTTCCCTTATTCATCTCACAAGCTTTTGATCTTGCAACTGGAAAGTAACCTTCATCTTGCCGCAGACGGGGGACACGTTCCTAACTAAACTGAGTATGGATGTACAGAGAGCTGTAGGAGGAAGGCAGATTCTTAAATACACATGACCCTCTGAGACCAGTTCCATCTCCCTAGCGGCAGTAGCACATTAGAGGACCACTCAGTGACACTAACCGACACTGAACACACCGAAAGTGACAGTAGGCCCTACCGTGTCCCTGAGTAATCTATAAAAAGGCCTCCCCCATTCTTTACCTGGCTAAATACCAATCTTGGACATACTTCACAGAGTACGAGGAACTCCTGAGCGACTTTAAACAAGGGTGTAACACACGGATCCTGTGCACCTGAGCCTTCCAGAAGGATTAAGGAAAAGATAATTGACTGGAACTCAAGGTACATCTGTCCCATACTGTTAAATTAGAGTAGTACAGCCTCTAACAGTGTAGCACATTAGATAAGATCTCACAAAAACTACAAATAGGGTACCGCACTACAGCACGGGTATCTGCTTACTGACAGCTCTGTAAATGCACGTGCATCTTTAGGGCAACTGCATACTGATTATAAGCAGGACGGCAGAATAAGGCAAAATGAAGACCTCGGCTTAATCATTATTTTTCCAAATATTTAAAAATTAAACTTCAACAACTTTTCACATTTTTTAGTTTTATAACAGCTTTAGATATATTTAGAACCTTAAATGCCAAGGTCTCAAGGAATTTTAATTACGATTTTCAAAGATACAGAAATAACAATGTTGTTAGAGGTCTTGCAGTCCAGGTGAATCTAAGTTAATGAAAACAGACAAGATATAAACTTACTTCCTAAGGTGGTTTTTTGGTTTTTTTTTTTTTGTTGGATTCCCCCTCTCCCCAAAAAAGTTCTCCAGGACAAAATGCTTTTTATGTAGTCTGTGCAAGACTGTAGGGCAGGAAGTAAGGTTTAAGGTGAGCCATTGAACCAATGAATAGTATGCGCACACAATCTAAAAACTATTCTTTTCAAAGGTTCTTTCACTTGAGAAAATTATTGCTCATCTGCCCACAGTTGTGCTCTTTGTGCTCATCTCAAACACATGGTCAGATTTAGGAGACCACAGGTGAAGGTCAAGGGTCTGATAATTCACACAACAAGAGGAAGTAGGCAGCCTACAGACTTAAATTCCTAAACCTCATCTTCTGCAAATAAGGACTGCTACTGCCATTTGGGAAGAGATGGCTTCACTGTTCATAGCTGCATTAAGCAGACGTACACTCTGAACAGACAATTCAATGAATTTATCCATTGAATACACCTTACTCCAGTGTATCAGCTAAAAGAATTGGCTACAACAGCCTAATACAACTATAGACAGCAAGGATGTGAATTTGAAACGGCAGTTCCTACAACCAATTGCAGCTTGTGGTTAAGACTAGGTATCACCGAGAAGGCAGTCTTGATTTGGAGACCTGAAAGACAGACTTCACAATATTCCAAGAAAGAGAAGCCACAACTCTTTGCAGTCTGAGCTTGCCCAGTCTCAAATCCTACTAGTGTGGTTTAAGCGTGTTTTCCATTATTAGCTCCCTTTTACTGCCTTGACAATTATGGGCCACATCCTTTACCATTTTTTAACCTATTTTGGAATAGACAGAAAGACTGAATCCTGTCTTCACTGTGCAAACATGTTTTCATGGAAGTCATTTAAACAGTTCTTTCCCAAAGTCCTTCATGTTTTTCAGCATTCTTGGAACATGCATGTGTATTCCAAACAGGCTGAGCTTTAACAAAGAAATTTCAGGCTAGGATGATAAAACATGAAACTGTTGAAGCCTTTCCTCTAGAACACACACAGAGTTTACAGTCTTATTGAGACACTGTCCTAATTTAAAATACTTCCAGAACAAAAAAAAATAAAAATCTGCTTTCCTTCTAGAAAGATTGTTTGTGGCCACAACAATTCTCATCTATCTGAGCTTCAAATATATTACTACTTATATCCTCTCCTTTTAATTTTGCCCTTCAAAGGTCAAAACACAAGCAGCTCCACTAGAGCATAAAACCCAAGCCACCCATCAACTGCAAGGTTCTTCCCATCAGAAAGGACTTTTAAATGAGGAGGAAGAAAACACAGTTTTTTCTTATTTATTTCAAGCAGAATGACAACGGAGAAATGACTCAAGCTTAGGTAGAAGTTAATGGAATGCCATCTGAAATGAAGACTGACTCAGTAACACATGAGACTTGCTCATCATTTGTTAATCTCCAATTCAAAAACCCACTAAAAGTACTCATGTAATACTAGTGAAATAGGAGAAGATACTGCTTGTTTTTCCTCTTGGGCAGGAGACCAAGCTTTAAATGAGAACATTAGTTTTTCTGGCATTTGATAAAATTAAAATCATGACCCCCAAAGGATTAATTATTTTAGCATCTATGAATCAAGACTAGGTAAACTTGCAGTACAATCATTTTATTCTGCTAATATGCAAGACTTGCATAAGACTTATTCTTTGGATTTTCCTTCTGCATGCTGGTATTTCACGTTTTGCAGTAGGCTTTCCCTCCTCCTGAACATATTATACCTTAACAGTATTCAATCTTCTGGAACATCCTTTTTCTGGAACAATTAAGTTCTGTAACACCAGGCAGAATTTGTGGAGATTGAGAGACTGGACACTGGACTCTTACGGGTAGAATTGTCTAGATCAGACAGAGAAAGAAACCGTCATATGAGTGCTCTATAACGCTCCCCTAATTGTTGTTAGTGCCATAAAGGTTTACATCTGAATTCAGAAATCTTAAAAAAAAAAAAAAAAAAAAGGTTCAAGTGAATTAAAATTGAGCATTTCTGTTTAGAAAGGCAAGTCTGAACAGGAAACACAGTATAGGCACAGGTGATATTAAGTAATACAGTCTTGCCTATTCTTGATGTTTACATAGGTAGTTATCAGTTCTTTTTTTTTCTGAATAAGTTATTAATAAGTCTTAGCAGTAAAGGAATGTCTCTTTCTTCCTTTCCAGAGAATACATGATATTACAAGAGGGGTTTGTTTGTTTGGTTTTTCTTTTTCAAACTTTTCCCACTATTCTTATGCTTTCCCAGCTCAGCATGTTTTGAATTGTTTCACAGAAAATTTCCATGCCTATCTCATAAGGAAGATAAGATTTGCATGTTTCACCAAACATTTCATTCTATAAAGAGACATCTCTTAAAAGCAAAATACCAAATGCGTACAGATAACTAAAACTAGATGAAAAGCATGGTGGAACAAACCTACTATAACTTTAGGTCACAGTGAATGAATTGCCTGCTAGAAAAGTAGACTAAATCAGCTTTCTACAGTAACACCCAAACCCCATTACAAAACTCTCCATATTAATCGTGAGTGATAGCAAAACTTCTCACACCAGGAAAAAAAAAAAAGAAAGGTTAGCGTAGAGCCTGTTCCCTTCCTTACTTCCGTAGCTAACACTAGCAGCTAATTAAAGCACTCTCCTTGCCAACATTAAATGCACAGTCATGGCAGAAGCCAACTCAATGTCTTTCCTGTTCACTCAGTGACAAGAGATACAAAATCCCATGCACTTCCTTCAAATATTTTGGGAGTACTATGCAGGACGTAGATGTTTAACATGTTCTCAGCAATAGCAGCCCTAAGGAGTTCAGCTTATTTTAGCCTACTATGCTTAACACTAATATTTCATAGTCACTGCAGTAAATTTTAGAGAATATCCAGTTACTTACTCAGAAAACAATTTATGTCTTATCATGCTGCTACTAAGATACACCTACACAAGAGACTTTAAAGCTCTAGTCTTACAGCTACAGGATAAGATCACATCAAGCTAATGTACTGATTAATTAGCTAATACTTCATCACGTAGATTTTCCAATTTATTCAATGAGCAGTGAGCTACACTTGCCACAAAACATTTTAGCCATTCTTTAGTAAGGCTGCTGTGCTAGTTTAAAACTTAAGCTAAAGCATTTCAGATATCCCAGAAAATATATGAATAAACTTTTATTTCTAAGCAACGACACACACTATTTTAATACAACCCACAAATTTAAGTCAGGTGGAGAGTAGTAAACTGAACAATCATCGCTAAAACATTTCCATTGGAAATGTGTTAAGGTTCACAAGTGTCATCATTACCACCTTACTGAAGTTTTCTTATGTGTTTCTAGCCTACACACCACATGTTTCACGCAGTCATGCAAATCTGAATCAAATTTTAAGTGTTCAGGTAACAGGGAAGTCCATTCACTACAAAGATTCATTTTTGACGGAAGAGCCAGGCTCGGTAAGACCAAATACTGCAGGGTTCTTCATGAGAGTACAGGTATTTTAGAAACCATGAACCTTCAGTTGTTCTTCCTTGACAATGCCAATCTAAAGGAGAAAAGCAACACATTTCAGTAAAGCTTACATGCTTAGGATATTACAGTTAAATCAATTTACCACAATCTTATACTCCGATTAAAGAAACTGCCACATAGTATATACTCAGTAAAGCAGTTTTCTAGTTTCCAGAATGTTTCTGGGCCAAGAGAAGAATTGACTACACAAAAAAAGAAAATCTTATCAGACATCTGTCTTGTTCTGTAGTCCTCCTAGCACTTTTTCTTTGACAGTGTAGCATCTCTACATCATGATTTGCATCACTAATCTAGTGGTGAAAGACTCTTTCCTCTATAGTGTTTTCAGTCTCAAACACTTGATTTTACAAATGAAGAACTCAAGTTGCACTGCCAGAGAACAAGCAGTATGTTGTTGCAGGGTAAATGCATTCTACAGTGCTTTGATTCTTACTCGTGTTCTGCAAGTGTCATTTTACTTTTTGGCTGAAAATACAAAGGAACTATAGTGGACATCTTTAGCTGGTTAATTAACATCAGTGCCACCTGTCACTCTACAGCTTCCAGAGAGGTTTAGATATTTATCTGCAGTCCCTCACCTCCAAGAGGAATTGGCAAATGTTCTTCCTCTGGTCACCTTGAAGCTGGATAACTTCACCGTATTCAGGATGTTCAATCACAGTACCATTACAAGCAAATTTCTAGAGAGAAACATTCATATCGTAAGGCATCTGATGTACATTATGGTTTTGCTTAGTAAGTCTTTTCAGCAGAATTTTGTCACAGAAGCTGCATATTAAATTCTGATGCCAAGGAAGGCAAAGGCTAGTTCTATTTTACAGAGGTTTTGAGAGCAAACGGAATATATCTGCTGATGGGTACAGACACAAACTGTTTACTGATGGTAAATTCAGGCAAAGACAGGATTAGATACTGTGCAGGAGGAACTGGCCAACACTCACTGCAAGAATGGAAACCAAAGTCATAAGATACAGCCTTTCAGCTCCACGCTATTTTAAAATAAATATTTTCGTCCTGGTGAAACTCATGATCTCTATTTCAACAGCAATCCAGCTATGACAGAAGCTGGAATGCAAAAACAGTTCTACTTTAAACTGATTCTATTCTTCACATCAACAAAGCCAGACATCTGTGAAATTTTAATGAAACATTCAGAACTTATTTTATTTACTTCTTTATAGGAAAGAAATATTTAACTTCTAAGTGAAAATCAGTGTAACTGGACACTGACAGGAGTTTTGAGAAAGACAGGGAAAGGGATCAACCTAAACATGAAAGTGATGTGCACCAGCAAGAATGAAATAAAACAAATATTCAGTTGCTTAGCATTAAAAGGTATCATACTCCCTTATATAATATCTTTGTTATTAAATCAAAGCAGTAACTTCACCTTTTTGAAAGCTTTCACAAGTTTCTTCTTGTCATAATCATCTGCAATTCCCTGAACAGTTGTGAGTGTCTTTCTTCCGTTTCGTTGCTGGATCCTTATATGAATGTAATCCTCAGTCCCCGCTGGGAGTAAGTCGTCACCCTTTGTTGCATCAGCAAAGGGGTCTGCAGGAGGAAAAAGATTCACGTAATTCCCACAAAGGAAAATACCCAAGCTCAAAAACTAACAGGTAAATTTCTCACTTCACGAAGAGCTTTATTTAAGGGATAATCTTCCTGTTTTCTCCCCGTTTAAAAATACACTCTTAAAATCAGAGTACTTTTTTCTACAGCTGTATTAAGTCTCTCTAGCCTACTAACTCAGCATAGCGCTCTCAACTATCCTGCATCCAGTTTCTTCAATGCCTTCCTGGATATAAACAATTTTCAGCTACAGTATCAATTTACTTCACTGGATCTCGCACACTGTAAAACTTGAAGCTCTGAACCTGAAAACGGGGGTCTGAGAGAACATCAAGTGCATGTAAGTTTTAGACAGCCACATGCATTTTAGGTGAAATACAGAAGTCATATCTTTTATCAGATCAGCTGTTAAGGACAGAAAAATCAAAATGCTTTTGTAGACACACTCCTTTACAGGTCCAGAAGTCACACCGTGACAACTACTGCACTACCAGCGTTTTAAGGCATCGACGTAATTCTTGGCTACTAATGTAAACAAAACATGGCAACAGACACTAACAGATGTCAGAGGCTGTCTGTAAACCAGGTCCCCTCTGCCAGTCAGTAGTTTTAGGAGAGGATTCTAACAAAATTCATTTAGGCTTTGACTATTCAAATTCTTCCAAGCTTTAATTTATCTAGCACAGGTGAAATAGGAAGGCGTTTAGGAAGAAGAAGGGTTTCTGGGTTATACTTCTTATTCTCTGTTCTCCACAAAAACATACTTAACACTCACTCTACCAAGAAATTTGATAGCCCTACAAGTTTCCTAATCAGTAGCTCCAAATAAATCTTGAAGCATGAAGTACTGTAAGTTTTGTTGATTTTTTTTAAACTAATCACAAGTATTTTTTTGGATACTAATCAGAATCATATTGAAGGGTCCAATCTTCAGAAAGCGTAGGTTCAACAGCCATGCAAGCTACGATTTCCTAAACTTCCATCCAAAACTCAAACCTAAAACAGTGATTAAGTTTTGCCACCCACTCAAAACAAACACCCTGAAAGAATAAAACGTCAGCAGTAGTAACAGAAGTGGCTCAGCTGTAGACAGACTGACCCTTGTAGAAACAAGAATGACAAGAGGATTAAAGCCACTGAAAGCATCACGAGGATGCAAGCACCACAGGAAGAGAAGTGCACTGGGAAGCTTGACTGGCTTAATTTCTACTACGGCATGTGTTAAAACATGCTGAATTTCACCGTCCCCCCAGAGCTTGCAGGGCAAACACTAATAGAAAATTTCAGTCAAAGAAAAGGTGAAAGAAAAAAGGGACCAGTGTGAAGATCACTTGGCAGAATTTAGGATTCTAGGTTGGAGACAAGCCAGCACTGTAGGTGTTAACACTGGATTACTTACTTCAAACAAATCCTTTGGGCAGCACCTTCCTAAACCCTGGATCAGCTCCCAAATATCGTGATTAACACAACATTCTCCCGTGGTTTACATGTGCAGAAAATTAGAGACAAAAGAGACCAAAAGCCTGACCACATTAGCGTATAAAGTGTTAACTTGCGCACTTCTGTTGCCTATAGATAAGGAAGGTGGAGAACCAAGTCCAGCATGGTAAACTTCCCTGCTACTACAAGAGAAATGACCTACGTATAGCTCAATGTATAGAAACAATACCCTTCCCAGGGCACACACCAGGTTTCGGCACATGGCTAAGGATGAAGCAGCAAATCAACAAGCAACTGGAACGGAGGAGACGATTACCTTCCTTAGCGGAGGACGCGAACCCTAAACTCTCTCTGCCCACAAAAATTACAACTTTAGGACTGCAGAGCTGACAGAAAAGCCCATTTGGGGGGGG
>NW_009646939.1:3273543-3281817 GCF_000708025.1 Charadrius vociferus
GGGAGCAGGTGGCGGGGTGGGCCGCTGCCGCACGGTCGGGCGGTGTGCTGGGGGATCCCAGCTTTTCCCCGGGAGGCTGCGGGCAACTGGAAGTCACCTGCTCAGGAGCCCGGTTCCCCGCAGGAGGGGCCCCAAAAGCAGTGCGGGCGGGTCGCTGAGGCCCCTCGTTCTCCAGGCTGCCCGCCCCGGCCCTCGGGGACAGCAAAGGGCCTGGTGGGGTGACCCCCCGCTCCCGTGCCTTTGGTTGAGGTGGTGACGGTTCCTGGTATCCCTGCGTGTTCCCAAGCTGATTGGAATTCCAAGCTAACTCCCAAAAAACTGGGAGAGGGCTTCCCCTTTCCCATTTCCCACTCGTTTGGAAAAAACCCTCTCCCTCCGGCCTACCTTGCTGGGCTCAAACGCTGCGCAACACACACGAATGCACTGGGGGAGCCAGTTTGCACCCCACAAACTGCCCGTGCCTCCCCCTTGGCGTGCTCGCCCTTCCTTCCCGGTGGGCGCTGCCAGCGAGGCAGAGCTGCTGCGTTCCTGAGGCACCAGGTACCGCCATGGCTGCCCGGCGCGGCTGCCTGGGGACTGCCCATTCGACAGCTTCCCGCCAACTGCCTGCTAACCATTTATGTGGGGCAGGACGTAAGTGGTGGTGGGGCTGCAATGGTAAAGGTTTGCCTTTAGAAAGGTGTTACGAAGCTTGCCAGTCCTTGGGAGGTGATTAATGGCTTTGCAGATGTACAATAACCTAGTTGCATTGGGACAACTGCCAGAACCTATATTTATTCTTTCTTTTTTTTTGTTGTTGGCTTTTATGCTAAGCGTCAGTCCGCTTAAATCAGAGGGATATTTGTCTTCTGTGATCCAAGGCCTGGATCAGCACTGCAGTAGTCTTATGAATGTCAGCATGCAGTGGTCTAAGAAAGTTTCTGGTCCCAGCACTTTGCAAGGAAGCTTTTCTTTTTCCCTTGGGGAAAGCAGGGCCATTTGCTGTGGTACAAAACCTCTGCTTACCCTTTGCTACCATCCCTGATGAAGCTTTTCACCGCAGTATGGGTTGTAGAGAAGGGTTGTCTAATTCTTTCCCAAGCAGCTGCAAAAGGCCCTATTAGAAACATAGAACCATAGAATTGTCTAGGTTGGAAGAGACCCTTGGGATCATCAAGTCCAGCCATCTACCCTACTATACAAAGTTTTCCTCTACACCATATACCCCAACACCACATCTAAATGACTCTTAAACACATCCAGGGATGGTGACTCAACCACCTCCCTGGGCAGCCTATTCCAATGCCGAACCACTCTTTCTGTGAAAAATTCTTAGGACAGTAATGGGAGGATGGGGAGACGCTAATTACAGAGCTTGAGGCAACTGCTTCAATCACAGAGGCATGCCATGGTTTGGACAATGCCTGTGGATTAAGAAGGCAAAGCTAGACACAGACACCTTCTAGGCAGGTTGAACAAGCTCAGGACACCCATCCTCAGGGACATGTCCCCAGGATGTCTCCCGCACATCTCTCAGAGAACTTATACATTACTACTAATGTAGGAAATTTTTGGCTGTCATGCGTTTTTTCAAACTCATCATCTCTGTGAAAAATACAGTTGTCTCTTTTGCTCTCCCATCGTCAGCCCTTGAAGCTTTTTTCCCAGCAGCAAAACAGGCCTGTCATCCTTTTTTTCATCCCAGCCACTGCTTTTTGTTATCTTTGCTGGGCCAGTACCGCTGGCTGTGGGGCATTGTGATAAGCTAGATCAGCAAACTGATTTGAGTTAAAAAATAAACTCAGAGGTTAAAACCTCAGATGCACTCCACTTGCGTAACCCTGCAACAGTTGGGCTGGGACCACAGGAGCGGACAGAGGCTGGGGACAGGCCTGCCCATGGATGAGAAAACAGTGGGTCTTCAGACACAAACCCCAAGTCTAAGTCTGAGGTTTAGGCGAGTGCTCTGCTCACTGTGGTGGTTCTTGTGCTTACTTTGAATCCCTGTGCATTTAAAATAGTTTTGTACTTCTAGTTCTCACTGCAGGGTTAACCCGAATACATGGGTTCACTGGGCATCTGTGGGATTCATCATACAGTTTACAAACAAATGGGATTTGGTGTCTGGGAAATACCAAAGCTCCTATATAAGCCAAGAAGATGTGACTTTGCTGTCCTTAAAATGAAATCACAATGAATGGTTCTGAAGTGCAAACCTTGACAACTGCAGAGGGAATGGAAACAAATCCTAATTGCGCAGCTTGGCATGCACTGGGCAGCAATTAAAATAAAGGTGGTGGCCAGCACACTTATTGTTCCTTTGGTAGCCTACTGCAATGGCCACGTGTGTTGGCTTAGGGTCTCTGGGGGGCTGTGGCAATGCAAAGAGTTTTCCCTCTGCTGTCCTCCTCAGAGAAAGCTGCAGGTCTCTGTGTCACCTCTGTCACTTTGGTCTGAAACAAACATAGTCTGTGCCAGTGCCTCGCACCAAACTTTGGTCACTGTGGGCAGAGACAGGTGGCATCCTGCTGGAGATGTGCTTCTCCTGCCTTTGCCCCTTTACAGATGTCCTGAGGTTCCTTGTCCTGGCTGAGTCCTTCCCCTTGCTCTTGAGCAGCCACTCATGGCAATAGACCGTGGAAGTCCTGGTTGTGAGGGCTTCCAGCTGCACCAGACTGCAGAAAAGTGGGCCAAGCAGACATGGCACAGCAGCAAACAAAGAAGGTAGAAGCAGTTAAAATAGGTTTAAAACCTAAGTGGAAGCAAGAGGTGTTGTTGCTTAGGCTGTTACGTTTCAGATTACGGCTACTTGTCCTAGAGCCTCATTCACTAATATCTATTAGACATCAGGGTTTAAGCAAGGGATTGTCTTTCCATGACTAATGTATAACCTGGCAACTACTGTGCAGGAAAAGAAAAACATCGTCTCTAATTATCTTGATCATGTCTTCAAGCTATTTAAGTGTAATAGTTGCAAGACCTGGTTATGAATAGCAATTAGAGATCCCCTTGCTTGCCTTTCACTGTATTTCAGTTCATCTGTCAAGATGTACATGACTCATTAGAGGTTATTTATGACTGGATGAGCTGCAGGCATTAAAAGCCATGAAGTACACTTCTGTAAAAAATTGTCACCCTAGTGCAGAACTGCACCTTCACTGAGTACCCTCAGAAGTACTTCGGCAGCCCTTTAGGCCTTCAGGAGCAGCAAGTAGTCCAGACCAGTGGGAGAAACTTTGTTCTTCCAGAGAATTGCTGTGTTGGAAACATGGGCCCTGAATACCACGAGCATCAGGAAAAAAACAAGTCGCCCATATGGTAGGGGCTAAAGGTCTGCTTTAACATAGGACTTTGTATGACATCTCTCTTTGCATGTGTGCACGCACAAGGCTGCTGTTACCTTCAGCTGCCTTCAATCCTTTCTGTAATAACCATAATGAACAACATTGTTTTTCATTTCCTATAGACATCGTTCTAATATATACTACGACTACTATTTCCATGTGCAGCACTCTAATATTGCAAGTTTTATTCCTTAGGAGCCTTTACAAATCCAAAAGTCTGTTAATTTAATTAAGGATTGCTCCTGTAGGCAGATCCCCCGGACATTGTCTTGCGGTCTGCCCTGCCAGAACATGGCAGGCTCTTGTGCTGAACTGTCCTCCGCAACAGCCTGGAAATCCAGACCATTATTTCTTGAAGCACACAGTGTTCAAAGAGCAGTTTAAGTTGCCTGAGAAAGTGATTGTAAATGAAATGTGCAAATGGCACGTAGCAGCACTAATTTCCATCCTGTATTCCAGCAATGCACCTACTCTTTACAAAAATTCTGCCCCACTCCAGTGCCAGAGGCATACGTTTGCTGGCCTGATGTTGGCATCCTGAAAATAAAGTCAATATGCTGGATGCTTGAGAGACAGGCAAAATCATTTCCATCCTTGATTTCTTTTTTTCTTGAACTGTAATCTTCCCTGCTTCTGCTCCATGACTCTACCGACAATATCCAGCTGCCTTTGGAAGCTGTGCATCCTGCACCGCTGTGCGGAAGACTGTCCGGTGGCTTTCTAGCAGGGAGGAAGAATAGTGAAAATCTGAGAAGAAATCTTTGCTCTAACTGCACTGCCAGCAGAATAATTTCAAAGGTGGGTGTAACCATGCCAAGCCTGGCTCGTATTTTTCCGTCCGAGCTCTAACTCTGGTGCAAAGCCTCCACAGCATGCTGAGGAAGGACTTGGGGAGACTGGCTGATGTCTTGAGCTGTAGCCCATGCCTGAGCTGCTAACAAGTTGTTCCAGTAGGCATGTGCTAACTGGGAGAATTGGGCAAACCAGGAACTGTGCTGGTGCTAAACACCTGGATGTCCAGTCTAACTTATCAGGGTTATATGCAGTTTGGTTTAGCTTCAGTACAGTCAGATTTCAAGATGCACATGCTTTCATTTTATACCTGGGGGGGTTCCTTCCTTGCTCAATAATGATTGAAAGCAAGAAGATAATTTCTGTGTTAACCACTAGATGGTCCTCTTTCTCAAAGAAAAAAATAGCTCCAAAATAAAGCCAGTCCTGGCTTTTCTCTCAACCTGAATATTGGTAGAGAACAGCTTCAGTGTAAAGCTACACATAATTAACAGTCTCGTCTAGTTGCTTGAGTTGACATGTTTTTTCTGCATAGATTTGAATAAAACTTTTCATCAATCCTCTGAACTCAATTAGTGCAACTGGACTTCTTATCAGTCAGCAAATACTTCCTAGTTAGTATCAGTAAAGAATTTCCAGCTCCAGACAGCACCAGTGTCAGTGTTGTCCCTCCCTCTCATTCCAGGCTAAGCAAAATCAAACCAGCAATGTTTTATTTCATTTCACACACAGAAGTCATACTTTACCCCTGTACAGAAGGCTGGGCAGATTCATGAGTCAGACATGGGTTTATGGTGTTTTCAGACTATCCACATGCTGGTATGTGAATCAAGGAGAGCGGTGGGCTGGAAAAAAAAAAGTTTACGTTTCTCCATTCAGTGCGTCAAATATCTTGCTTTGGTGGTTTTCACCTTCTGTTTGTGGAAGGCTCCTGCCAGCAGAAGTAGTACAGAAAAAACAGAAGTTTCAGATTAGTTCTTTGAGCAGACTAGATAGTAGAGTTTGGCATCAAAACACTAGTTCACTGTTGGCCTCTGGTGCTGTCTTCCCAAAGCATATTCCTCCATGGCAGGTTCCCTGGACCTCATCCTCTTGGGTCACTCCAACCTCCAGGCAGGACCTTCCCATTGCTACCATTAATTCTCCTCACCTTTTCCTGCCCAGGAACATGACCTCTCCTTAGCCTTGGGAAGTTACTTTCCTTCCCACAGCCCTTCACACCTGTGTATCATCTGCTGCCTTTCTAAGAAGTTGCATCCCACAGTGTCTTCCTGGTCAGCCATCTTGCCAAGACACTGAGACACTCCAGCTAACAGTGGGCTCAGGCCCTGCTCCTGGTTCCCATAACCTACGCAGGAATTTTACGTGCAGAACTCCTTGGTTGTATATGGGCCAGGGAAGTGATGGAGGCTTGATCCTTCGCAGGGATCATCTACAAAGAAGAGAGCATGTTTCCAGCCTCTCACTCAAACACTGAAAAAGGATGGAGGTTTTTAACACACAAATCTCTGCCCTTCAATACAGACCAAGCTGTTCTCTAGATGGTCTTTCCGGTTTACTCTTTCATGACCCTAATGGCTTTCACATTTCTTTGCTGCATGAGCTGCCTTGCTCATTCCTCTGCCAAAGCATAAGCCTTGCTTTGAACAGCATACCAAAATAAAATAAAATCACAACTGCCTGAAAAGACCCTGAGAAGACAGGATGATTTATGTGAAGCTTCTGAATACTATACATAGCGCTGTGGTAGTTCAGTTGTGGTCTGGTGGAAAGAAATGATAACTTATAGTCAATGAGGATGGAGTAAAATAGTACTTTGGTAAGAGAAATGCTTGATGAGGCTTGTTTAAACACACTGTCACATAGTTTATTAGTCTTCATTGCTTAGAACGTTTTATAGTGGCCTTTCATGGAGGCAAAATGACTGAAAAAAAAAGAAAAAATAAATACTTGAAACTGGAAAGTGGTTGTGTCCAGAACAGAGGCACGGGGATGATCCTTCTTGTAGCACGGAGAGAGCTGTGAAGTTCTTGGCACATGATTTTGTGGACGCTGAGAATTTACATTGGTTCAAGAAGCAATCATAAAAGAAAAGTAGTCCATTAAGGGCTACCTACCACAGAGAAACATTTGACTTGGGAAGCCTCTGGACCACAAATCTCACGGGCCTGGGAGAATAGTCTAGTGGGTAACGTCAAAATAAGCTGCCCTGTTTTTAGACTCTTCCCTAGATGTTCTCTGCTGACCACCGTCAAAACCAAGATAGTGCAGTAGATGGACCTTGGGCCTGAATGAAGGCAGCTGATCATACTGGAGCATTTTAAATGCTGGCTCTCCTAATAATGATTTTTCTTTGTATGGCATATTATTTTGCAGACAGCATTTACCTATAGGCAAACCACGTTAACATGAAGACATCGCACAGTTTTATTTAACATGGTAACTTCCATGTAGGTGTCAATCAATGAAAATGATGTGTGCTATTGAAAGGCTCACATTGCAGTGCCGGCAAGACCAGAAAGAGTAAATGGGATGAAAATGGCTTTTACTTCTCTTTTAAGATGATAGGATCACTTAGCAAAACAGCAAAACAAGAGAGGATCCTACATATCCTGGGGAGAAAAAGCCCTCACTCCAGAGATTGCCCACTAGAGATCAAGAAAGGATACCCGTATTTTCTGGTCAAAATCAATGTGGAGAGTGGTAAGGGAAAAGGTCTACGATGCAAAACCATGAAGGGTTTTACTTACTAAGGTACTCTCTCCATGCATCCACACCAAATTAGCACAGCGGAAGCACAGCCACTGCCTGGTGCTTGGGTGCAGATTGATTTTTAGGTAGGAGCATTTGCGAGGTTCAAAGGCAACACGCTAAAAGGAGGTTGCTGAAGAAAGCGTATATATACATTATTGATTGCGTTAGCTGTAGAAAGACCTTTTGTGCTATCATGGTCTGGAAGTGCTCTTCATATTTTGCAATTGTAACCCTGAGTAGTCTGAGTAAACTCTTGAAAACTTGAATGAGGAAGACAGTTCTTTTAGCTGTTACTAGGTGGAAACTGGAGAATGGAAGAGTGTTTCTCAGGCTTCTTTACCGTTTGTGTTTATACACATGCCCATAGAGCAAACTGTTATGCATAAATGAGAAATTTATTTTAATCCCCCCAATTACTGATTGTACACACCCCAGTAGTGGTGGTGGGATCATCTCTTGATGCCTGGATGCAGGGCCAGCCAGAATTTCAATCGTGCTTCCTTGTTTGAGTACCCCACAAGTTGCCCCCAGGAAAAAAATATCTCATTTCTTTCAGGAGGTGATTGCAGTTGAAATGGTGTCATTTGTACTTTGAAGTTTTCTCAACTGGAAGCAGCTTTATAGAAAAACTAAACAACAGATTTGCTACTGAACTTTCACTTCATCCGAATGGGATTGTGGCATTTCCTGTCCAGTCTCAGCTCACAGACTGGGTCATGCCTCAGAGCCCTCTCTACTACGTACAGGTTTAAAAATTGTTTCTTTAGGTAATCAGTCTCACTGGGAGCGGAGCACAACCCTGCGTCTGCAAAGATCTCTGCAAGAGAGCCTGCGGTCCCCGGGCAGCCCAGGAACGCTTCACATCTCAGCCTCTCTGCAGGAGGAGCGAAACACCTGACAGCCCGACTGCTGCTCCTCTACAAAACCTCCCGGTAAACATGGTCTCAGCTATTAAATCAGCCAGGTCTGGAGGAGCAAGACTGTGATAACACATTAGTCAAGAGATAGTCTTAAAAATAGCTGCACAAAAGAGCTGCCTATTGTGGAAATACGATAATGCTCGAGATTATTTGCCTCATGCAGAAGAAGTTTTCTCTGCCACAAAACTGGGAAGCACCTGCCTAAGCACTGAATCACAACTGATTTCATCAGCTACTTGGGTGCTGTGTTGCAGTATGGCCTGAAACATACGCGTGGGTGAGTTGACCCCGGCCGTGGGTTAGGGGCTTCGTAGAACGAGAGCTGCAGTCAAGTGAGCTCAAGCAAAAAGCAAAGGCAGGACAACAGCAAGAGGAGCAAGGGCTGGGAAGGGGCACGCGGCCTGGCTGCTCCGGCTTGCTGGCCCTGAGAGCTTCCCACTGTCTGTCTCCTCTTTCTCCCCACACCTCATCTGCAGCCATGAGTG
>NW_009646939.1:3281835-3287696 GCF_000708025.1 Charadrius vociferus
TGCTGCCCTGGTTTGCCCGTGCCCCCCCATCCACAGGGACGTGGCAGTGGCCCCCTCCCCTCTCCTCCTGATGGTCCGGGGTGGGGCTGGGGGTGTCCTCAGCCAAGTGTCCTGCCAGGTCCCCCCCTGCAATGCTCTGGCGCCGCCCTCCGCTCCTGCTCCCTGCCCTGATCAATGGCTTTCCAATAGAGCCACGGTTCTCTTCCCTTCCCTTTGTAAATTTAAATTTTGCTCAGTAGTACTGCTGACGTCCTCCTGGCCCACCTCTTGGCTCCCCCTCCTCCTTCAAGCCCACTTCCCTCCAGTATAAAAGGCGTGAGCCCCCAGCAGCTGCCCTGCTTCTGCTTGGAGCAGCGGCTACCTGAGGAGCAGCTCTGGTGCAAACAGGTGAGTGCCTCCCTCCAGCTGCTTCAGCGCTTGTCCTGGCTCTCTTTCTTTTTTGTCCCGGTGGCTTTAGCCTCTCTACATTAACGTAGACAGCTGTGCTCTGCGCTCGGCAACTTTTCTCCAGTTTTTGCAGTGAAGGAGACTGTGCAGTGCCGTGTCCCTGCAGGCAGAGGACAGCCCAGCGGTGCGCCTCGCCTGCCACTCTGCCCCGAAATGAGCCATGGCCCAGGCCTGGATTCACCGCGGGTTTGAGCTTTTGAGAGCATTTCCAATGCTGCTTTCAAACGTGAAAGCCATTCATGTTTGTGTCGGGGTGTGGGGCTACATAGCCAGTGATTTCGAGTAAAATGCTATCTTACGGTTTAAAGAATTATAGCACCTTGTCTTCCGAGGACATCCACGGTAGCTTTAGACCTGATGGATCTGCAGCAGAGCTTGAGTTTGGCATGCTGAGAGCCCCCCCTGCGCCCAGAGGGAGAGCCAGGATGGTCTCCCACTGCCCATGCTGCTTCACTGTAACTTTACTCGTGGTTTTAATGTGCTTTCTCTTCTCATGTCAATGGAAATTGCCAGACCGCTGTCACAGATGTCGCTCAGCCCAAATTTAAAGGCTCTTTCTGCTTAGGGACCAAGCAGAAGTGGCAAGTTGACCAAATGGCAGCAGTGCCAACTTTTGCTGAGCTCCAGGAGCAAAGTTATTCCTGAAACTTTTAATTGTGTCAAGTTTTGTTGAAACTAGTAAGCTTTTAAGGTTTTTGGAGATCATTTAATGGTTGGAAATGAAGGGCGCACACAGAGTTACTGTATGACGTGGTGTTTTTTCAATTTTCCCTTTGGAAGAAATCTGCAGGTCTGTGGGCTAAGGTAGGTCAAGACCTGAGGAGATCGCAGAGCATGTCCCAGCCGCTTACTTGTGAAAGGACTGTGAGTGGCTAACCAGGATATTGTGCTTATCCTTAAAGCCTAGTGACCAGGTGGAGCTGGGGTTAGAAATGCTCAGTATCATGCGGGGTCAAGTTTATGGCATTATCTCTGCCTCGGTTTCTCCCCATACAAACAGGGGTGGGACAATTAGGAGGAGGAAAAATAAGGGAGGATTGGAGGTGCTGGGCCCCTTGATTATTTAGGGGTGACATGTTACTTGCTGAGGAGCCGTGAAAGCCATGTGCTTCACAGAAATCCTAGCCAGGTCAAGGGTGTGAGTAAAATGTTCATTAAATAATGGCACTCTAGAAGGTGGTCAGAATGGCTTATTCGGGCACAGGACCAGCTGGTGGAGACTGGGACACAGCATTGCTTAGGAAAAAGCTTGTGTTAAAAGCTTTGCCCTGTATTTTCATCTTTCATCAACAGTGAGCTCAAGGCAAGCTCTTCCTTTCTGCCACTCAGTTCTCAGAAAAACAAGACACAAAACCAGACAGCAAGTAAACTGGAAAACCTGTCAGCAGCCCTGTAAGCACGCTGGAGGCGTTCCTCAAAACATCTTTTTGTCTAACTGAATTTAAGGCTTTGGTAAACGTGGAGCAACAAGAGATACCAGCTGAAACACCAGCTGAAAATGGAGGCAGAGTTCATCCCGTGTGGTTTTACATGCTAAGATCATTTAGCCCTGATTGTTATGAGACATGCAGATTAGAACAAGTTAATTCACAGTTCTGTTGAAATTACGGGTTAAAATCTTTTTCCTCCAAGGTGTCAGTGTGGGAAAAAAAGAAAAAAAGACAAACCTTCACTGAATGCTAGGGGTTAAGGAGGTTTTGACTTTGCATTTTAATGAAAGACACCACCAGATTTTCCACATGCTTTTGTCGTGTTGCCTGTGTGGTGTGCTTGGGAGCATCTTGCATCAAAAGATTTTCATTCCCGCTCTGCCCCTACTGAAGCACAGCACTTAGGCAGCAACAGGGGAAAAATCCCACCCTTACATGGGGAGAAGCCTCTGTTTAGGTGTAGCTGAGAGGATTTCCTATAGCTCTGTAGCTGTATAGCTACTGTAAGTGATGCTTAAGCATACAGGGCTCCTGCAGGCAGAGGCTCCTGGCTGTCAAATTCACAGGCAGACCTCACACATTAGAAGGTTCCTAGCATGACAGCCAGGAGAGCTGCTGCGAGAAAACTTGTCCAAAATGCCAGAGACGGTGCAGTGGTAACCCGAGCCCGGGATCGTCATCTCCTGGATGTGATTTTCCTCACTCAGCTCCTTCTGTTCTGCACAGCCCTTCTCTTGGCGGGGATTTCTCATCCGTTTGCATCTGGCTGCATTTACAGCATCCGGACATCTAACAGGGGAAACTGTAACTGGAAATCTTTTGCATGCTGGCTGTGAAAGGGTGAGCTGACATGGGAGGAGCGTTCCCTTTCAGTAAACCTTTCTAATACATTCAGTTTTAAAGAGATTGTGTAAAATGCAAATGTTTGTTAGACATATTTTACAAGTGAGGAAAGGATGATGGAGATGGTGGCTAAAACACATTTTGGTGGCCAATGCCCGTGGTCGTACAGAGGGCCGCACAGAAAGTCAGGGGCAGGCTCAGGGCCAGGAGTCGTGTGTCCTGTGAAGCTGTGCTGGGGGCTTTCACTGATGATTGATGAGAAAACGCTCAAGTTGCAAGACTTACCTCAGTAGATGGCTCACTGCATAGCCTTTGCCTTCCAACAGAAATATCTAGGACATTCTCAGCGTCAGCGTTTCACAGAACTTAGTCGTAAAATGGCTCTGATGAATAGGAACATGCTGTTACAGTTGACACCTTCCTTCACCTTGAGAGCTTTAACTCATATATGTTCCCCATGTTCACTTTTCTCCTCACAGCCTTCCCACCACCACTCCATCATGTGGCATCTGATGTCGTGGACACCACGCGCCCAGTGGTCACCAAAGCACTTAAAGCTGGTCACTGTCTGTGTGCTGGTGCTCTTGGTATCGCTCAGCTTTGCTTCTGGACTGAGCAGGCCCTTTAAACATCAGATAGACAACAGAAGTAAGTATCAGTCTCACCTGATGTAATGCAATGGACTCCCAAATGGTGACCCCGTCATCATTGGTGCATCGAGGGATCAGGGTATGGCTGTTCAGCAGCAAATCCATGTGGGTGTTTCTATGGTAAAATGGGGGCGTGGGGTCCTCTACTTCCATTTACACTTGTAAGAGCATATACAGAACTTAATCTCCTTCTCACAGCCCTTAATTAACCAAGGGAAATACTGTAATTTTTGATAAATACTGGAGGAGACACCAATGCACAAAAGAAAATGTAAGGCAGTATACACTAAATATGTACGGATCAAAATTTCAGCTGTGTTCTGTAGACCTGGGGTAGTTCACAACTACTTCTGTAGAGTAACAAGAAAGCAAGGGCCCAGAAGCTTAAGCTCGCTTTACAGACATCTTCATTTCTGGCTGGAACCACGACTTGTCCGAAAGGCAAAATACAATTGGTTGAAGTGTCTCTATTCAGAGACACTGTGAGGGACTGAGGCTGGTCAGGTAAGGGACAATACCATATGTCCCAAGTAAAAGCTAACACACGGTCCGAAAGATTTTTGAGAAAATCTTTATCAGGAAACCTCATCTTTCCCCAAAGAGCAAAGGCTGATAATTGTATGTGGAGTGGGAGAGAGGTGGGTGTGGGGTGTAAGGCACATGGGCTCTCAGTAGCACACCTTCCCTTCTCAAGGAGAACTAGGCATGCATGGAGCCTCAGTTTTTAGGTACCCAGGTGAAAAAAATGAAATTACTTGGGTTTTGGTGGGCAGAAGGGGTGTTAAATACTGTGTAGAAAGACTTACAAGATGCATTTATGGAGAAATTCACAGCCAAAGTGGAGTTTTTATTTTTTCTGTTGAAGCATCAAAATGCACAGGGGAAAATCCTGCTGCCTTGCCCGAGACTTTCATAGGACTTAGATGATATATAATGCACTTAAACTGAAATTTACTCCTGTTCCTGACATTCATCTGGCTTTAGAACGATTTGGTATTTCCTTGGGGCGGCACCATCTCCAGCACTTTCTAGATTTTCCCTGTTGCTATATCCTAGTCTTTTAATATAACTATACCCCTCTCCACACCTGCGCTAAAACTAAACTAGACTGTAAAAATAAGTCAAGTGTACTTCAGATACATTAAAAGAAAAAAGCGAACAAGAATTAGCTTTTTATGTTTACCTCTCACATAGGAACCCCCTCTGCAATCCAGTGGATTTGTTAGCCTTAGAAATACTGTACCTGATGCGTCCAGCAGAAATAGGGGATGGACAGTAGGACCTTCAGGACTTTAGCTAAGAGAGGAGAGTTTAAAAGTGGCGGTACAGAGAGCTATTATGGTCTTTCTGGACGTAGGCTTCATTGTAACCTCTTCCAGGGTTTGGATCAGTTTTAAAGCATGCTGTGCCCTCCTGAATACATGGGTACTTTTGTTCAAATTGCAGGTTGCAGCCCAGATAGATAAAAATTAATTTTGCATCTTGAAGCCTCTTCCTTTGGGCTCCATGTATGGCAGGTGACCCTCAAAGGCACCAGAAAGTTGTGTCTGCGCAACTGTCTGCACAAAGGCTGCAGCCTTTCCCCTCCTTTTTTTTTTTTCTGTACTACAAATAAGCCATTTAACACCCTCAAGATGTTCAGGACATGGTGCCTTTAAGTGGGGTGGTAGATGCTTCACTGACTGCTTTGAATTCCAGGTCCTGAGATAGATCCTTTTTGGTACGTGGGCCGTGGTGTCCGCCCCATCGGTCGGTTTGGGAAGAGGCAGCTGAGAAGCAGCCGTGGCAGCCTGAGGCCTGTGAGCAGGCACCTGGATTTCATCTTGAACGCTTTGTGGGAGCAAAAAGTGTCAGACACAGACGACAATGACTGGTGATCCCTGTTCCCTGGGGCGGTGACCCTGCTCTTTGAATTTGCGCCTTCCTCTGCACCTCAGACCTCCTGTTCTGCTTTTGCCTAGCAATCCCGCGCTGCTCTTCTTTCTGATCCTTGTGCAAGTTCCTTCAAAAAGAAACATATTGAGGGTGCAGGTAAAAGACAATGCATGGACACTAGCAGTGAGTGCAACCATAGCTTATAAAAATGTTTCTTTGTCTCACATCCCCACCAATCTCCTGATGCTGTTCACTGTAACGTTATGTTTACCCCAAAACTACACAGCTTTTGTGCTGGGATTTAACCTCTGCAGCATTAAGCGTATCATGAAGCCTTCCTGTCACATTTCGAAATCAATGGCTGTTGATATGTAAAAATAAAAAGCAATGGTTGGAAGAAAGAAAAAAGGCTCCCACTAATTTTTAGTGTACCTGCACTAAAGGCATGAAATGCTGGTGCTCTGTGTGTAGTTTTTATGTAGATTCTTAACATCCACCCGTAGGAAGGTAGCCCTGAACTATCCACTGCCCCTTTATGATTCTTCCTGTGCTGCTGGAGACATATGTTAATGAACAAAAAGGAGCTATTATCAAAGATAAAGATTTTCTTCCTGCT
>NW_009646939.1:3287712-3317975 GCF_000708025.1 Charadrius vociferus
CTGCTGAAGAAAAAAAAATAATTGGCTAATTAAACTCTTCAGAGTAGTTTTGTGCCTGCTGCAGCACCGTTATCCAAAAGGGGTAAGGGCCTAAATTAGCTGATTTCCTTTAAAACAATGTAGTTGTTTGTAAGTACGTTACCTCATCAAGCTAAGGTCACTCTTTGAGGACCACAAGCGATGTACTATCTACTACATTAGTCCACATCAATGTAAGCCTGGGGCTGTGGCTCAGTGCTCGTGTTTGCCACGGTAATTAACTTCGTTATATTAATTTCAATTGGAAGTGTTATTTACACTATGTTTATTCTTGATTAATAACTATTACCAGCAATAATATTCAAATGCAGTTTAATCTATGGCATACATCCAAAAAACAGTTTACAATTTAGGTGATGACTGAAAGTTAAATCCAGGCCATGAATCATTCTGCGAAAGACAAATTAGAATGATCTTGCATTTCTAGTTGTGCTTTGTTACAATTACTACAAAAATTTAGTAGTGGTTGAATTAATCATTGCAGATAACCCTTTTTGTTTTCTTTGTGAATGGCCTGTCAGCAAGGAGTGGATTTTTATTGTAATAAGGTAGTTACTCCTATTTATAATACAATGTATAACACCCAAAATGTTACTTAAAACATGCTAGTTAAAATGAACGCCTTCATGGTGGAGAACATGTGCTGATAAATATTTTGATCAGCATTCATCGTGTGTGACTTTGGAAATACTAGACTAAGATTATCAGTGGGGTTCTTGCTCGGTTTTTTGGTAGCGATCCCAGTGAGAGTTATACAAATTCTGCTTGAGATGGTATTTCGCCCAACAGACTTGGCAGTTTGGAGGAGACTAACCATCAAATGTTCCTAACAGGATCTCTCCCACCCCAGTGGAAAAAAAATCGGAACCAAGTGCATTAAGGTGTATTCTTCCCCTCAGCTAACCAAGGTAATTCTGCAGCGTTGCGAGTCTCCTGGGTTTGCCGGGGGACGGGTCATTTGTGGACAGGCAGGACCTGAGTTCTGTGCGCGGCATCGCGTCCCGCACGCCTCCTGGCCAAAGTGCACATAAATCCAAACAACAGACAGGAACTTTTGGTTTTTCTTTATGAATCAACTCCTTGAAAAGGCATTCTTTTCATAAATTGCTTTTACTCTTATAATTTCTCTTGACAATAATTCTCGGTGAGTATGCAGATAACAACAACAAGGCAAGCTTAATATTCACTCAGACTTAATCAAATAGATCATATAGTCTTCATTTTACCCATTAAAATATTTTCATTTATAAAAATTAATCTAAATATAAATATTAACACTAAAGATTGAAATCACTTGATGACAAAATAATTCTTTGTGTGCTATAACATATGCTTTTATGATTTTTTTTAAAACAGTAAATTATATCTTTGCACATATTTGGCACAATAAACATTTGTAAAAATTCAAATGCCTTATAGCAGGTGGGATTTTTTTTTCTTTTTTTTTTTTTTTTGCAATGCCTACACAGTACACATTTTTCTGTCAAAGAAGACTGAATATTTTAACATTGTAACACGATAATAATTGCTTTTCATGCCTCTTAAGGAAAACAATCTATTCCAAACTTTGTTGGCTTGTTTAAGTCACACTAACAGAACAAAAGCCAAAGAGTTATTCTATTAAAATTAGTCATGTCTGTATTGATATTACATACACAATATTAGTTATTATTTATTAGACGAATATGTAGACCAACCACCATTAATGACATTTCATAACACGCATACCTGCATAAACCAGAACCTGGGAATGTATTGTATACATACACGAGAACAGTCAAGGAAGGAGGAGGAGACTGGATAACAAAAAAAAAATTACTAGGCATCCTACTCTGTTTAATTTCCTTTACTGGATTGCATATATAAATAAAATCTATTTGTTTTATATATATATTTATATATTAAACAGAGTGGGCCAAATTCTGCTCTCACATGTCTGCAAACCAATTCCAGAGAACTTGTGTGAGAGTAAAAGGCGGCATAATTTCACCCAGAATGAACACATCGGGTCAGATCTCGGGCAGGTGGAAAGTCCTTGAAGGGATGGAGTGACGCTTATGCATTCTAGGTGGGAAGATGGTTGTGTCTATTCTGAGGGTTCCTTACGTGCAGCTGGACATCAGAGTACTGACAAGCTAGATGTCAAATGTGAGTGGCAGATCTGCAACTGGCACTGTTCTTCTAACCGTCCCATTCAGTCATTCTTCACCTGCCCTCCCTAAATCCAGCCTAGACAGGAAATTTGCCCAGTTATGCTCATATTTGCCCAACCATAGACATTTCATGGCCTGGTGTCCAAGGGGAGTGCTTTCTGGGCTGCATGGCAGGTCTCCTCCTCCCCTGCTACTCACTGCTCTCATCACTCCTTAGTGCCGAGGGGGAACTTGCCAGCCCATAGCACCTTTCACATCAACCCGGTCTGCGTTTGGGTACTTGCTCTGCACTTTGTGTGGAAGATAAGGGATTCACTGGCTTATCACCTCCTCTAAGGAACTCCTTCATATTCTTCAGAGCAAAAAGTACCACAAATTGGCTATGTCCACCCAAAACAGGGTGAGAGGGATACCTCACAAGCAGCATCTTCCCTCCTGGGCATCTGCTCGAGGGTCTTCTAGATTGGCTCACCTTTCAAAGGTCTCAATAAATGAAAGAAGAAATTTTAGTATTCCCGATCCAATTCACAGTGGTCCAATGGTAGTGGGATGCACATGGCACCAGTGACAGGCCCCAGCTACTATGTTGCCTACAGACTAGTAAAGGAAGAGGTGTCTGGGCTACGTTTGCCCCCTCCTCAGAAAAGCCAGGAAACCGCAGAAGGGAATCTCTTACAGGTTGCAGCCACCCTACAACCACCAGGCAGTCAGAGAGATCTCATCCACAATACTTTTACTTTCTTTTTCCAATCTTAAAGATTTGGTCAGAATTTATTCTGAACTACAGCGTGGTTGGACATCACCAAGCGGACAATGCTACCCAAGAAGACCGAGACATACAAAGGTGTGGGTTTCACAGCAGATATTTCCAGATGCCAGGATCGTAACTCAACAGACATCTGGTCCACATGTGCTGCCACCAATTCACGGTTCAACATGACATCCATGTACCCCCCTACCACCAAGAGCAAAATACACCAAGAGCTAGAACATTGACTCTGCCAGACGTACCCTCAGTGAACAGCGAAGTCTTTGCACATCGCATCTCCTCCTACAAACCCAGTCAAAACTTGCACTGACTCACTGGGAGCAGAGCTCGGTACGCTGATTCTCCGCTCCCACCATGCAATTGAAAAGCAGCACACACTGCACAGAGTTGTTCATATTGCTCGACAAGATGGATGTCTGTGTGAACAGTAAGAGGGCAGCAGATATGGATCACAGGTCTGCTTTGTTCATTCTTTTTGTATGAAATATTGGCCTGTAATTATGATTGACTGAGTCTACAAAAACATACTGCAGTTTAAAGACGACATACTTTAGTACAATCAATGGGGAGAAAAAGTGCATCTTAAAATGTGGAGCCTTGCTTTTGAAACTCAGCATCCTTTCTAGAGTCTTGTGAGAACTTTAAGGCAGAGTTTCCTTTAGCAGACCACAATGCTGAAGACTTGGACAGCTTTCTCAGTGAGGTATCCAAACGAAGCCCTATAACTGAGGCATTGTGGGTTCTTGAGGGTCCATTTTCAGCTGGACATACACAATGGCTGTTAAGTAAAGGCACTCTAGTGTACAGCCTTAGGCAGTGTGTTATTGGCAGTAGGGAAGTGTAAGTTTAGTACATCACAGCAGATCCTATAGCAGGTTCCTAGAATGGAGAGGGACAGGAAAGAAAGAAAACATGAGCAAAACACAAAACAAGCTTGCTGAAGCTTCTAGGGAGAAGGTCCTTCTCCTCCTCACCTCCCCACCTATCTTCCACATATCTAGTGGCAGACTGCTTTGGGACAGTCAGCTTTTTTCCTTATCCCTCTACAGCTGCTCTAGAGGAAATGACTGACAGCTGTCCAGTGAAGCCTGTTTGCCCAAATCCTGCAGGGCCAACGCGTGGTCCCTCTACCCCTTAAATAATTCCACTTAGGCAGCATTTGAACATTTCTCAAAAATTAGCGAGATTCAAGATGACTCCCGTGACTACAGTGTGCAGCTGGTTCCGTGAGAGTCTGGTTCAAAAGCATGAATTGCAGGGGAGCAATAATTTATTTCTTGGGGTTTTTTGTTTGTTTGTGGTTTTTTTTTTTTATTACTATTTTTAAAAATAAGGGTAGCACATTCCTGGAGACCTGACAGCCAGAATATGTTCACGCAGGCTGGTGTTCAGGAGCGCATAGCTGCTATACGATGGCATACAGTCAGACAGCTTCCAAGGACACTGGTCATATTTGTTCAGAGCTGCCTCAGTGGTCTCTATTCTTTTTCCTCAAACTATTAAGGCAAATTTTGTGAAGATGCTGAAATACAGCTGCCTACGCAGATACCACTGTCTCTCTATTTACTGTTTTTTACAGCTGTTTTAAAAACATCTGTTACGAAGTTACCATTAAGTCCTTGGCAGTGCTTTTCCTCTCTTTAGTTCTTTGTGTTAGAGACCCTTGAAGCATGAAGTTTCTGTTAAATGTTCTGACAGTGGTAACTGGAGAACCATCTATTTTGTCACCTGGGAAAAGTACAAAAGGAGAGATTTTTCACATAACAGATTGAAGCAGGTGTAACAATACTCCTGAAGACTCACAGCTTCTAGAGAGATAAAACTTCCCCTAAGACATGTGAGGAAAGCTGGATTTATTTTTTATTTTTATTTAATTTAAATGTAAAACAGCAGGCTGTGATACTCCAGATTTATTAAAGTTTGAGGCCGTGTCAATCAGTAGAATTACACAAGAGTAAAACAAGAGCAATGCAAGGTGAAGCAGGCCCTGGAATTGTCGGAGATAATGCATTGTGGCGTTAAAAAAAAAAAAAAAAAAGAGAAAACATGAAAGAAAAAAGCACTTTATTTTCTAAAGCCAATTCACAGCCATAGCCTAACATACCAGGAACATCTCTGAGGCACACCATATGGACCAGAATCAGCAGACAGAGGCTTTAATAAAGCAATGGTGGCTTGTGGTTGGTGGTAACTGGGTTTTGGTAATTAAACACCGTGACTGCATGGGCCTCACAGCCTAAGCCCGGGCATGCCAGTGTAGCAGCGTCCCTGCTGCAGGGCAAGTATTCAGCATTTCTCATTTGCTTTCCCCAGCCTTCTGCTTCTGCTCCTATTAATTTGCCACTGTCACAACTTCCACGGAAGGCGATGATGCTTTTTAATGTGACAAATGGGTATTTTATGTAATGGAAGTACAATGGGAAATGAGGAGGGTGGACATATTTAGGCTTTCTCTGTTCATTTGATGACTTAATCTTTCCCCTGCTTTGCTGATCTGTACCTTATCTTGAACCTGATAAAGACAGACTCTATATAGGATGTACATAACTTATGTGCACCTTTTATTGGTGGAGCTGGAAGTTTTCTCCTCTGCTGTCTCGATGTGTCTATTGTATGCATCTGTAAAAAACACATATGTATTACTCAACTCCATTACAGAAAAAGAGGCAAGATTTCCCCAATGTATTTTTGAATACTACATAATGTTCTGGCACCTGGTTTGTTTGCTTTTGATCCCGTTTCCTTGTCAGGCGAACACATGGAGCCACGTTCAAGCCTGCAACAGTGAGAGCTGATATTCTGCTCTCAATATCTGAAATCTTCAAAGAAAATAAAAGAGAGAGACAGACAGATGGGGAGGGGGAAAAAGAAGTTTTAAAATTACTGCGGATGCCACTACTAAAATATATCCCTCCCCCAGTCAAATTCTCTTTAATCAAAAAATATAAACAGATGGCTAATTTCTTCAGCAATTCTGACACTTTCCTGTATTCTTTAGTCCTGATGTTAAGAGGGGCTTAATTTGTTAGTAAAGATGGAGTAAAAGAACAATCCAACCTACCGTGTGACTCCAAGGAAGAAGCATTTTACTCCTTTTGAGCAAAAAAAGAAAGGAGAGGAGAAACCCCCTGTCTGCCATCTCCCAGTTCCCTTTAGCTGCATAATCCCGAGTTCATTCAAGCTGTTTTTCAAAGGCTACATTCAAAGAGTGACTTGGTGGGACACATTTCCTAATTCAAAATTAATTTCATGCACACGCCGAGCACATCCTCCCTCACAAAATCTAAACATTTGACCTTAAATATTTATAATGGACGTGTTAAACACAAACATGCATAAATGCAGGTACACACTATGTAAAAACAGTCAGTGGAAACCAAATTGCTAGGAAAACCAAAAGTCCAAGAAAAGAAGCGTCTGGGAGGAAAGTAGGCTGATGCTGAGACTAACAGAAACAAATGTTGCCAAAATAGAGAAGGAAGTGTCAGGGAAGTCAGACGTACAACCCGACTCCTCATCCACGACGACACCTGAAGCTGTTCATTCTGCAGAAGACCTTCCATTGGCCTCTGTCATCCTCCTCACATAGCTTAGGCCTCTCTCCTCCTCACCTCCCACCCCCATTAGCAAATTTGCTGTAAAATAATGACTGAAGCCAACAAAACGTCGCTGCCAGTTCGCCGCCTAGTGCAGCAGTGCCCTGCTGGGATCAGAGAGATGCCAGACTCTCAGATCTTTGCTCAGTCCTAACTGGAGCACGCTGCTGCTGAGCAAATTAACTGGGTACGTCCCGTTAAAGCCCGGCACGGGCAGGTCAGAGTGCTTTGCTTGGCACAGACGGGTCAGTGAAGTCACTGGCAGTGAGTTGCTAGCGGTGCTATCCCCTTGAGGTCTGGCAGCGTTACCTCCCTCAACTTTCAGCACGAGATCGCCATCTTGTCTCCTGAGCCCCAGACCTTCTGGAGCCGGCTAGAGAGACACTAGATCGCAGCCCACAGGAGCAATTGCCTTTTGGCGGGGATGTGTGCTGCGTAAGCGGCTGAATCCCAAAGTGGGCTTGCAAGCGCTAGGCCCTGTGCTTGGCTGGGCGGCTGCCTGCCCTTGGCCTTTTTCAGCAGAACGGTACCAACACTGGATTCTTTTATAAAGTACTTTACAATCTGCTGATCAGATAAACGCCCAAGACTGCATTTACAGTGCGACAACAGCGTGTGACGCAGAGCGCACCACGGGAGCTGCCCGGGAGCAAGGAGCAGGTTCGGCATTAGTATTGCAGCGAGAGAGGCTGTTGCACTCCCACATCCGAAAACAAGCTGGGGGAAGGAACAAACAAATACAGCGCATCTGGCTGGGCTGAGTTAGGCATGGCGGTTAAGCTTTGCTCAGCTCCCGAGATGCAGCCAGCATCCTTGGCTCGTGAGTTCACTGCGGTACAAAAGAACATTGAAAGTAAGTGCGCGCAGACAAAAGGTAAGCGCGAGGCAAGGCAGCACGAAACCTGCAGGGAGGGAGGAGCTGCCGTGCTCACCTGAAGCTCTGCGTGATGAACTTGGGCGGCTGCTGTGGCCACCTGATCCTCCAGATCGGCCAGCTCAGATTCTGCCGTAACACTGTTGATCTTGCGGGCGGCGTCCTCCAGGTTGGTCAGCTGCCCCTCCAGCCCGTACACAGTGCCGGCTGTCAAATACACCTGCAGGGCCAAGGCAGGGAGAGGTGTTTTGTTGGGATTTCTGGGATTTCTGTTCTGTGGGCACGGAGGTCTGAGCAGACTGCATCTTCCACGATGCTTTTGAGCGTCCCTCCTTGATAACCCACTACGGGGAGACTTACCGGGCAGAGGAAAGTCAGGGGGGAATAATCTGAAAACGCACATCCGCAAAGAGAAGGGAGGCGTGAGGCGGTCGCACTCCAAATTTCATAGATGTTACAATGGTATTCCAAAACAGAGTTGTTCCAAATTCAACAGCAAAAAAAGGAAGCTGAAAAGTTTGGTTTTTTTTTGTTTTTGATAGGCAATTGCATAACAAAACCCCCGAGGTCTACAAGGGGAAAAGTCAACATATCACACCTCGTATAAAGCTGTGGTTATTGAAACACACCTAATGCCTTCTGGCAATCAAAACTGTGTAAGAGTAACTGTTCAGCAGCATATGTTGATTAATTTCTTATAGAGTAACTGTGCTTACATTTACAACACAGTTTTCCATCCTATCCTGCTCTCACCCAAGTATACAGCAGCCAAAACCTTCCCGCCTCCTGGCCCTTTGGAGAGAATCTGTGGAAAGTCAACAGACTTATCTGGGCCACATAAAAGAGAAGAACAGACTATCATTTAGAGAGCTTCCATAAAAAAACCCCAACTTTAATATTCTGACCCACCTACGATACCTCTGATAACTGCAAGTAAAAGTTTCATTTCCCATTCAGCTCCTCAGAGCAATAATTCGTGAAACACTGTGTTTTAAGTGTTTCTTTTATTTCACAAAGAAATCTACGGTACATGGCCCCATGGAGGTCTCTGGTTTATAGAAGAGGGTCATTTTCACGCATTAGCTTTTGACATCTGTGCTTAAAATTGTGCAGACCCATGCAAAAATTCTGCACCTTCTGCCTATTTACGAGACAGTCAAGAGACTGTTTCCACGAGGCTGGTAACAGCACAATGGAAATGAAAGAGACATTCTGGTTTTCCTCACTGGCAGCATCACTCACTGTAAAGACCGTGGTGCTACAAAACTAGCATGAATTAAACATATTCTGTGGCTGACTTCATGGTTCAAGGGGAAAGCAAACAGGATCTGAAATGGATCCTTGAGCAGATACCTTCACTTCATACATGTTTTCCATTCAAGTCATTGTATCTGCCTACAATTCCTCGGTTATTCAGTCCTTTGACATAACAGGTATTCAAATAATTTCTGGCCATGCTGTGACTTTATGGACCAAAAGTGGTGGAGAATGACTAGACTAAGTGTTTAATTTTCATTATTTTTTATTATTGTTTCTTAATTGCTTGCAATACTCTTTTTTTCTTTTATATCAGTTGTTTTGAAGCATGAATGTATACACATTTTTTCATGCATGTCACTTTGCTAAGAAACAAATTAACTACATCTTGTATGAACTGCATCTTGTAAGACCACAGTCTAACTGCAGGCACAAAATCTTTGAAAAATGTACCTAGAACAAATAAGTGATCTGATTTAACATCTCTGCTGAAGTACTTGGAGACACAGGTGGGCCACAAAGTTAACATGCTGACTTAAATAGAAATGATTCTGCTTTCATGGATTTTAATTATTCTTTCCATTCATTTAAATGATACATCTTTGTGACATACCACAGCCACTTCAGATTAACAGGTGATTTGTTAAATTTCCCTATCATGTCTAAAGGCCCAGAGAAAGAAAAAAAAGGAACATTATGAACAGAAACATCTTTAGAAAGGTAAAGAAAAGGTGCATTTAAATGCTGTGCTGAAATTCTCTGCACAATAGGTTCTACTTTTCAAAAGGGGAAAAAAAAATCTAAAGACATTAGGACTGATGGAAAAATGTGGGAAGGGAAGGTCATCAATGTTTTTGCAACTCAATCAGCCCCTACATTTTCTAAATTTAAATTTTATTAAACGTTTTCCAGCTAGATCTAAAGAAAAGATTTTTCTAAAGAATATTCTCTTTACCCGAACAATTGTTGTGCTTCCAAACAGCAATAGGGTACTTGCAGGTCTCCAATAAATTATGTCCTTATGCATACATTCACATTCAGATTGTGGAGACTTATTTTACTACCATTTAGTTATGCACAGCCTCCACTAAAACCCACCCGAACCTGTGCTGGTACAGGTGGCCCTACATTCTCCCCACTGATGCAAGCACCGTCCCTGAAATGCTACAGAGAGCAAAACCGAACTGTCTTATATATACTTCTTTCAAAATTTGCTGCAAAGAGGATGTGCTGCATGCAGATGTGCCCCCCAGCTGCACTGGGAAAAGTTATGGATTCCTGGATTTCTAAAGGCTCTTTAACTTTGCTATGGAGTGTGGTGATGAAATCTTGAAACCATGAAGGCTTGCCACCTACTTCCAATCCTGTGCGGGGCAGAGAATGATGCAGCGTGGGGGCACACCAAGGCTGAGCTGGACACCTTATGAATTGTGCAGGGAACTGAGAGAAGCTAAACCAGGGATAAGCTGCAAGGAGGGCAACGCCACAGCACGAAATGCTCTCCCTCCGTGCCCAGTCTCTGCTCAGCGAGAAATGCTTGGCCTGAATGAATGACTAGAGGCCACGGCACCACAGATGCCAAAGCTCTGCAAGGATGGGAGAGATGGTCAGAGTGTAATTGGGGGGGAAAAAAAACCACCTCAGATAGTTTACAACACAGTTCTCCTCAGAAAAAATGTGGAAGGAACTCCCCAAATTGCTCTTTGTCCTCCTGAGGAATTTCTTATTTTTTTTCTAAAGATGTGGTCCAGTCTGGACTTGGATTTTCGTTCTGTATTCACTCTCCTGACAAATGCATTCTGTGGCGTGTGGAGCTAGGATGCTTCAGTATTCACAGGGGAGAAAATCTCCATCTATTATTCTGAAAACAATTAATCAAACTCAACTAGAAGTTGTGGAAGCGTGTCTGTCGTGTAAGAATGAAAGGGATACCACGGCGGGTGGCATGAGGAAGGCACTTTGCTCGCCACAAGCTCAATTTATACCCTTCTCCAGGCATTAGAGCAGCAACTGCTATGGGAAGCCTTTACCATTCTGCAGAGGGCCATATCTGAGCTGCCACGTGTCCAGTGTCTCATGGACACATCCTCCTGTCCTGCCCTCCCAGACCCATCGGGGAGGACACCCAAGCCTATTTTGTTTGTTTTGAGTTCCCTGCCCAGAGAGAAGCTGGGAACATGGCCGCTGCGTGCAGAGCTCCATGGCAGGGCAGGCTCAGGTGGCTGTGGTGCTCCATGATGGAGGGCAGGAGAAGGCAGCAACCAGGACAGTGTGTGGGAGCAAGGAGGACCAGAAGCACCTCAGCTGGCACAGCGGGATGCCTGGGAAGGCTGAGCAGAGGTGGGAAGGAGAACTTTGGAGGTCAGATTATGACTGGCAGCTGGTTGGGGAGGAGTGAAGGTGCTCTGGGGTGGGTTGGAGGGCATCCTGTTGGTGTGGGCAGAGGGACAAGGTCTGAGATGGAAAAGGTTTTGGAGCAGATGAAGTTCAGAGGTGTAGGTTCTAGTTTGGGAACCTCCAAACCGAAGTAGGGATGGGAGATTTGCACTCAAAAAAGGTGTGATGAGAGGGACTGGGGAGTTGTGGGACTGGTGGGAGGGCTCTGGAGTAAGACAGGTCCAGTGGCAGGAGTGGCTGGCATTGCCATGAACCATCTCCTCCTCAGCCCCTAGCCTGGGGCTGTTGTGGAAGTACGTTTCTGTGAAGGAAACTGATTTTATCCCCCAAGAACAGATTCTGTCTTTGAAAGTTTCCCAGGGGCTGAAGAAAACCAGGCTCTATTTTCTTGAATTGATCAGGATGTTATAATGGGACAGCCCAGATTCCTATAAGATCTTTAAAAGCTCCTAATGAAGGGAAAAAATCACTGACATGTAATCAGTTGAATGTGGGAAGAAGAGAAAATCGAAAGTCACAAGTGTACCAACTCCATTAAGCAAATGCATAAAAATTTCCAGTGAGTAGTGACTCCCCTCTATGATTCAGCATTACACTTTTCCTTGCGGATGACAGGGACTCACAAAAAAGGACGGGTGATGCGGACGTGGCCAAACAGAAACGTTTGTTGAATTTGTCTTCTCCAGTCTACTCTTTTTAAAAAAGAGCAGCGGGCAGCTCTGGCTCCCTGGGTGCTCAGCACAGTGTGCTGGGGAAGCCTGCGGGGAGGAAGAGCTCCTCCACTTTTTCTGTGTGACAGGGGACATGCTTTCCTTGCCTGGCTTTGCAATAACGAGGCTGTGCTGGGACTTGGAGACGCGTGGTTTCAGCAAGGCACGGCACAGCCACGCACAGCTGAAGAGGTTCGGAAGGCTCAAGTTAACTTTTGAGGTAGGGATTCTAAAATTAGCTGTAAACACCAACATATCCAACTTGCTCCCTCCCCAAAATGTTTTAAAGCACACATTAAAAAAAAAACAACCCAACAACACAGCTGAGTACCCCTTAGAAATAGGACTTTTTGTTCTGTTTGTGTATTTGTTTAATAACCCCAAAAAAATCCTGAACATCCACTGATTGCCTGTGCCCTTTCCCTTTCCAGTTGGCACACACAAACACACACAGAAGTACACTCATTCACACGCGTGATGCTTTCACATACTGGTTCACGTTCTTACATTTTCTTCCAGCGTGGTGAGCTGCTCATCGAGTCTGACGGGGTCCGTCCCCAGTGGGAACGTCCCTCTTCCTCTGTCCTGAATGTCAGCTGGGAAATCACAGGGACTGGTGGATTCTGCTATCAGTTCTTCAGTGGCATTGATGACTTTCAGGACCTCTGTAGATATGTTGCAGAGAGAGACAGCAGAGTACTTCTGTTTTGTTACAAGAGTAGACAGAGAAAACAACAGCATTAAATTAGCACAGAGGGGTAACACGTAAAATCCCTTTGCTAACAGCTGTAGCTGTAGCCATGCTAAAACAATATACCTGCCTAACTGCTGCGAGCAGACACAAGAACTGTGTGATGAAATTGGAATCTACTTGTCTTTTTCTCTCTCTCTTTTTCACCTATGCGCACTGATACAGCATGCAAAATAACGTATACGTGCAATTCTTCCACAATGCAATTTCTACTGGAGGGATGGTCCAAATCTTACCCCTAAGGAGCATACAAATATCCAGCTTTAAAATCCAAGTGAGCTAGATAAGGATATTTTTGCAATAGTGCTTTAAGCAGGTTTTAAAACACAATCTTCCTGTTTGAGTACTGGCAAACAGATGTGGAATCATCTGTCTCCATATCCACAGGAGTTATCACACTGCAGCTGCAAACACAGGAGAGCAATCTTCAGCAGCCCTATCAGGATGGCATTTTACAAAGATGTTTGCTATAAATTACATGATAGCCCCAAAAAACAAAGATTGAGCTATACGTGTGTAAACGCTTGTATTCTGATTTTTTTAAATGTCAGTTTACCTTTTTTTTTTTAATATTTACTAAATAAATTCTATCAAATACCAAGGAAAGGCATGCAGTTTTATCCATGTGTTTGTTTTTTTTTTTTTTTTAACAACTGTAAGCCTTTTTTATCAGTGTTCCTGATTTGTAATTTGTAACTAACTATCCTGATTCTGACGATTCTCACAGGGCTTTACACTTCAGGACAACCCCTCTGACGGCAATAAAATTTCACCTGATGTGCCCTCAAGCATGAAGCTCAACATCCAAACTATGCAGCTTGGAGACGGAGCCAAAGCTTGTTAAAGCCAATACAAATATTGTCACTGAATTTATGTGCAATGTCTTTAGTGTTGCTTTGCCAAAAGAAAGTGTGGGAAGTTTAAACCTATATTTAATTCATTCCTCAAACCTGCAAATACAAACATGCAAACCTGCATGTGAATCTGTAAATTTTTCCACAAGCAAAGTATCTGAGGATCAAAACTGAGGAAACAGTCAGTCTTTGGATTCTATATAGTAAATTATACTGTACAGAAAAGTATAACTGATTAAAAATGTCTCTGTGTTAATGTAAACACTGTATTAAACAACATGTCAGCTGCCCTCCTAGGCAGGATATAGGAAAAACAACCTTCCTTTGTTTCACACAAACTCTGGTGGGTTTAACTGGAAAACCTCTTTTATTATCTCTTTCCTTGTAATTAGCTGTTCATTTTTATGTTAGGTAAGACTTTTACTGACAAACTACTTTTTTTTAGCAGTGTGTGCTCAGTTGTCGCGCATCAATACATCACGACATCTTTAGCACTGTTACTTCTCCAAATTACAAAAAATAATTAGATACACGAGATTAAAGAGAAGGAGAACAAAGCAAATACAGTATGCTACAGCACACAGACCTTTAGCTTGTTAGGACAGACAACACAGCCCCGGACAAGCAGGCCTAGGACTCTCTGACTGAGAACAAATACTTGAACCCCATAAATAGCCTACTGTTTTTTTCCATTTATTTTCACAAGTGCCAATTAGGTTAAAAACAGATCAATAATTTTATAGGACAGAAGGGGAAATCAATGTTACTTTGTTTTATTATTTGCTTTTACAAGTATCTAATTCTTATTCTATTCTATGAGTAGCGAACAAAAAAGGATAAAGGCCAGACACTACACTTTCTTCATCATCTTCACTGATGTAGGATCTCCATTTGAAGAACTGTAGCTTCACTTCAGTGTTCATTATTTCTTAAACTTTTTATTATCCTTTGTAGCTAATGATGGATTTCCAAAAAAAGATTAAATTAATTTAGAAAACAGTGTTCTTACACCAGATTATGAGAATCCATATTGGCATTTATTACAGAACAATTACTGCAAAACAGGTTTTTTGGGTTTTATTTCCCTGGTAGAGTGTTAGGTGATGGGAAGCTTTATGAAATCAAGATTTTGAGTGAAATACCCTACCTTCGCAGTAGGTAATGGAGAGGGGAAGAAAAGTTCAATGAGAAAGAAATGTGATTTTTAGCTTTTCTAGAATTTTGCTAAGTTCTTAGGTGGCAGATGCTGTTTGACTTTTAAAACCAAAGATTTGCTTCCCATTAAATGTTGCACAAGGCAGCTAAATGCATGTTCATAAAATGTTTGCATCAACAAACGTATCTCAGTCCTAGCCTGCAGGTATCTAGACACAGGAGTCGCAACCTTAAAGCTTTCCTTTAAGCTTGTAAAACATCTCCTTTTACAGTATAAGAAGGATACAGCACTAGAGTTTAAACACCATAAAGAAATACATGGCAAGCAAAAGTGATATTCCTTAGACTATATCTGAAGAGTAGATCTCCCAAAACTTTAGAGCGCAAGCAATATTTCAACGTATTTAAAACTAAACTTAGTTTTCTGCTAAAAGGTATTTAGAACTCAGCTTTGCCCTGGGCTGCATTTTACAGAGAACTAAGAAGATAGTGGGGAGTTCACGGGTTCTCAAATTGGAAAAACTGGATAGTCAGTTAATGGTTTTGCATATGTTATTACCTCTTTTTTTGGGCAACTGTCAAAAGCTGTTATAAGAGCTCATGTTCCATAATGGCCAATTTGCAAACCTAGTAGGTTACTCCAGATATAACTATTTAACATGCATAAGGAGGAAAAAAAAAAAGAAGAAAAAAAAAGAAAAAAAGAAAAGAAGAAAAAAAAAAAAGAAGAAAAAGTGTTCTGGATTTCTAGGGCTTCACAGTCCTGTCCCCTCCCCAACCACCCACGTCAAACTTAGGAGTTATGAGGTTCTATAAAAATCACCTAAAATTCACAGACACACGCACACCGAGATCATCCCGGTAGGTGGACATTTCAAATTGCTCTAAAGACCTCTTGGCTGTCTAATTTATCTTGCCCTTGCAGGAAAAGTCATTGTTAACACCTGTAAGGGATTCAAAGAGACAGCTATCATGCCATGATGAAGTCTCTCCCATCCGTCTTGTCAAGCAAGTCAAAGAACTAATATGGATGTGACAGATGCAGAAAGCAATCTCTGTTACAAATATCGAGCACAGAAAAGCTAAGTGCAACCATTCTTCTTGAAACACTGGAATGCATTCTGATTTCAGCAGTGCTTCCCTACTTCTGGATTAGCATCACCCCTCCCAAATGAAACCGAAGCAGCTGATCCAAATTTGAATTTTTGTACTGGTTATGAGAATCTCATTTTTTACTGAATTTGGGATTAAGAGGTTAATGGAATGAAAAAAACCCCATGCATTTACCCTTTTTATGATAATTAATGTTCACGCTCACAAACACATTAAAGACACAGTCAAAAGAAGATGCTCAATTTCCCAAGTTCTTTGTGGAAGAGTTTTCAAACCAAGGAAGTAATAAAAAACCGTGTGCGTGCGAGCACGTACACACATATGTGTGCCTGTGTATTGAATATAACAAACAGCATCTTGTAAAACTTCTTTACTGTCATTTCTAGGTGAGGTTGGACAGATGGAAAGGATTCCTGTTTTGCTGAAGATAACGTTTCAGTGGTCTAAGCTAGCTCTTGCTTGCTGTTAGCCGTTTCCCTCTCTTCTGCTGTCTCTTTCTTTTCCCTGCTGACGCTGCAGATACTTCCTTTGGTTTTTTACTTAAGGATGCTACAGTGGAAGGTGCTTTATACAACAGTATTTGCATCCTTGTACAAGGTAATGGAAGTAAAGCAGGATGATAAAACTGAAGCAATGTAAGTGTCCAAACTGCCGAGTGTAGGTAAGCATTAAGTCATTGTACACATCTCTACAGCCTATGACATCTCCACATCGTTTCCTTTGCATGAACATTATTGCTTTCATTTTTAATGCTCCTAAAGTAGTTAAGTTCTCCATCACTTGAGCTAATTTTTTCTCCATAATGTACTCAGGCATTAGCATTTTCTCTTTTTTGCTACTACCATGTTATGGCATCGTTAAGCTCTGTTAAACTGGCATGGGAGGCAGTGACTTGCAATTCAATAGAGAACAGTAGACATCAACAGTTAGATCAAGAAATAGAACAAGGGAAACTTGCAGCCCTGGCAGTATTGACCATGTCGGTGACGACTTGTAGTGCAATCATTTTTAGCTCTGGTCTCAAGCTGGTCTCAGTTGCATGTCCATTTCTCAGCTGATATCCTCATTTTTTTGCAGGGAGTTGAGGGGGGCTGGGGAGAAGACAAGTTCTGCTTTGCCACTGGTTGACTCACCTTTTCAGAGTAACCTGACTGAATCCAAGCTTGATGAAAAAAAAAAACCAAAACCCAAACCCAAATCTGCCTCCTCATCTCCCCACCCCGTTGGGAGTTCATTGTACAGCTTTGGGAAGGCCCTGAAAGGCCCACCAAAAGTCCATCTCCTTCACAGGCAAGCAAGATCTGGGACACTGGCCAAGCCATGGCATGGTAGGAACAGAGACATCAATGCCCAACCACCAATGGCAGTCATCAACCCTGACCTTCACAAGATCTTTTGGCCTAAAAGTGAGCCCTAACTACTCATTACCACAAAGACTGAGAAAGAAAGCCAAAATTTGCCTTGATATTTCAGGAAAGGTGAGTATACTTTGATAAACTACGGTATTATGGAATTACTTTGCTGTGCAAGTTTAAGACTTCCCGCCTTGACTTTAACATCAATATCTTCATTTATGGGCACTCGTTTAGAAAAAGAAAGCTAAATTATTTTACAGAGTGAGCTATTATTCTAATGACATTCTCTAAAGTATGACACAGAGAAATACAGTCTCTCTTTTTGGTTTTAGATTTTTACTAATGAATTCAATCCACTGCCCTAATGAAGTTGCAGACACTATTCCTAATAATATGTAACACCTTATTTCTAGAGACAAGTTGCGTATAATCATGAGAAAGGAAGTTATTTTCCAAGAGGTGAAATAACTATGGTCCAAGCTGGAAATGGATATATTTAAATCTTAAAATCTGCACAGGATTCTGTAAGAGTATCCATAATGGACACAGGCTGATGACATTGCACAAATGGAAAAATATTTTTTCTTTAAAATCATCCTTGATATTTTCACTAAAGAAAACCAAGATGATTAAAAGGTGACTAAAATTCATAGCACAACATTTAACTCTGAGAGTAAGGAAAAAAGAAAAAGTTGAGTGTTTTGCGGAATTAAGCATCAACTTTTGACACAAAAAAGTGATTTTTATTTTATAACTGAGAGAATGCTACAGAATTAATTTGTTTACCACTATATACGACATACTAAAAATAGCATTTATTTTAAAATACAAGATAAGTATATATTTGTTCAGGGAATAAAATGAAAATCTGTTTTCAATCTGATTCTCATAAGCTGAGACTCAAATAGCACAGAATATGAAACCTCTTTCCATCTAGACGAATGATAAGCAATAGACATTAGCAGCAACGTGAGAAAAGTGCCTTATCACTGTGTACAATCTGTGCAATGAATTAAGGGTTTTATTTTTTTAAATCGGGAGCTTAGAAAGGTTTTTGAAGACCACTATGGTCAGAAACTGCTAAAAATCTTATTGCTGAAATAAAATTTGATTTTTTTCCTTCCAAGTTTATTAATTAGGCAAGTATATGAGAATAGGAAGATCATACACCTTATCTTTGTCTTCTGTTCTTCGTTACTGATAAAACCAAATTCTCATCACAAAGCCAAACAAGAGAGCCAGTCTGCTCCACATATCTACTTCATGCTCATCACTTCCATCATAACACAGGGCAAGCTGCGATTATAAAATAATTATAAAACAGTTTTCTGCAATGATTATTGATAGGTATGAGTTTTCAGGCCTGATAGTTCCAGGAAAAAATTGTGAGTTTTAGAATTTTGCTTAGGAAATGTGGAAACCCTCAATATCACTTTATAGCATCTCTTACATAGTAAGAGATGTAAGAAGACACAGACAAAACAAAGCATTCTCACCTGCTGCAATACAGTGGATAAAAACTGCAACTTTAAATGAAGATCAAAAGCCTTTTGTTTTTCCTAGGTAGTGGGAAAGCAGTTAAATAAAAAGGCAGAAAGGTTATGTTAACAGCTACCAAAGCTAACATTTATATAGGTTCAGACTTACAGAGAACTTTAGGATGAACAGCAAGGATAAAGAAACTAGCAAATATAAAAGACCGTAAAATTTAGATTTTATATCTATTACTAAAATATTTTAAATAAAGCAATGCCTAATTTATTTCTGTTTGTGGGATTTAGAACACCAGATCTCATTAAGGCAGATATTGCAAATGACACATCATTTATTATAAAATGAAACAGATGGAAAATACTGATTTCCACCATCACAAAACAAAGTGGCACTAGCAATAGAAAAATACGTTTGCAGCAGTCTTGAGAAAAAGAAAAGCCAGCTATCTTCAATTTTTTTGGTCTACACGATTGTGATTTTGATACTGTGTGTGCTTCTAGTTACAAAAGGGTCTGTACCTCACTTATGCCACAGTCAGATGCTCACGATGGAAACACCTGGGCTGAGTTAAGACATCACATGCCAAATCATTTCCTACTGTTTGCTGATGTCCCTCTCCTGGACTTCAATGTCCCAAAGCTGACAAGTAAAACCCTTCATACTACCACTCTCCAGTGTCCACACACCAACCAAAATACCCAGGAGTTTCTCAGCAACGTTTTCATTTCGGGGAGTTGCAAGATAACCATGATGAAAACTACTACATCATCTTCTGTAAGGACAGCGCATGCCACCTGCACAAATGATTAATGGAAGCCCAGCCACCAGCAGACACGGACTCTCCCTCGTTAGCACAGCACTGCTGTTATAACACCACAGCCGTCCCTACTGTGATGCTTTAACGGGTCTGTGATACACAGGAGGGATTCACTGCCATGTGCACGTCCAATGCCATTCTCCAGCTCTATCAAGGCCATGAGCATCTTTCTCTCCAGTGATCAAGTTCCACGAGCATCTTTCTCTCCAGTGATCAAGTTCCACGAGCCCTTCCTCGCCTGACCTCCCTCACTGAGCCCTGGCCACCCTCTCCATGGCCAGCCCCAAGCATAGCCACCAGCATACACCACGCCAGGGAGCTGGCTGCCTCTTCTGCTGCGGTATGATGCACCCACGTCCGCAGCTACTGGCTATTCCTCTCGCTAAGGAGAGGCGCCAGGCAGATTTTCTAACGAGTGTCAATCTTGTTATACCGGTAGTCGAAAAGTACTAATTTACCTGGTGAAAAATGTGAGATGTACTCTCTCAAAACAAAGAATATAGGCCCCTGGCACAAATACATGTGAAGATGATGCTCACAGTACATACTTCCCCCCAACTAAAGCTTTATAAAACCAAAGATGAACAAAATGTTTCCAGAGAATGAAGGCATAAATATTTTATGGAAGGAATATTTATGCCGTTATTCATACTGTCAAGCAACTTGGAGATTTCACTTAGGGAACAGGATCTCACTGTGCTACTTAACAAACTGACTTACAGGTTGTCATTTGGAAAAGCGCTGTTGTGTGCCTGGCCATGTAAAAACGTCAACAGAAACCAGCAGGATTCAAACAAAGTTACTAAGAGGTTGTAAGAGTCTGAGCAGAAGTAAACACATAAAGGGATTAAAAGAAATTCCTCGAGCACACAGCATGTTGCATCAAGCTAAAGCAAAGAAGAGAGAAACTAAACGTTACTAGTGAAGTTTAACTCCCTTGCTCATTTGCAAGGAGGAGCATAAAGTAGATGGAGACAAAAAGACAAACACAACTAAGGTTTTAACAACTATTTCAGTTTTTAAGCTACGTGGGACAATTTGCAAAAATGGCAGGGGCTAATTTTTTAAACAGTATCTCTAGTTTCTGATAAAGTGGTCGCAGTGTCAGACTGCATTTAAGATGCAGTCTGCATTAGGCACTGCTGAATGTGGCTTCTGGAATGTAATTCTAGGGTATACCACAAAATATAGACCCAGCCTATTCATCTTCATGAAAGCATTAAAAGAGGAGAGAGGATAGAGGAGAGCAAGAACTAAATACATCCCATTTATCACGCTTGCCACTCTCAGGACCAGTGTCACTATCATACTCCCAAAGGGATTTACATTTTGCTTTTTTCTTTAGGTATTTGGTTAGGGTTCGGGGGGTAAAGCAAAAAAATCACCAACCAAACCAAACGAGCAAGGCAGAAAGAACTGTGCAAATCACTGTGCTAGGACAAGATGCTTCACTAACACAACAGTTGCACTATGTGATTTTTTGCTTTGTTCACACCTGAAGTCTAGAGGGGCTGAAACGTAACTGTAACCTGAACATAGAAGACTTCATGGCCTTTTATTGCACTACGGAGATGATCAGGCTTTTCAGGGGTCTGCATATCCCTGAAAGACCATAAACTACTTCTGTAGCTTAATAAGCACTAAATGTTGTCTATAAAAACAAGCATGCTGCAGGATTATGCTTGTTTTAGAGAGCTGCGAATCTCCACAAGACCATTTTAGGTAATCACAAACATAGAAATGTTGAAAATGATTGTGCTCAAAGTCTAAGAGGATTTAAGTCTAAGGCATAAAATTAACTTGTATTAATTAATACCCACCTAAATCCTCAAGTATCCCACATGAACTAAATAATTAACTCAAAGTTTGGCGTTTTCAAACTTGTATCTTAAAGGCAGACACACAACTCAAGAGCTTAGCTTGAGGTGAGAACTGAGAACACACAAATGCCCAACTTCAGCTAACTCTCCACTCAAGACATGCCAATTATTGCCATTGCTACAGATCTTAAGCTACTAAATACCCTTTTTAAAGCATCAGCTCAACATGTGGTTATATGAGATTCCCAGCTTCTATTAAAAAAATGAAGTCCAGATTTTTAAAGGTGCAGACATGTCAAAGTCAAATTTTCAGGAGCACCAGGTACTTCATTTCCAATGATTCAATAAACAAGACATGTTTTTTTAAATCTTACACTATGGTCAGGTGTACTGTAACTAGAAATTCCCTGTGATTTAAGGTTGCTCATGTGTTCAAGAATAAGCTTGAAAATAGAAGACTAAAGGCTAACAAAGACAAGCAGCATGGCTGAAATATAAGCAAAACAGATAAAATACAGTATTTAATTTGTGTTCAGGAGCTCAAAGCAGATTGTAGGCACTCGAGTGCTCATTTTAATGGCCCAGAATTAGTACTTCTGTATACCTAATTTGAAACTTGATGCCCAGGTCAGAATCCAAGTCTGTGGCTGAGAATCTTAAGTGCCAGTCTGAAAGATCTGTAATTCCCTACATATGCATTCCCCAAAAATCAGGCTTCTTAAAGAGACAGCATATTGGGACATCTGGCTTTTAAGGTACATAAAATTACTGGTTCCCAGAAAATACGTTGTCTATGCTTGTCTCCATTGAGACATGCCAGCTACTCATCTTAAAGTTACTGCACATTTTATCAATTTAGCTAGGTCTTAGTATTTTAAGTTACCATAGCCACAACTGGTATTATACGCTGTCATCTTCAGTGTTTCATTATAAGATACTGGTCAGCCACCTTTCCAAAGAGAAGGCACGCGTCAGGAGACTTTAAATCACCTTTAAGGACAATTGTCAAGAATAAGAATGAAAGCAGCCTGCTTGTTTCTCTAAGGCTGGAGCAAGTTCCGCTATCAATTCCGCTGAAGTCATGACCATGAATAGTACTGGGATATTTTGGTTTCCTTATTATAGACAGAAAGAATATATACTGTGACCATGAATGACTAAGACTTTTTTTTTCATCCAAACCCAATAAAGAATCAGGAACTCCAAGCATACTCTTTTTGCTGAACATGGTATGTCTCTTATTTTCTTAAACATAACAAAATTTTACTGAGAAAAAAAATATTAATCTTTGCATTATTTTAAATAACTGACATACAAATGGTAAAGAAAAATATTAGAGAAGGTAAAACCAACTGATATTACTTTGTAGATGCATGCAGACAAATAAGTACACCACAAAACATACATCTGCCGTTTTCTGTGCTCAGTTCACCATATAGGAACATTTTAGAAAGGTCTATTCACAGCCTTTAATTCTAGATTTTAATCGCATCATGTTATACCCTAGCTAGCCTATATAGCCTTTTGAATAATTTGATATTGCTGGTTTGTCTTTGTAAACCAAAGACAAGCTAAACTGGATGCTGCTAACGAGCACTGGCAATAAAGCTTTTATTTGATTCCCTTAGAAAAGTTGTGCGTACATCAAGGAGGTATTTGCATACATGATGACAAAGGTACTTACAGTGCTGTGTAGTCCGTGGCTAAATAAGTATTCTGTGACTCTCTGATTCTGAATTAAGTTTGGAAAGGACCTCTGGAGATCGCCTAGTCAAACCCTTGTGCTCAAAGCAGAGTCAACTAGATTAGGTTGCCCAGGGCTGTATCCAGTCAAGTTTGATTATCTCCAAGGACACAGATGCCACAATCTCTCCTGAAAACCTACTCCAGCATTTGACCGCCCTCACAGTGAAAAAGCTTTTTATGCTTAGATGGAATTTCTTGTATTTCAGTTTGTATCCACTGCTTCTTGTCCTGTCTCTGGCCATGGGTGAGAAGAGCCTGATTCCTACTTTATTTCCACCCAATCCCCCCAACCCCCAGGTATTTATACACATTGAAGAGATCCTCCCTAAGCCTTCTCTTCTCTAGGCTAGACAACTCCAGCTCTCTCAACCTCTCCTCATATGACAGACGACCCAATCTTTTAACCATCTCTGTGGTCCTTCACTGGACTCACTCCAGTATGCCCATGTGTCCCTTGTACTGTGGAACCCAGAACAGGACACAGCACTCCAGAACTTGCCTCACCAGTATTGAATTGAGGGGAATAACCACCTCCCTTTGTCCACTGGATGCTGGTGGCCACTTTTTTTGCAAGCGCACATTGCTGGCTCATGTTCAACTTCATGCCCACCACAGTCCCTATGCCCTTTTCTGTCAAGCTGTTTCCCAGCCAGATGGCCTCCAGCCTGGATTTGTGCATGGGATAATTGCTTTCCTAGTGCAGGACTTTGCATTTCCCTTTGCGGAACTTCATGAGGTTCTGTCAGTCCATTTCTCCAGCCTTGTCAAGGCCCTCTGAATGACAACAGAACCATCTATGGTATCAACCGCTCCTCCAAATTTAAGGTACACTCTGCCTCACTGTCTGTCAATAATGAAGATGTTAAACAGTGCTGGTCCCAGTATTGACCACTGGGGTACACCACTAGGGACTGGCCTCCAGCTGGATTTTGACCCTCTTCTCTTGGCCTGGGTTCAGGCAATTTTCAGTCCACCTCACTGTCTACTTATCCAGTCCTTACTTGCTCCATTTGTTTGTGAGGATGTTATGTGAGACAGTGTTGAAAGCCTTGCAAAGTCGAAATAAACAACATTCAGTGCTCTGAACATCCCAGATTACCGTGTTCTCTCGAAGATCAACAAGAGTGGCCTCACCATGACATGGGCTGGCTCCTTCAGCCCTTGTGAGTGCCTCCCCATTGGGTGCCATGCATGTGTGTATGTCCCATTTGTTGAAATGTTTGCTAATTTGATCCTCCTCTACCAAGGGTAAGTCTTCACTGCTTCAAACTTTCCCACAGGTCTCAGGGGCCTGAGATTCTTGAGGGCAAATCTCACCTGTAAACTGAGGTGAAAACAACGTTGTGTAACTTGGCCTTTTCCGTGTCCTGTTATCACCAGGTCACTGCAGTAGTGAGCCCTGCCTTCCCTCATCTGCCTTTTGCTGCTGATATACCCGTAGAAGCCTTTCTTATTTCCCTTTGTGTCCCTCACCACATTCAACTCCAGGTGGGCATTGGCTTCCCTGACACCATTCCTGCACACTTGGACAGTGTCCTATCATCCACCTGGGTCACTTGATCCTCCCTCACCTCCTGGTGCGTTAGTTCTTCATAGCATTTGAACAAAACACCTTTCAAATGAAGAAGAATAGATTTCCTTTGGTGAGTTGTCCACACCCCCTGTCAAAGCTGAGCTGCTGTGCATAGAAGACCCCAAGAGGTAAGTCAAGACACGCAGCAGACAAGAATGAGCCCAAGTGGATCTCAGGGGTAAGAGTGACTGGCAAGGGGCAGTGCTGGGATTCTACAGCACCAAAATTCAAGCACATGACGTGATCTGAAGACAAATTCAGAGACAGAAAGGGAAGAGCACAGGTGGTAAGCTCTGTGGAGTGACACTGAAATCAGACATCTCATTGTAAGGGTGAAATGGCACAAATGGAAGATCTCGTACATTATCAGAACTGACACTGGATTTCAGTTTCTACTCACAGAGGTGTATTAACTGACAAAGTAACAGGGTTGGAAAGCTTTAAAGAAGCATGTAATAGTCCAATAGAGAGGCAAAAGAAGAATCTATGACATCAGAATGAACTACACGACACTAAAAACAGGGGAGCAAATAAAAGGACTGAAAAAAAAACCACTTAAACCAGCTGGTTAGCAAGGAGGCTAAAAGGAGAACTCAATATGTTTTTTTAAAAAAAACATATAAGCCGATTCTCAGTCAGTATAAACTGACATAGTTCCATTAATATCAGTCAAAGGTTTATTACACAAGCAAAGTACACTGCTTTGAATCGATGCTGTAGGGTCACAGGGAGGAACACACACCTTAATCAAAGCTTTACCTGCACAAGGGTTGCAGGTTCAGACCCAGTGTAAAGGGCCTTGGGTTTTTTTAAGCAATTATGTTTAATTTTCTAACCAAAACTTTCTCCTTCTGGATTCTAACTTTTACAGGATTAGCCCAACCGCTCTCCAATGACCACTTACCTTCTTTAACTCTTCCTGAATACCTCTGCCATTTTCCTCTGAGGACACACTCTCCTTTTGGTTTTCAGAGTCTGTTCTAGGTTCTGACTCTTGATCTTCACCAGAAGATGTTTCCTTGTCACTCATTTTAGCAGCAAGCTGAAATAACCTGGATTTAAGCTCCTCTTCCATAAGGTCAGGCTTGATGTTATGATGCTGATCCTCACTGCTTATATCTGTTTCTGATAAATCATCGAAATCCTACATGGAAATTAGAAGAACAGTATAATTACTGTACAGGTACAGCAAGGAAAACAAATAGCTTCTTGAAAAGTATAGATATGATCACTCTGCAGGGAAGCTAGAAAGAAAGTACACTAAGTGTGCTGATGAAAAAATACCATGTCTTTACAGAGGAATGCCAATAAACCCACACCTGTTGGATTATATTTATAATTCCTGCTTACTTTCATATTATGTAAAAAGGATCTATCAAAATCATTATGGATCTGTGTGCAACTACTGCAACAAAAGACTAAATGGCATTTCCCATTCCCAGCACTGCACTGCCATCACCCTCAGGCATGGTGCAGATAAAGTGTGGGAATGAAATGATTTGTGGCCTGGCAGTTGTGTCCAGCTTTCAGGTGAAAGCTGTGCTTGAATTCCCTGACTGCTGGTCTTGAGCATTATTTCTATTTTTCTTAAAGACTACTGGAAACAAGTTTTGAAATATCTGTCTTTTATTACACAATGGTGCTTAAGATTTCCAGCTTTCCCAGTGATTATTTACATAGGTGGGTCCTCCACAGTGACAATTATTTCCCAAATGCCAACCTCCTTGGAATAAGTTCAATCTTTAGGAGCACGTTGTTTTCTTACTCTTGGATCCTTAAAGGTGGGAAGCACTCAGAGGCTCAGTTAAGTACGGTGGGTGTTACAGTCTTGACCGTGACAAGTTCCTTGCTTCGGAGGCTGAACAGAAGAAAAGCAAAATCCTTTTGCAAGTCTGTTTAGGGTGCCTGCCCAATGTTTAATAATGTGGAAAGGGGTCTTTGTTTTTGTTTTTTTGTTGGTTTTTTTTTTTTTTTGGTCAGCCCTTGCAGGAAATCTGGTGGTTATGCCAAAAACTAATGTCCAGATACATACTAACTTATTTTCTGGATCCGTGCTGTTGGATTAGGATGCAATTTCCCCCAGTTTCCACTACAGTCCATGGAGAGACAGGCATCTCGCAGAGTACTCCACCTGTAGCATTAGCTGCCTTTGGAAATGCTCTTCTCTCCCTGCTGACTGCTAACAGAGAGCTTAGAATAATTAGAAACTTTTTTTAGTGCTTCAGTCAAGTGCATAAAGTAAGGTGGAATTAAGTGGTTTTAAAAGTGATGAATTCTTTGAAATGGAGTGCAATCGTGACAAAACCACCCCGAAGGAGGCTATAAAGGATGCAGCCTGGGACCCAGAAGCAGTATGCACATCGCAGCAGGTCTAAGAGGAGGATTTGGAGCAATTCTCAGATAGGAAATTATTACTGTTCGCCTTACGCTCTCCTACCGTGACAGGACCAGACACTGCTGGAGAGACGAAAAGCTGCGCTCTCTCTACTATCCATTTGGAAATACATAAACAGGAGATTTGCTTTGCGCAGCTACTCCCTCTGCAGCCGCAGCAGCAGTATTTATGGACGGACCAATTACCTCCAGTGCTCATGGGAAACATTACCTCTGACAACTCTCTTCCCAACCCTACCTGCCAAACTGCTCTTAATGAATCGATACATCATGTTCATAATGTCAGCCCTCATCTCCCATACAGTAAACCGGACTATGTAGTGGCTAGCACTTTCACAGCTTTCTGGACAATTTTTTTCTGCAGCCACCTGTGAATTACACAACTACATTATTGCTTTATAGCTCACCTTCAGGATGCAGAAGGCCCTTTTAGAAGGGCTATTCTATTAACTATAATAGAAGGGGAACCACAGGCTTATGCTGAAATTTATTCTTTTCCCAAACAATCAGCTTTTGCAGAATAAAAAGCCTTTTCTGCCAAACGAACTTCCAAGCTGTTCTTAATAAGATTGAGAACAAGATTTCAAGTCAGTATGTTTCCACTTTAGTTTTCTAATATCTTATGATATGCTTCTATATACATTTAGAAGACTGGTGTCATTTTACCTTTTTAATTAAAAATCTATTTATCATAATGGTGCTTCCTCAAATTGTAGCAAGAGATTTTTATTTCAGACATATCCTGCATGTCATTCAAAAACTCATTACAAACCCAACCCAACAATCTGCTAATGAAAAATACTCACGTATTGCTAAAATTTTGCTACATTTTTTTTAGCTTTTTACTACATTTGCCAGCACAGGTGAAAGTCATGAGCTGCCTTGGCATCCCTAGGCTTTTATTCCACATTAGCTAAATTTTTGTTATGAATACACATCCTTTCTCAGGGGAGGACTCACCTTAAGGGTATTGATTTTATTACAGCAGGATTCAGGTATGTCTATTATCCATCTCTCTGCCTTTCAACCTCCTTACAATGAGCAGGTGGAGTATTTACATTTGCAAGAGCTGTTCGCTCCTGCTTACACGCTGAGATAATGATATCCTACAATGCTATACTTTGTGGTTTCTGGCAGGCTGCTTGGCTTGTGTGTTGAGCTTTTCAGGTGGTGGCAGCGAACTATTTGCAAGGGGATGATACCTCTTTCATGGATTAAAAAAAATGCATTAGAAGCCATGACAACAATAAAAAAAATAAGAAATACATCGAAAGGTACCATTATTATTAATTTAATAGATGCTATCTTAAACTTCATTATTCTTTAGTGTTCACACTTCGGCTCTTTCTGGTAAGTTTAATGACATGTTTGTGTTCATCACTGTGTAAGTTCCCATTTGCATCTATCAGCAACAGATAATACCAACATCTGCAAACAAGAAGAAAGGACTCAGAGCTTCAGCGAGGGTCGGGCAGACTAACACAGCCGCAAACCCACTCTCACTAAAAGAAAATCGAGTGTTTCTAATGCAAGCATAAGTCCTTCAGCAGACAACGAACTAGGAAATACGGCCTTCCTCAGACACACTGCCCAAATCTTTGCATGCAAATGGCTGATAACACAACGTAATCCCAGCGAGCAAAAAAAAAACCCAAACCCAAATAAAGCAAGCAAGCAAAGTGCTGGGTAGGAGGCTCCAGAACCAAATCCGTGTTATACTTTAAACTCTTGAGAGAAAGCTCCATTCGTATAGGAAACCAAAAATCAGAAACTACAGTTTTTAGGAAAAGACACAAATTGTGAGGTTTGCAGGCAGCTTCTCAGCGAGAGCTCGTGTAATTTCAGGGCAGCTATTTTCAATAACTACATCCCAAGCGCCATCCCGTGGGGACCAGCAGTCCGACAGCGCTCACCCCGTACCTGGCTGCAGGTAGGGCTGTAATTAACAGGTGGGGTCTCCTAATTAAAGAAGCAAACTCGTAATGAGGGCACTTCCTTCACTTGAAGAAATTAAGCCATACACTTCCCATCAGAAATATAAGAATTGCAGCTATGCTAAGCAATATCTCCTCCTCTCAAAAAGATAATGAAGCCAAAATATACGTATTAGTAAGAATAATATAAATTAATAATATTATTAATAATAATGAAAGAAGACAGAGATTGGTGGTTTGAGTGGCAATTTCTTGAAAACAGTTACAATTTGCAAAAGAATTATCATTAAATGCAAGGTTGCACTTCCTAGTTCAGTTTCCACAGGAATACAAATATTCTGTGGTACATAAGCAATCAGGTTATTGGAAAGTTATTACAATAGGACTTTGGTTTTATAAGGACAGTTTTTGTATTGTACTTTGTGTACTTGCTTCGTTACTGTGCTTACAGCAACTCTACAGGCAACCCAGTAAAGCAGGTTGTTCTTTATCATTAAGTGGTAAAAAACTCTCCCCAAATACAGTACATCCTGATATCTATTCTCAGGTTTCCCTTTTTAAGTTGCTCCAGACTTTATACAATAAATTCTTTCTCAGTCACAAAGTCAGCCTTTCAGTGCTGAGTCCAAAATCCATTTGAAAAAAAAAAAATGCCACAGCGTTATCCTAATCTAGGTACTGATCAAAAAACCCCTAATTTTTAATAGAAATTCAATTGAGAGTTATGAAATGACCGCAATTGTTCCAGATTGTTACTGCTTAAAATTCTCTAGACTTGGAGCAGGGAGAGAGGAAAGGGCCCATTTTAATTTCATTGTGAGTTTCCAAGAGTAGCAAACAAGAAAACGACCTGCATTACTTGAAAATTAAAAAAGAAAACTCAACTTTTAGACTGCTAAACTGAAATCCTGTTGTACAATGCTGATGAAAACATAATGGTTAACAAATTGTCATGTTATTATTACAACGCAGTAAAATAAGGTTATTATTACAATGCAATGAAATCAGGAAAAAATACGTTTCTTCACTGCAATTTGCATATGATCAGTTGTTCATTATCTAATATCTAGGCGCAACATGGCTTAGAAGAGCATTTTGTATGGTTTCTGTAAATTCTGTACAACCTCAGCACATGAAAAATCTATGACTGTTTTAAGGAAGCTTCATTTGGGGGGGTCTTAAGTTTATGCTGACTGCAGCCCTCCACGTGCCTACACCACGGTTTTGTACAAACTATTTACATGTCAGGCTCTCTCTGCTGCAGCCTCAATCATTGTGCCAAGATCAGTACGTTACTTAGAGATTAAAGAGACGTCAGGCTTCCATATAATCCTCAATTTTTTTTTTTTAAGCAATATAAATGATGTCTGGCTAATTTATTATTGTACCTCAAATCATATTCCTTATGCTTACGATCATTTTAATTGCTTCCTAGAACTGTTCAACCGTGCAACAGCCTTGC
>NW_009646939.1:3317995-3330495 GCF_000708025.1 Charadrius vociferus
TGCTCCCAGCAGTGCTCATGGGCTGGAGGCTGGAGGAACAGTTCTCCGAATGTGGGCACCGGCTGCCAAATCAGCCACCAAGTTGTGTGTGTCCAAACACAAACTAAATGTACGCAAACCCACTCATACATAAACTTCCTAGTGAGAATTTGATTGCTTTGAAAACAGTGGCGTGATCTGGAGGCAGTGTGTCTCCACCTGCCCCACTGTGGCTGGGGGAGCAGGACAGAAGGAACAGTCTCTTTTAGCCTCAGGGATAAAATGAAGGGGAGAAGCGGTCAGAATCCCAAACCTTGCATTTTTGAGCACAACAGAGAGGTAGAGCTTAAGACACAAAGCAACTCACAAAAGAGTTGGAAAACCCACTCATTTTCTGCACCAGCTTGCAGGATGCCATCATGCACGTCTGGAAGCATCCTGCCTTTTTGTTTTCTGCTGGAGGAACACCTCTCCAGGACATCTTCCCTGTGAGCTCTGCTCTTCTATGCTCTGCAGAGCAGTAGTAACTTGAAAGCCACGACGTGAATGTAGGCACACATAGACACACAGAATATGCACAAATACGCAAAGCCAGAGAGGGAAGTGCAGAAGTCGATGTGCGAAATACGGTATTTGTGCAGTCCCCGAAAGTCCTGTAATTCTGCCTGATGTTCTAAGAAGTCATTAATGGCCACTGATGTGTTGTTACAGCATGTTATCACACATAACTCCCCTTCAACAACTGTACATTATAAATGTATGAGGACACGAATATAAATGAATCAGTACAAAACACCCACACGCATCTCCTAAAAGCACATGGAATAGATACAGAATTAACAATAGTTTGCCCAGCATCAAAAACCTGCTGAAATCCTAGAACCCTAATCTTGATTTATGATCAGCTGTACTGATGCCCTTCTATGGGAAATACAGCCTAGCAGCATAAGCAAAGACAGACAATTCCAGGCATCCTAAAATTGCTCAGATGGCTTTAAAGACTGGATTGGGTTGCTTCTAGTCAGAGGCATAGGGAGAAGACAGCACTTAGCTTCTTGATTCGGCCTTATCAATACTCTGCTGCAGCAACGATGCAGCTCCAGGACTTGAGAGGGGCAGGACGTGGGAAACTGAATTGGACAAGAGGTCAGTATTCTCATCAACCAGCTGGGTAATTAGTTAGAAGTGTGCTTGTACTCCTAAAAAAGTTTTGGGGGGATAACCGGTTCCCTTACATAATATCAGTCCCAAGCCTGGACAAACTCCAGACAGACTACTTTGCTTTCTGGTTATCCCACACTTGTTTAAAAGAAATCCTTGTGGAGTGCTTTGCTCTTTTCAAGTTATATGATCAGTTATTCCAAGTTTAAGCTGTTACTTTCTGTTTGTTTTGGTTTTCGTTTTTTTTTGTTTTTTTTTAATCAAGTGACAAATTATTTAAATGGAAGTAGTTTGCAAACACTTACCCTAACACACCAGAACTCATAATCAAGTGACCAATTAAAAGCAGACATCACTTGGACTATATTTCAAAACCAGCTCTTTCTGAATTTCTGCTGCTCATTAGCTTTATCCCTTACCAGGACATTTCCAAACAGCACACAGAAGGTTCCTAAGCATATGACTTATTTCTTATTCCAAGAACAAAGAAGAACAAAGGAGTTAAAAAAACCCCCAACCCAATGCAACAGAACAGGTGATTAGTCAACAGTTGTTAGCTGTTGGCAAATCCTGACTTTTTTTTTTTTTTTCCCCCAAGAGCACTGCATTTTACAGCATTAACAATGTCATTGATCAGATGCAAGTGGCATATTTGAGAAAGAGGCAAAGACTGTTCATGGTATATATGACACCTTTACTATATATTTACCTTTGCTTCTTCTCAGTTTCGAGGCACGAGGAGGACAAAGTTTGCAAGAACACTCCACCTCCCACTCACAATGCACGTGTTATTGCCAGTATAGCCTAATTAGTTTTGCCCAGCTCTTTTTGAGATTGCATTTGGTAAGCTCAAACACAATTACCTGACTTAAATTCATCTTGTTGGTTTTCGTGCGATTTTTTCCTTCACATAATTCTTCAGAAATCGCTTTGTTCTTCTTCCACCTTCTTGATCTCTTTTCTAAATCATAATGGACTTCTTCAGTCTCACTGCTGTCCGAATACTCCAAGCTGGTTGCCTGTGGATTGAAATTTACATCCAGTTCTCCGTGGAAATGTTTTTTTTCCATTCTGGGCATATCATTTTGAGTTCTGCTTTGTAACCAGAGAAGTTTGCTAGGTCCTCTAGCTTCCTGGGAAGAGTTTACTGAAGATGTTTCAGAATCTGAGAACAGCGTCTCAGTATTGGTGTATAACCCAGAGGAAGGGGATGTCACTGCCTGGTACTGATCATTGCCATAAACCCATTCAGTACCATACTGGGAATTGGTATAATAGAAATCGTCTGGCAACTGCCGAGGTCTCCGACGCAGCTTGTTCAAGGCCACATTCCAGTCGTAGTCATCCTCGCTGTCTGAGCCCATCTCATCATAGGCAGAGACAACGCTGGATTCATTCTCCAAAGCTTCGAATACTTGACTCTTTGGTTTGGCGAGCATTCGAGGGCGAGGCAACGTGACGTTCTGCAAAGCCACCCAATTTCCATCAGTGCTTTGAAAAACAGAAGGCGGATCTACGAAAACGGAACAAGAACAATTATCGCTACGTGAACACAGGGTGAAAGGCTCATTTTACTGGCCAGTTTGCAATCAACTGGCCACAAACTGGAGGGTTCAACAAAACTAACGAACAAATGCAAGTGTTGCTGCTACATAAATTCTCTTAACTCATGAGCCCTGCTGCCATGCTCTTTTTAATCAGAAGCCACCACTCAAAGTCATGGTGATGAATATTTAAAATGTGAGAGTACTTGGACCAAAGTTTTTTTCTAAAAAGAATTATTAGGAAAAGATGAGGGAGCATCAGTACACAGACATGTATAAATCCTGTGTTTTGCAAGTGCACACAACTCTGTGTGCAGTTCTGCCATCTTGAAAAGGAAAGATGGAAAAAGGATCAGAGAAGAGCAACAAAGGTTGCAGCAGGTTCTGAAATGGCTTCCATTCAAGGAATGATTAAGTAAGCCATCTGGAGGAGAGAAGACTGAGAGGATACATGCTAAAAGGTATGGCAGAATCTCTTCCAACCTAACTATTAGAAGACATCAAGTGAAACTAGTGAAATCAAGGTTCAAAGCAAACAAAAAGAAAGAAGTGGGATGCAATGGGTACCAGAACTGTGGAGCTTCTTGCCTAAGGGTGTTATAGATGGTAGAAATTAATCTGGGACAAACCAGAGATGGCTATGGACACAAAAGAGAAATCCACTGAGGTTTACTAAATACAGAAAATCACTTCTAGCTGAGGTAGTCATTAAGATGAAAGTTCTGGAGGTTCAGAACCTCCAGAGGCAGCGTGAAAAATACTTGCTTTCTCTTAATCTTTCTTAGGCTCTTGTTATGGGTACTGTTGCTGCTGTTGTATCCTAGATTACATGAGCTTTTTGTCTGACCCAAGCACTGCTGCTCTTACCCTTTTTCAGAGTATGTTTTACAACTCTGACAGAAAAAAAAAATGCCACAAACATGGTCCAAAAGTGCTGTATAACTCACAGAATTGCATTTCTTCTTGTTGTGGTTTGGATTTACGCAGTAGTCTCAGCCTACTGAATGAATTTTTGAGCCTTACAGATTCCTTCCATGGGTTCAAATTGCCACTTCCAGAAAACTGTAGAAATACTTACTATAAACTATTAGTTTTCCAAAACTGTAAGCAGAACATCACTATTTAAAAATGGAAGTAAACTCTGGATAGTGTTGTAGATGATACTCAAGCATCTTGCATTACATGACTAGAAATACTTGGAGCTCAAGAAAATTACTTTTTCCCTGGAATTGTTCATAAAGAATGTAAATATGCAGTAAGAAGGTGTGCTCAGTTTAAAAAAAAAAAAGTCTGTGGTGCACTATCACCAGCAAAAAAAACGCCACAAAAAAGAAACACAGTAATTAAATGGTAATTAAACCTAGGAGCTATGCAAGATTTAGAACAGGTTTTGTATTTGTTACTCGTTTGAGTCCTTTTGGCTTGTTTTCACTTCATAAATTTCATGCCAATTCAGAGAACTTAGGAAAATACATCACAGAAATCATTCTTACTCCTGCTTAAAAAGAAATCAAAATAGTAATTGTTTTCCTATAGCAGTGACCAGCTGATGATACAACCAAAGTCAGGTTTATACAGACAGCTAATAACTCTTTGTTGTAACAGCTGATTTTGGAGAAAAAAAGAATACAAGCTATCAAGCTTAAGGAACTTCTGCTTGTTGTTTTTTTTTTTTCCAACTATGCTCACTAACCTAAGTACAGGATTCTCTCAAGAGAAAGAGGACCTTTTCTTGTTAAAAACATTATTCCTTCAAACAAAGCCAACAGCTCCGCAAGATCTAAATCTCCAACAGGAACTGAATTAAGCTGCACCGCATCACACAAATGTAATGCAGTGGAGTGCCACATCATTACACTTTTTTCTCTCCCAAACAATATCCCACACAGGAATTGGTCAAACATCCTCAGTTAACTGAAGAAAGGACAGGATAGCAGTTGATTACATTTGAGAGGGCAAGCAGTGTGGAAAGGAAAGCCACCAAGAACTTTATATTCAGAAAGAGGACTCAGTTTTCCCCCACCTTCAAGTACTGGCAAATGGTCCCTTCCTGATTTTCCAAAACAAAGTCACTTACTTAAAAGAATGGATTTTGCACACAGTTCTTTGGGTATGTGCTATAACCTATCCCTGTGAAAACGAAAATAGATTTAAGAAGTCTCATTGTGAAACTATTGGTAAAGGGGGGAAAAAGTACCAATTCATTATTTGGCTCTTGAGTCATCACTGAAACAAGTGTAAACTGTAATCAAAATGAATTGTGAACAGATTCTTGGCTACATGACTAAAAAGCCCACTGATTTTAACACTCCAAACTCTTAGTTGAGATTTCTTTTGTTTTCTGTATCTAAATAGAGAGCTGCACAGGAAAGACATGGACTTGTTGAAGTGAGTCCAGAGGAGGCCCACAAAAATGATCAGAGGGCTGGAACACCTTTCCTATGAGGACAGCCTGAGAGAGTTGGGGTTGTTCAGCCTGGAGAAGCTGTGGGCAGACCTTATTGCGGCCTTTCAGTACTTGAAGGGGGCCTATAAGAAAGATGGGGACAAACCTTTTAGCAGGGCCTGTTGCGATAGGACAAGGGGTAATGGTTTTAAATTAAAAGAGAGGAGATTTAGACCAGATAGAAGGAAGAACTTTTTTTACAATCAGGGCGGTGAAACACTGGCACAGGTTGCCCAGAGGGGTGGTAGATGCCCCATCCCTGGAAACATTCAAGGTCAGGTTGGACGGGGCTCTGAGCAACCTGATGTTGTTGAAGATGTCCCCGCTCATTGCGGGGGGGTTGGACTACATGACCTTGAAAAGTCCCTTCCAAACCAAACCATTCTATGATTCTATGCTTACAGGTGAGATCATATTTACACAAATTAGCACAATCAGGAATTTACTATAAGCTCAATAGGCACCACAATTTCATCACAAATGTGGTTCTTAGATGAAAGAAGCAAAACAAATCCTCTGAGTAGAGCACCTGAAAGGAAACTGGGTCAATTTGTCATTCTGCTATGGTTAAGCAATTGTTAAGTACTAAATTACTCAACAGTTGAATTCAATGGGATTGAAGTGGGTTCTTAAATTTAAGCACCCAATTAGCTGCTTTACTGAAAATAGGCCTTCCACTAAAATGCCCAGGAGAACAACACTTCTGACGGGGTTGAATGAGCAGTTCACAAAGTAATGCATACTTAGTTAAGTTGGATTTTAGAACTACTTTACTATCAGTTTCTTTTCTGGGGGAGGAGGGGTATTGACACTGTCCAATTTTCAGCTTCCCAGGTTATCAACTGGCTTTACAGATAAATGAATCAAATCGATGGTCAGCCCCACCCCCAGTTCCCACTACACCCAAACACATGTTTTGGCTGCTTCTGCTTGCTAGCGCCTAGCGAGTCAGCTGTGGGACCTACAGCACCTGTAAACACACCCTACAAAAGAGAAGTTTTCCACTTAATTTCATGAACCAATTTGCTAGAGAGGCGTCAGGTGGGCTCTACAGCTGTTACAAGAGAAGAAGCAGGAACAAGCAGACTCCATCATGGGAGGACAACAGCAGCTTTGCTGTTCCCTCTCAACTAGAGCCAGGGGCTGCTGCTGCAGGGAGCAGTTCAGCCCTTCCCCTTGCAACGCTGTGGGGATGAAAACTAACCAACACCTCTGTGCAGCAGCTGCCTGGTGTTCCGCTCTTGTGGCCTCGTGAACACCACAGCCCAAACAAGAGAGGTGGTGGAAATGGGACCCTCCCAAGAGCAGGAACCACCTTCCTCAATGACAGCCTGTACTTATGTCATCCTGAAGCAAGCAGGGAATTGCATTCTATCCCAGGGTGCTGACTCAGGAATGGGGCTGACGGAGGAAGCTACTCACCATCCATCATCCATATTCACATCATATGATGTACGGAAAGACAGAGGACATAGATCTAGGGAAACTGCTGGTTTGCGGAGCTCCTACTCATACAGCTTCCTCAAACTTGTGTGGAAGCAGCAGTTAGTAGGGACGCTCAGAATGCTGCATTGGTGAATTCATCAGGGTTGAAAATAAAGGTGCAAGGGGGAATCCTATACATGAATTATTTCACTGTTTGGTTCACCATGTAATGTCATGAACAGTTAACTTGTGCAACAGAAGGGAGTCTGTGGGCAGCTGCAAACTCCTTCAACTGGAGGACACGTAAGCAGGTGGCAAAGCAGGGCCCTTTGGGCTCTTATGTTTTAAAAGCTCTGAAATGTATCCAAATTACATGCCTAATGTTTCTTACCGACCCAAAACCAACACCCCAAAGGCCCTAATTTTGAATCTTTTCTTGGAAAAAATAAAATAGTAAGATAAGCAATGAAATCATGACACTCAGCATCACCAAATAGACATCTTTACATGTCACCCCTGCAAGCACAGAGATCAGCAGAAATTGCCTGGAGAGGGTCCTTGCTTTAAGTCGCATTTATCCCACATATGAGGGAGTACCAAAAAAAGTCATATTCGTACTAGAAATATTTACTTGTTTCATTTAGCCTGTCCACGCTTTTCCAGCTGGGTAATGCAGAAAGCTTGCGTTCCTTCTGTTTCTTGAATTGTCCTTTTTGCTGCCTCCAAAGAGCCTCAGTCACAGACGAAGCAAGGTCTAGTCCTTTACTGGGCGTATCTTCACTAGCCAGGGAGAATGCAGACTGAGACCTCTGTGGGAATAAAAATCAAAGAGCATAATTTAAAACCAGAAATACTTAATTATCGAACTCTTTACCGTAATTAGTATGAGTATTCAGTTACCCATGGAAGAGGGGAATCTGATCTGCTAGCATCCAGAAACTGAATTTAATGCATTCAAAAGAATTGTTTCAGCACTAGATTGCTTATTTATGTGCATTTCTGATGCTATGCGAGGAGGCAGGAAATTGTTTATACTACCATGGACCAGATGGAGAGAAATAACTAAGGTGAAGTTGTTAGGAATGTGCTTGGTGAGGACTGATATCTAACTGCTTTGACTCAAGCTAGCCAGAAAGAGATCCCATTGTGGTGAGACATGATGATCTATTGTTGGCTCAACAGGCCATCTGGTGTAACAATTTGCTGAAATTAAAAATTAAAAAAAAAATCAAACAAACAGCCTGTTCCCCAAAAATAGATGTGCAACTCAACTGACTTTAATGCAGAATTCTTTTGTTTGCCAGGACATACACATCACACAATAAGGCGCGCAGTTTTATGCAGTCTTGCTAATGAAGTCAGCATAGCCTACAATTGCACATCTATCTGTTTCTAGGAGGGTCACATTTCAAGTCAAAATGAAGTAAAATACTGTCATGATTGTTAATGAGCCCTGTCTACTACTGAGGAGAAGGCGCTTTCCTTTGGAACCATATAAACAGATCACACATTTTAGTTTTGACACAGGCACAGGGGTCAGTTATGGAAATCACATGTAAATTTGGCCAGATGTTGAAAAAAAAAAAAAACACGTGAAAGCAGGCAGTGTCCTGCTGATTTCAGGATAATTCACTCTTACATATCAAATCACATCTGCAATTCTAGAAGCAAAGCTACAGCAGCTCGAGTCAAGTTTTAACATCTGGCTGACGCTATTTGTCTGCAGTGCAATTTTTTTTTTTTTTTAATTAGTAACTTTGCTTTTGATGACAGTATGTGCTAAGGCAGCTTGAATGGCAAAAGAGATCACTTTTTCAAACAACCATTGGCTTTTTCTCCATACCTTTTTACCACTCAAAACCACTGTCATAGCCTTCGTAACAGACTTGATAAAAGACTGCCTGCATACGCCAGGGTTTCATTAAGAAGTACGCTTTCAAGTGGCTAAGATTCTTTACTCAGGCCAAGCTGGCGCTCTCAAATCGTGGTATATTTTAACTGATGTTCAAATTAAAAATAATTAACTAAAACCATTAATCTCAAAAGGGCCAGTCTTTGCCTGCATCACAGCTCTGCTTTGTGCTGGTGCAGATGAAAAGGATAACCTGACTTTTAGCTATTTTCAAGTCCCTTCAATTCCCAGGACAGCATAAGCATTGCTGGAGTCCTGCTGGCTTGAAAGCAACATTTTCACCACTTCTTTTTCCACATTTCCCTTCTGAAATGCTCCTGTGTGGGACCCTTGTACCATGCCAGAAGATTTAATTAAATGCAAATCTTCCCATATCCTTGGCTCAGCAGTGTGACTTCATAACAGATTCAGTAAAAAGAAACACAACCAAACACCAGGGTTTAGTTTGGCTTCTGAAATCTGGAGAAAAAGCCAGAATTAGTGCCCTAGAATCAAGTATTTTCTGTAACTGCGACACCTGCATAACTTGGTTAATCCTGTCCATGCAAAGACACAGGTTCTATTATGACACATTGGAGTGTTTCCTTTCAAATTCAGTGCATGAACTACTAAAAATAAGCTCATAGTACTGTAAAATTTTATTATAGAGAAATGCTCAGATGACCACTTTCACAAACCAGCTATATTCAAGTGTATATTTAGGCTATTTCAAACCTCAACCTAGATCTGCAACTGATCAAGCTCATCCAAATCCTCAACTCCTTAACCCTGCAAAGAAGTTAATAATTTAACACAATACAGGCAGGTACATAATTTTTTTTTTTTTTTTTGCTATAGGAATTTGCTCATTAATTTTTATTTCATCCTGCCAGGATACATGGAGAATATAAACAATTCTGCCACAAATTAGCAGCCTGAACTGTGCTGTGGCTCAGTTCACTTCGTTGTAAAGCAAGAACTACTCAACTTCCCATTCTTACAATAAATTAGGTCCAGTTCACATCTGCCATCCTCTGATACCTTTGTGCTAAAGTTGTTACGTACTGAAAAGAGCAAGTTGTCATGGCTGTCACCATTTTCACGATACCAAGAATAGTCCCCCAGGGGACATTCTTCTTCCACGAGTATGGCGAACACAGAGAGATGAAGGAAATGCTGAAAAACCCAGAAGAAGGAATATCCTACACTTTAATCACTAGTATCTATTTTCCCTTATTACTTAAAGAACTGAATTTTAAGAAGGAGAAGAAAAAAAAAAATCAGGAAAAACTCAAGTAGTCTGTTCCTTGACAACCTGGGCCCAAATAATGAAAGTAACATGTTTTTTCTTATTATGAAAAAAGCTGTAGGTTTGACAGTTTTTCTGGTGCTTTGTTTAAATGGCAGTTTCTCACCCGCCTACTCAGTGTTTCATAAACATCACAGTACAGGCTGCATCGCAGTGACAGCAGCGTCTGCACTTAGCTCTCAACTAACCCCAGACCCACCAGCAGCTTAGCCCTGGCAACGCAGAACTTGGCTCGGGCTGTGAAACCCACGGAAGGAGCTCGGCAATCCGGTCCTCAGACCTGTGCTTCTGCAGCAACACCGCTACCAGCACTGCCTGAGCAATTTAAAGGTAGGTCAGGTGCACCTACACTATAGGGCAGATACGTCTTTCTGAAGGTCTAGAAGATACTCAACAGCTTGAAGGATTTAAAAAGAAGACGAGCGTGAAGGGCCTGATGAACAAAAAACCACTGATAAACAAGGAAGCACAGAAAAGAAAGTAGACACAGCCCTTTGTGGTATAGCAGCCTAGGATCTCAAATAAACTTATTCAAACAAGCTTATCTAAAACAAGCTGGTTCTTTTAAATTGTGTGCTCAAACTTTCAGGTCAGGTCAGAGGGAAACTGCTCTCCACAGTTTCTGCCAACTCTCTGTGGAGAGTAGAAAGTTGGTATTATGCAGAAGCTGCTGCTAATTCCCAGGAAAATCCCTCCAAATGCAGCAAGGGAAAAAGCTTTTGGTGCCTCCAAAACTTGGCTTGAGGCCATCCTCATCCTTTTTCCACACTTTATATGAATTTTTGATAAAATCTGTCTCGGAGTGCTCTGCTGTAAGTCCCACCTCTTCTCACTGAAGATGGTTCAATGTCACAGAAGGCTCAAGAAGAGAACAGTAATGCCAAGCTAAAATAGCTTGACTGCACCCCTGCATTCAGATCCTGAAAATGGATGAACTGATGCTACTGAAGAGGCTGTTGAACTAGCACTCTTCCACTACTACTTCTGTAGTTCTCGCAACTGGAGAGGTTTAAATAACCAAGAAGTGACAGCGTTCTAATAAGCTCCAATTAAGAATAATAATTAAAGTCGAGGATTAGGTTATTTCTTGTTCAGAAAGTTAGGTTTAGGTAGGGATGGAAAGACAGATAGTAGGATTGCATTTTACTCAGACAAGTGTGGGTGGAAAGAAAGTGTAAATATTAATCCCTGTTAGCAGTTGAAATCACTAGTAACACCGATAACAATACAAAAAAGGAGTATCAATAGCCAAGCCTGGCATAGGAATAGGACAGAAGCATATCCTGGCATGAGAATAAATCAGTCTACATTGGCATAAACATGGCTATTTTTTTTCAGAGCACAAAAGCAAATGTTTGTCCACAAGTTTATCTCCAAACAATTACCGGCCTGACTGATGACTCTATCTGAAAAACAAATGACTCAAGACCTCCTTTTGTTGCTTTTGCAATTAAGAGCAAACTAGAAAGTTAGTTATTTGGTGTGAGGTTACGCAGCAAAAGCTCTAATTGTGGCTGGCACTGTTGCATCAACTTGAACTCAGCTGGTACCACTAACGCAGCAGCTCTAGACCTATAGCATGGGCTTCAGCATGGGCTACAAACCTACGTACGTGCCTGCCCATGCTGCTGACTTCACTGCCATGCTTTCCTGTGGCAGGCAGGAGAAGTACACGTTACTGTGCTGCATTTGTGCCTCCCTTCCTCATGGAGATAACAGCCCATTTGTACATCCACAGGGGACATTTTTCTCTCGTGGACATTTGCATAGGAAGCAAAACACTGAACATACGGGAACAGGATTGAGAAGCCTATCTGGGGGCTGGTGCTCCATGTAGCTTTCCTGTGCACGGATGCAAGGAAGTCCTAGAAGTAAGGCCAGCTACCCCAACAGGCTCTTGGATCTGTTCGCATTGGAGCAAGGGATATATACCGACCAAGTGGAGGAGTCGTGGCCCTGCGTCTTTACCAACTGCCTATAAATTTGGGGAGCAACAACATCTCAGAGCAGAAGAACCAGTCCATTCTGTTTTCCAAAAGTATCCAAATAATACAGCAGCCTAAATATGGTTTTCAAAAGGAGGCAGGAAGGCGGGAGCTTTGGTTCCGATTTGTAAAGACATCAGAGGTCAAGAAGACCCTTCCCTCCCAGCTAAAGCTACTGGCACCTTTTCTAACCAGAAGTTCTGGTTCCTCAGCAAAAAATTGTGTCAGTCGGCTACTATGTTAGGTGCATTTATTTGTGATGAATTATCAGGCTGCCCTGTACGTTCGCAGTCAGACACTAAGGTACTGCAACTGTTAGTTACTGCAATAAGTTAGTACATCAGCAGATGGCATTGCAACCAAACAGGTCATTTGCTGTGTTCGCTGCACTCTCTCCTCCCTTGGAGGGATGTGCTGCATACTGGATTGCTGTGCAGCACAGCACAGCTTGCAAAATATAGTTACAGTATTGACAGGCATTTCCAAACACTTTAGTTAGATGAGTTCCCCACTGAATCCTGCCTACTGGCATCTGCTGCAAGATGTTTGTTTCAAAAAGAAAATCCAGACACATCATTATTCTCTTGGGTTTTTTTTTTTGTTTTTTTTTTAACCCCTCTTCAGGGGATTTCTGCTGCATAGTTATAATGTCTGGACAGAGAGAACTCAGCCTTCATCTTCTACTGGGCGAGCACTAAAAGGAATAATTTTTGCATGTACAGTTCTGTTTCATTGCTGGCCTTTGGGAGAGGGGGGGGGG
>NW_009646939.1:3330618-3419774 GCF_000708025.1 Charadrius vociferus
TGTACTGCGTGCTTGGGGGGGGGGGGGGGAGAGGCAACGCAGTTTCTGAAGATTAAAGAAGGAAGGAGTGAATAAAAAATAATCACATACAATGTCTCCTATTACTTAATAAATATAAATATTCCATCTTCTGTCTATAACAATTCACAAGTTCATGCTTCTGAACACTGAATAAATAAAACCAAAACAAGTAACCAAAAGCAAGAACAACTTTTTATAAAACACGCTTGTGAACATTGAGTCTAACGTTGACAATCTGTGGATTCTTTACCTTGAATAACTGTTATTTGTATGCATATTGTTTAGAGAGACAATACCAAGATTTTGCTCTGCATTGATCCTCAAAAGATGAAAGAGTATGGGTAATTCCTCTTTCTTCTAAGGAAAAGCTAAAGTGGTCATTCAAAATAGATCTCAAAAGCAACTGACTGAACTCTACAATCGATATTCTGGATCATGCATGTTTTTCTCCTAGCTTCCTTCCTATTTCACCCTATTTCTTTGGTCTGGTTTAATGAGTAAAAATGTGATTTATTCTGCACTTACTTAGAGTAGATGAAGGACTCCCCCAGCTTCAGGAGGGACTGAGAACCCCGGGTGCCACAAGGGTAAAGCAGCTGCAGGATCACCGTGGCAGGAGCCCTTGGAGGCACTGAGACCTCAATGCTGGGGCTGAGGGGAGGGAGGGCACCTCTGGGTCCTGTGCTGTGCAAGCTCTGACCTGTGTGGCAGCCGTTAATTTGGGCATTGAAGACTGCCTTATTCATTCAGGGAAGCAGCCTAGAACTGACAGCACAAACACAGATGACTTAAATGCAACCTTATCCATTCCCTCTCCTCACCTGCAAATTCTACAGCTATGCCTGCTAGCGGTGCAGCGAAAAACCCTCGCCTGCTTCTCATCTGTGCTCTATGAATACAATCAAAGCACAGACAGAACCAGCTGGTCCCACCTACCTGAGCAAATACAGCAGCAGTCCCTAAGCATCAACAGCAAATGCATCCTTTGGTAAGTAAACTCCCACACCAGGAAGGAGACAGTATGAGCTTGCGATGGGTGCCACTCTGCCACAGCCTATTTATCCCTGGAAGTGATTTTCACTCTGCTCAAATGTATGCAGTCCAGACATTTAGCAGTGGGAGTGAAATACCAAGGGTTTCAAGCATCTGTTCCTTAGTTAATCCTGTATGTGGCAAAGTATCTGTTAACAACCCTATGGCTTCTGAAAAAGGGCATGAACAGGGAGACGAATAGGAGATTTTCACACTGAGTTGGAAAAAACTTCCCTGACCCAAACCCTGGTTAGGATATCCCAGCCATCAGGGCAAATCCTTCAATAACCGACTGGGAGAAAGCAAAGATGACTGCTCCCTCTCCTGCAAAAGCCTTAGAGCATCCATCCTTCCAGGGTCTGCCCAAGATGGCTTGCTGTTCACTAGTGACACAGACACAGCCCAGCTGCATTTTAGGTGGGTTTGCCATCCTTCTACTGGCCTCTCAGGCAGCCAATCCCCTTAAAAGTATTGTTCCTTTAAAAGAACCACAAAGATAAGGCTCAGCTTATCAGGAATAGGTCCGTCAGCAGTAGGAACTGCAAACTGTGTAATAATATGTAGAGCCACATTTGGGTGTGCGTTTATTTTGGTTCAGTTTGGATTAGTTGACCTTGAGGATCCAGAGATGGGTTGCAAGGGAGAGAGGCAGGAGGTTATTTGCCAACAAACCCATTGCTGCTGAGCGTGCAAGCAGCTCTACACATCACCACACAGAAGTACAATCCACAGTCTTTGAGGGATGTGTCCCCCGTCCCGTGTTTCCCCCCCCCCCAAATAGTAAGCAGGCCCCACATGTGAAAATGCTTTGGTTGCAAGGGATTTGCAAGGGATTTGTAAACTAGTTATAAAGGAGATTTTAAATATTGGTTCCAGGAAATGAGTATAAACATCCTTTTATTGTACTTATGGGGCTAACAATTTAGGAAAGTGCTAGAAGCGTAAAACAGCATAGTTCAATCAATGTAATGGATTTATGTGAAGAAGTCTATAGAAGTTTGTGGTAAATCAATTGTTACATGCTTTGACAGGAATAGAGGGCAGATATACTAATGCAACTGTAATCTAAACAGCACCTTTATAGGTACCCTTGTTCATTTAGCTGTTACTATTTCTCATATGTTCCCCCATGGCCCATTCTTCTTCCCTCCTCCCAAACCTGGAATATTCTATTACATTTCTTTAGAAAACCAAACAGTGCAGATGCTTCCCAGTTGTGTAACACCTTTCATTTGAAGATACTGAGAGCTCAGTTAGTATCCTGTGATGACAGTATCACTGTATTATTTACAGATCAGAAAGCTGAGCAACCGCAAAGGACAGATCCCTCTTCTGGTGTAGGGCAATATGATTCTAAGTTGCTACTGGTATACCCCACTGGGAGACTGCAATGTGTATAAAGGAGTAGGGGAAAGGAAAGAGTTGAGCTGGCATTTTCATCTCAAGTCTAATTGCAGCCTCACACATAAACTCATTTTTTTTTTTAAGACAATATTCTTTACTGCACATGATTATTCGATTTTTATTAATTTCTATGTTGCTCAGTACCCCGTGCAACCTTTCATGTCCCATTCTGACCCTTTTCTACAAAGCTGTGCTCAGCAGTGCACTCGCCCATCAGAGCGAATCACTGCATCCCCTACTCAAACACCCACTTGACAGAGGAAGCCTTAAGTGTTCTGTGTTTATTTGCTTCTCACTGTGACAATATACACCCTGATTTCATCTAAAAATAACATAAGATTTGTCAGGCAGCCTAGCTCTGAGCATCACAGGTTTTAAGTTAGACCTTAAAGCTTTGTGGTATCCAGCAGTTTCAAGATAACATATCTAAAACAAAATCAAGCTGAAAGAACAACATACAGTCTAAATTATTGGGAAAATAACATTATAGAATGACTATCCTTCTCTGTCTTCTCTCCTACTCCCTTTTCTGCCTTAAAACCTATCTTGGTTTGCTGACAGAAAGCATAATCCAGCTGAATTTAGGCGTGCATGAGCTTGATCATATATCTAGCATCCAAAAGCGTCGTCTTCAACGTTTGTCAAGTGCATGAAACCAAGAATCAGTAATCTTCTGCTAGAGATACATCTCAAAGTCAAACTATACAAACAACCTTAAAAGGCCAATGTTGTCACGTTTAGCCTTGCGCTGATTATTTAGCCACCTGAAGCCTTAAAATGCGGTACTAATTGCTGAGTCAGAATTGCAAAAGCAGTTGTATCCTCTCCTTCTGCTGCAGTGGAAGGAGGTCAATTGGCCAGATTACTGTGGACAGGGCTGTCCCAATCTGAAACCCAGATCACTTTTGCAGTGAGACTACAATGTTACGCCTGCAGAGTCAGCAGATGACAGTAAGATTTCTCACCTGGAAAGCACCTAGAGAAAGTTGCATCTTCTCATAATAAATATTAATTAAAAAAAACCCAAACAACCCAAAGCATTATTTTCTAAAGTACCACGTGCTTTTCCATCTCAAAGTGTACTGTTCTTTCCTATTCTGTGCAGAGAAGATAGTGCTGCAGTTGGCTTCCTCTGGAAGGAAAAAAGACAGTAAATAACCCACCAGGATCCAGCTGATGGGCTTCTGGATAAATGCACGCCTGCCTCATTGGAAGTAGGTCCCAGCAATATCCTCTGTGCAACCTTCTGATCCCAGCTCATGTATAAAAGCTAAAAGCTCCATCTTCCCTATGGCGTGACACATTGATTAATTAGACATAAATATAAGGGGTTTGATACAGAGTTGTTGACAGGAAAGAACTGATGTCAGCTGGTATCAACTTCCTACAGTGCTATGCCTCCCTCATCTGAAGCAGCTCTCCCACTGTGTCGTAACTGCTAAACAGGATTCCTCCTTAAAAAGGTTTTCTTCAAATATTGGTTTGGGACAAACTTACAAAGGTATAGAGCACCTGCAAAACCTCCAGAGATTTCCAAAGCAGTTTTGGACCTCAGGCTTGTGGAACCTTCCTTCACTTTAAAACAAATCAAAGGAGAAAAAAAAAAAAAAAAAAGAAAAAAATAGCCAACTGTCAGTACACTGTGGACCTTATAATTAGCTTAACCAGTAAATTTCTGCTTCCCCCGAGGTGCATCATAATGTGTATTTAATGAAATCCTCCTTTTCCCTATATCCCTAGCTGGTTTATATACTATAAATTATGGATCAGCTTCTGTTTATATATGCAATCGTTTAGCTGTAAAATAAAGACCACTAATACAGCACTTAGAACACACACCAGGATGCCGGCACTCCATCGATGTTTAAATGGGATGCAACATGCCAACTGGTCCTTTGCTCTCGCTGGCAGTGATGTATGGGGGGAGAAATGGGCTGAGAGAGCAGAGAAGTATCCGCCCATTGCTCTAACCTCCTCCTACCCCAATGTTGTACAGCCTCTGCTTATTGGTAATGAGAAACAGATGGTGCCATCCATCTCTTTTTATGAGATGGGGAAATAAAATATTCAGCCTTTTATCACTATTTTTAGCATGGGCAAGAGATCTCAAAAAAAATCTAAGAGAAAAAAAGAAAAAGATAATATCTATAGCTACAACTGCTCCATAGTACTGCAGATAAACAATCAATAATACATTTCAGGGAGATACCACACATGCGTGTGTGCTTCTTAATATGAACATCAATAGATTTTTTGCTCCAAACAAGCAGGTCTCATGCAGTCGGTCTCTTGGCACTCTGCTGTCCCCAGCTTACGCAGCTCAAGTTCTCTGCGTACATCTTTTACTTCATTCTACAAAGAGGCATGAGCGGGCAGGTCACGCAGGGCTTCCAGAGCCCACTGGAAGTTTCTGACTGATACAGATGAGCTACACACAAATAGCTGCGATTACAAGAAAAATTGCTTGGCAGATATAACCACACAGTTATATCTGAAATTATTACAGCTCCCCCTCACACTGGAAGCAAGTGACTTTGCTAATAAAATGCAATGCAGTAATAAACACGCGTTTCTAAAGGCCAGTGTTATAACATGCAGCTGCCCTAAGCACCTGAATGTTACTAGCTTTATTGTGCTAGCAAAACCGCATGTATTATCTTCTACACAGAAGACAAATAAAAATACTTGCTCTAAGATAAATTTCCAGTTTTAAATTATGAAATCCTAACTGCCTTAAGATTTGCTGTCCTTACCTCCTTTTCCTCTCCATGTCTGCCTGTCAGTTAATCACATTTCTTCTTCCCTTCTATTTAACCTATCCTGCTTCTGCTTGCTTCAAGTACTAATTTGTTTGCCAGGTAACAAAGAAAGCCTTAAACAGAGGAAGCTTTACTTAAATAATCCTTATGGGGAAACAGGTTCACATATATAACTCAACCCAGTAAGAGTCAACTTTATAGCTTTGATAGAAAAAAATGCACACTATTTGTTTGCTTCCCTTGGGGTTGTTGTGGCCACATAGTCTGTCTACAAAACCCTTGGTTACACTACGAACATCTTAAAAAATCTGTTGCAAGAGCCCCCTTGTTAGCTGTGGCAAGTACTAGTAAGAAAGGGTTTTTATCGTTACAGGCAGATTTCTGCTCAAACTAAGCCAACACACAGAGCTCCATGGTAGGATGCGTACACAAATGAAGAGTTTGGGGTTTTTTTGGTCAACACAATGTCATCAGTTAGGAAAGACGAAAACTTCACTTATTGCAGTGGAGCCCATGAAGATTTACTGTTACAAGCTTGGACTCAAGAGTTCCAAAGTCCATCTGGGAGGGAGTAAGGAGCTGTGCCTGGAAAGGGCATGTGGCCATAGGCCCTCTCTGCCAGATTCTGTAGAAGTGAGGATTTGTCTTGGAAAGAAAAAAAATATCGCAATTCTTCTGGCAGAAAAAGTAACTTTCTCAAATGATATACAGAGGAGAAACTGATGCAGTTTAGTCCTCCAAATCTGCTGACAGATGCATGCTTACCATTCGTAGCTGAATGGAAGCAAAGTTGAACGGAAAGCTCAGGAAAAGGAAATTGGGTTGTTCCACCGCTGCTGATGAGAATCACGCAGGCTGCAACTGCCCTACTTTTGCTCTGCACAAACTGCTTTTTCAGTACGCTTTCCAGTAGACCCTTTGTTAGAGCTTCTAGGACTTTATTTCTGCTTGCCTAATAGGCCAACATAACTACAACTATTTTAGCTACGGGAGCAACTGGAGTTACGTTACCTTTCCAAGGGTGTCTGGTTACACTAAGAAAATTCTCCTCTGTTCAAAGCAAAACAAAAATAAACACGTGTACTTCAAGGGACAAAAGAGAACAGTAAAACAACCCTAGCAAAGCAAAAGGCAGAAACTGAATTTATGGGAGGCGTGAGAGAATCCAGACTAGATGGCAAAATTCATTCATGTTCCTTAACACACTGTGGGAAGAGGGAAGACAATTGGACCAAACGGTGACAAATGTGGCAAAAGACCCTGTAAAGAGGGAGAAAATCCGTATAAAGAACTGTACACATCTGTATCTCTAGTACTGACCGATGACTGCTGAAGTTTTGAAGCCATTCATTGTGGCTTTTCTCACCTTAGCAGGACAGTTCTACTATTTTTCAAACCAATGAGTCTCCCTCTGGCGAAAATTTGGGACTCAAACTTGTTATGTCAGAACAGAATTTAAAAATCTGTTGAGTTCAAGATTAACTTTCCAACTGCAGAAGAACAACAGGCTTCTGGTGCAATAACTGATGATTTGAACAGCATGTTTCCCCTAGGTCCTGTCCTTAAACTCCAGAAAGAAAACTCAGTTGAGTCAGACACAAAATTAACTCTCCCTCTCCTGGCTCTTCTGTTCCACAAGCAATCTGCTTAGGAGCTATAGAGCAAAGTGCTTAAACGCACTCACCCTGACTTGTGATCACTCGGTTAACAGCAGCAGCTTAAAGGCAGTACTCCTTTAATTTGGAAATAGGTGGGGGATAAGAAAGTCTGTATCTCAGCAATTCTGGCCCACAGTCTTATATTCTGGCATAAATCTATTTTCACTGGCAGTGTAAGCCAGCAAACTTAGCTGGGAACTAAGGCACAGCACACGTTCCAATTCTGGCAGTTCTGCTGAGTGGGGAGAGGTGGTTACTGGCCCAGTAGCAGGACACTTGGGAGCAGCAGCTTAAACCACTGTATCAAAATGTGCTGGAACTCATCTGTCACTGTCCTCCCTCATGGATTGCGAAACAGCCTATCCAAGCCTACAGCTTATTTTCACTTGTTTTCACTTGCTGCTCTTCTTAAAATGTTACTAATGCAGCTTGTCAGATTTTCTTCAGCTTTACAGTAGGAGCTAAAGGCATTGTGCCGAAAAATAAGTGAAAGAAGGAGGAAATACTCTTTAGCGTAAAGCATAAATGGTGCTCCGCAGTTGGGTTTTCTTTTTTGTTGTTGTTGGTGGCCGTTTTCTTTAAGACGGCTCAGGAGAAGAAAAAACACTACAGAAATCTAACACTGTACAAAAGAAAATATAGCATTCAGCAAATATCCAAATAAAAGCTAAGTGAGCATAAAAACCGTTTTAAGGAATAAATACTGAGGTATTGAGTCCTGTTAGCATTCAAATCAAGCAGCGAGATTGCTCGTATCACAAACTTAGTCCCCCCCCAACACGCTCACCAATACCACACAGTATCTGTGCAATTCTTCCATGGCCCATGATGCGCTAGGAAAGCACACAACTGAGCCACAGGTTGTCCAGAAACAGGTTTAATGCTTCTTCTCTGCAAGTCGCCACGTACCATTCCAGGCAGTAGGTACACTTCTCCATGATTACAACCTTCCAGTTTCGTGCAGCAGCAAACATCAATAGCTGTGCTCAGTCACTCACCCATAATGTGTAGGACCCCCTGCGGCTGCCCGGAAAAGTCAGCATACTCTGGTCTGAGACAGCGACAGATGCCAGGCCACTGCTCCTGGATGGTGGCCATTCAAAGTCAGCCTCGGCCTGCTCAGTTTTGCTTTTCTGCTTCTTTATAATCTGTAAGGTAAGGGAGGCATGGGGTGGGAGGGGGAGGAAAAAAACCAAACAGTGCTTGGAAAATACTGTCTGAGCTGTATGGAGAAAAACTGCGTTAACCCTGTCTCAAGGCAAACTGGCTAGGAAGAACATCTGAGCTTCCCTTTGCTTTTGCTCCAGTTCATGCAAGGATGATTCTGACAACCCACATGCTTTTCTTCTCATCTTGCAATTGCATAAGCATCGATACAATAAATCATAATAAAAGCCTGTAGGAACATCAGAGGCGAATTAAATAAATATGGAAACCTGTTCCTACAGTAACACTCTAAACATCAGCAGCATCTATCAAGTATTTTCTCAGATAAGAATGTTTGCAAAGAAACATAAAATACTAGTTGTGAGGAGAATTTCAAAGGCTCCCATGGCATCTAGACACATTTCTGCTGAAAACAAAGAGGTGTTAGGTGTCTAGGCACTATTTTTGTTTTTGAAAATCTACACCGTCTTAAGAGAGAGAGAAGATCATATAGACTACCTGTCTCCCTACACTGAGAGATTATATCCCTGCTACACTTCATTTCCACAACTTTTCTGACTCCAGTTTAAAATATCTACAGAATATTATCCTATGGCATAAAAGATCTTGTTAGGCAGCTTTTGATAAAAGCAGTCGCTTAGCTGAGATAGGCTCTGGACTATCAAAGACTTGATAAGCAGAATTAATCTTCTAACATCCCTATTAAAAAAGAAGGCAGATTATTTTCCATTGAGCTTCTGGTCTTCTGGCTTTTCTTGATAGCCTTATAAGCAATACGTTCCTCTTCTGGTGTGTGATCCATACATTGATATATGCCACATCTCATACACAGATGTGGCAATTAGCTTAGTTCACATGGAAGGAGACTAACTTAGCAGAGTGGTTACTTTACTGATCACGGGAGCTCAGCAGCACTCAGTTCAGCTCGTCTTGCCTTGCTGCAGACTGTCCAAATAAACTCAAGGCATATTTGTTCCCACTAGCCCTCCGTTTCAGTGCTGTGTCAGAGCCAAACGTGAGCTTTGCAGGGAGAGGAACAAGCTTTCCAGAAAAAGCAACATAAATCATACCCACAGAGGGTTCTGCGAGTTCTTGGGTGTCTCTCTCACAGCATCATTAACAGAATTCTATTTTAATGATATTTGTATGTGTTGCAGTTGTAGCGTTCAGTAGAGTTGGTACGGTCAAGAGCCACACTTCTTTACGCTGGAAAGCTTTGTGCCTTTTGGCAACTGAAGCACTAATGTAAAATTCCACCAAGATTGTGCCTCCTCTTCCAAGCAAGGATATCACAGACCTACACCTCTCAGCTCTGAGGGTGTAGGCCATCAGTTTAGGCACTGGATTAAGCTTATTTATAAATTGATATCTCTGTCAGATGTAGCTGGTTAAGCCTATACTGTGATAGTTGAAGTTGCAACTTGTCACTTACTCTACTTTCTACATTGGTGTCATCCTTTTTGCTGTTAGCAAAGTCAAAGCCCACCAGACTGAACGATCATGTTTTGGCTATTAAACAAGCTAAGGAAGAAATGCATGCCATACCTTCTGCACGATGGTTGTTGCCAGCTCTTCTATGAGGTCCTCCTTGTGTTCCTGCAAGTAACAAGCCTCGTTCTGCTTGTCCTGCATAAAAATGGATATCTGTAGTTTTCTAAAATCACATAAAAACAGCTTTTCCACAGAAATGGTATTGATCAGGAACCAGGGGATATGCCCTATTGGCACTGTGGGAAGAAGTTACAGGTACTTACATTGCATGTCAACTTCCGAAATGCAACATGCATCTTGGATACAAGTTCATAAAACCCACACTCAACTCTTTAGGTATTGCATGAGATAGTCACTACTTCTTTATTTTTTTTTCTGTATCTACTTGGTTTTGTACCACTACCCAAATTAAAAGAAACATAAATGTTCTATTTAAATTAATACATTTTGTTTGAAAGTGTTACCAGGCTGTCACTGTAGGTCTCTGCCTTAGAAATAGCTTCTTCCACTGCTTCCTCTGCAACGCGCAAGGCCACAGCAAGGGTATCCATCATGCTGTGTCCTAGGTGAAGAATAAGAAAAACCACCATGCTCTTTATATATGTAAATTTTGCACAATGAGCTCCAAAATTCAGACTCATGTTCTGGACATATATTCAAATCTTAGGTAGTTCATGACAAAGTTCATTTCCTCAATCCATAATTATGCACAGTAAAATAAACACCTTAAGACAGAGAAATTTGTCTCAATCTCTATGTTACTTCTTAAATGTAAATATTAAGTACAATAATTTTGTGTTGCTAATTTTAGAATCCAGCAAAATAGTTATGAGGAAATCAGAAGAAAATTGGTAAACTTCCTACTAACACCAACAGAATATAAGAAAGAGAATGAAAAGAATATATGAGCATAGGAAAGGAAATGGGAGTATAAGTAACAAAACCTGAACATTAAGAAAATCACACTAGAATAAGCATGTATTAGCTGTAATACTGAAGTAAGATATCCCAGAATGGTACAGAAAGTATTTTTAGTATTTTGCTAAATGTTTCAGTTAAAAGATAGTTGGATCCGTGAACAAGACTTACCAGCACTCTAGGCTATTTGTCCAATAATTCAAAGTGTAAAGACTGTGTTTTAATCAAACGAGTTTTTAGCAGCATACCTTCTGTCTGTCGGTAAAACGTAGAGTCACTGCCACAAATGCTTCCTTCATTTTCAAAGCTTCCTTCAAAAAAACCTCCTTCTGCTTAAAAAAAGACAGTATCACACATTAGTATAAGAGCAGAGGCATTATTAGGTTAGAATATTCACTCAAGATATGGTGGCACTACACACAAAGAGGAATAACCAGAAAATTCCTCCTACCTTTTGTATAAACCATGACTGCAGTAGCTTTTGTACAAAACATGACTGCTTTTATACAAAAGACCCCTCATTCGTTTTGGACGGAGAAAACTATTTGTACAGTAAAAAAGAGAGAGGAAGAAGCTACTAGGTATAAAAGTTACAAGGCAGAAGTTAAGTATGGGGAATTTGACTTTAATATGACATTTGGAGTTGAAATAGATTCTACATTTTAAAGGGCAATTCTGTATAAATAAGCTAAAACCCAGAAATGTATACTAGTATTTATCTTCAAAGGGAACAAAAGGTTTACCTAACAGTCACATGGAGAGCAGAAGAAAGTTAGCAATGACATTTAGACTCAAAGGCCTTCCTCAGAAAGGTCTCACTGAGAGTGCAGATGCCACTGCAACTCATCATTGCATTGTTCACACTTCCATTCAAGGACAAAATGAGTGAGACTACAGCTTAAGTAAAGGCAATGCATCATATTAAAGTTCTGAAGAATCCATCCCCGCAGGTTTTAATTCCATTGCCCCACAGACATAGATTTTCATGTTTTCATACGTATTTGCTCTCAACTGTTAGGGAAACTTCTCTAGAAAAACAAATTTGATACAGAGAAAGCAAAAAGACTAATAAATCAGAACTTAATGTATAGCTCACTTGTCCCTAGAAGCTTTTATGCCAATATTCATAAGAAACACCTAAAATTTTCACTCAGGACTAGAGGGTCCACTTACTATCCCATATAATTTCAGCAAAAGACAAAGCAAATACTATAGAAAACTTAAAGTATCTGTACAAATTTCAAAAGAATTGCATTAAGAAAGTATCTGGTCCAAGAAATCCAGTGAAATTTCAAACCTTCATCTCACAGTGTGTTGAGTAATTTGCTAAAGTTACCAGTATGACACCAAACGCCACTTCTAACCCATTTTATATCTCCAATTACTCTTCCTATGGGGTGATGCATTGTAACACCATAGTTAAGGGAGAATTGTGCCTCTTCATTTAAAAGGCTGATGCCAATACTTAATCTGCATCTTTTAACCATTTACAAACATCAATAAAACAATAAGATGTGGCCAGTTTCAGATCCTTAAGTGTGCAAAACTCTAAGTGAGGACAATCTAAGTTTTGGTCAACTTGGATACTGAATGTATCCCGTGTTAACCAAATTCTGCTTCAAACACCATGGAAATGTGCTCCAAGGCCAAATGTTGAATGCAAAATTATTTTCTCATTCATTGACTTCTCAGAACTGTGATAAATTTTGGAATACGGGCTAGAACACAAACTGCAATTTACTTTACACACTGAAGATAACAGTTCCTCTGTATCATTGGCATAATTAAGATTAAACATTCTTTGAATTCATAAACAGCTTTCTAGACACTTCACCTTTTTTTTTCTCCCTTCACTGAAGTGTTTCCTTAAAAAAAAAAAAGCCTTTATTTCTTTATTTTTTTAATAATCTCAGAATCTCCATTGTCTCGGCTTGTGTGTTAAAGTAGATAAGCTAATAAGAAATTAACACAGCTGTTCTTACCTATTGCATCAGGACAAACTCCACTCTCCAGTCTATGCTTCTTGTATAAGTTCTTCAGGACTTTGGCACTTCCAAAACACTTAAAGCGGCTTTTGACATTATTATAGTACCAATCCAGAGACTGGGTCCTTAGGAGCCTAAACCAGAAAAATAAACAACATATTTGGAATGATTCTACGACAAATAAACCTAAACAGTTTACCATGCTTTTATGTAAAACAGGATATTTTAGGTCTCAGAGCATAAATGTTGATTTCTGAACACTTCTTCACTGTTTGTACTTTGGAAGTGTCTGGTATACTCAGGCAAAAAAAAAAAAGTTAACTCATGAGCAAATATCTACTTCACCTTACTCAAGGTTTTATTTGGCTTTGCTACTATCAGAAGAGGTGCTCTCTCCTTTTACATTATAATGCCAACACGACAGCCTTTTGAAAAACATAAACAAGCTTTGGAACAGCACAGGAAGGTTTTAAAAATAGCCTTTATTTACACAGATCTACAGATAATGTAAGAACATTAGGCCATTGATGAACCGCAAAAAAACCTCCATTTTCATGAAAATGTATCACTGCTTTTATTCAGAGAAAGCAATAGAGTACACGAAGCCTAATTAGAGGACCTAAAAGCAGAATGAGCAAAGAACAGTAGGCAGACAAACTTTTTTTCGGGGGAAGGACTCACAACCGAAGTTTGGTTCCTTACTTTCAACAGTATGCATCACTGATGTCAATAACTCATCCTAATGCATTCATCCTCAGAGCTCTATAAAGCTTCTATAAAGCCATGAGATACTGTCAAGTTCTTTATTCTTTTCCACATGGCAATGGGCTCTTGTTCCACCTGTTACTTCAGCAGAAGGTGGAAAGAACCTGCACCGTACCCTCAGGAAACACAACCACAGGTTACTGCAGGGTAACCCACAGCAGACCCGAACGTTTCCTACTGAGGGTGTCACTGGAGAGGAGGATCTGAGGGTTCCACCTATAAATTAAAGCTGACTTTCCCAAAAGCCTCCAGGAAGGAGAAATAAGTCTGAGACAGTGAACGTGAACTAATTCTGTGCATTTGCTTCCTCATTTGAGCCCATTTGTTCCTCTGCATATTGACATAGTAGTTCATTTTTAATTAATTTATTGCACTGACATTGCAGGAAGCAATATATTTTTACAGGACGTGAAAACATTTCCTATAAAAGAGTATTTATTATAGGCTACAAAGTTATTTCCCCTTTGTAATAATTATACAAATCAGGGTTTTGGAACTAGAAGCCCTATGGAGCTTGTTACATAATTAAGCAAAGAGATGACTCTTAACACCAAGATTTTAGAAAAGCAAAGGCTAAGGTTAGTGTCCGGTGTCAATATATGAACCCCTAAAGAAATGATGTTAGTATCGGGAATGCTGGATTCTCAGCACTTCCAGATTTGAAGACATTCAGATGATTTAACTTTGTTTTTTAAACCTGGGGTTATGGATGAGAAACAAAATAAAACAAAAGCCTCACTGTAACCTTTAGATTTTCCTTCAGGGACTCTGGACTTTTCTTTATAAAGTGCAAAGCAAGCCACAGTCTGCAATTTTTGTTTAACACGCACCATTCATAAGCAAATAAAATCTCACCTATTGAGAGACTAGCACTGTGGTTCTTACTCGCCACTGAACCTCAGGAGATACTCGATAACAAGCAAATACGCTGAGCCTGGGGTTTCAACTAAATGCCTCCAGTATGGCTCCGGATTTTTTGAGTTTCAGTATACTGCTAAAAAGGAATATCCACTTCACACAAAACAGAACATCATGATATAGTCCACTTCTCTGTCACAACTGGAAAGTATTTAGTAGAGAACACCAGCAGTGGGAAATGAAAAATAAAAATCAATGAAGCCTACCGTATTCAAACTTTGAACTCTTAAAGTTACATTAGTTGCTCTCCCAAAAACAACTGAAGAAAAAGCACCTAGAGGAACAGAAGCATATTTTTTTCTGTATGCTGTGTCAGCAGTTAGGTGCAAGACAGATGTTTACAGATGATGTAAGAATATTAGCCCTTTATTATCTATTCGTACAGTAACAACCCAAGCCTAACTGTGGTTCTCAGGAGGCTGATTAGATCCAATATTCACTATCCTACAAATATCACTAACATGTGACACGGGCAAAAATCCTTTTATTTCTGGAAAATATCCTCACATACGGAGCACAGATGACTGACATCTGATGAAGCACAAGTGGCTGGTGATAGAGCAAGGAAAAGCACATGTAGGTCTGTGAAGTACAGGGTTTCTGAATTCCTATGATGCTGCCACCAAGCAATCTGTTACGGTGCCTCTCCAAGTGCTGACCCACTGACCAGGGCTTGGCTGCTGGTGATGAATCTGTGAATGGAGGCAAATTTCTCTCCCAAATCTGCAATTCTTTGGCGTTTTGAGAACGTGCCTTCTTTGTGGGCAGGAACCATTTGCTCTCATGGAAACTGCATCAGAAAGGAATAAAGGCTGTGTCTTCTGCTAGCTGTATTCACTTTTGTCCGCTGAGTTTCTACAGGTGCTGGGAGTGTAAGATTTCAGTCAATAGCATGGAGTCCCAATCATTATGATGGATAAAACTAAGTCTGTACGACTGGGTTGGATGTGGCTCAGCAGGAGGTACTTCCACCCAGGGAACACAGTGCTCTCCGCACTGTTCACAAAATAGCCTTGTAGGACTATCACTGCTGGTGGACTCACAGCGCTGTGAGTCCTCAGATACATTGCTTTATGGCTTTCAAGATCCCTGCCCACTACCTTAGTACATTTACCAAGCAACCTCAACTCCACTAGCTCAGAACGCTAAACTTGGCATCTTCTTGGAAGCCAAAGAAACCCAGTGACTGGGTGACAAGGTACCAAAAGCAGGAAGTCACCTATCCCATTGTACAACCTGTGTGAGTTAGGATGATCGGTTGTGAACGCTGATCTGGCAACTTGGGAAAAATGAGAAATGGGACCCATTACAAGCCCGCTTCCCCATCTTTTCCCCCCACGTTACCATGATTTTCTGGGTCTGATCAATACTGTTTCTGTAAAAACAGGAAGCTAACAGCACTGATTTTTTTAATGAGGTGAGACACTGCTTTACAACTAGCATAATCTTAGAGACAGGCTTTCTATTTGTAATGATAACATTTTCCGTACGTGAACTTTGGAAGAGTCAAAAGAATAGGAGATTATACATTTCAAAGCAACAATGAAAGAAGAGATGCTTGCCTCTGTGTCCTCACTAATCTGGTGTAAACACAAAGATCGGGATTTTTATTTTTCTTTGATTTCCTCATTGCTGCAGGATTAACATTTTGTGAGTAATCTAATCATCTCATGCTTCTCTCCTACATATTGGAGAGCTACCAACAACTCCAAATCTATGCCTCTGTCCTGCACACGTTTTATAGCAGATTACGATGCCTCCTCTAAAGCTTTTCAGCTTCTTAACTTTCAAATAAGTCACAATGTCCCTGATGATTCCTCCTGGGGAGAAAGGATTTGGAGAAGAGAGTAGTTCTCTTACAGATACCAAAATAATGGACCCACTCAAAAGAGAAATAAGAGCGTTATAGCCTTATTTCAAAATCCTTTAATGTTGACCCGTATTTTAAAGCTGTATTCTCCAAAAGCAGTCCATGAGTGCAGAATAATGAAAGACTATAACAGCGCTAGCATTAAATTGTTAAAATGAAACACTTTCCTTATTACATCTAAAAGAAAGTGTGCAAGTTCCTTCCATGAAACGGAAGTTCATACTTAAAGGATATTAGCTGTATGCATTTTAAAGATGCAGGAATGGTTGAAGCCATTTCTCTCTCTTTCTGTGCCATAACGACTGCTACGTCTTTATTGCTAAATAGCCTTAAATGCTAAGGACATTATTTATGTTGTATAATATTGCCATGGAGTTGAGTTGCATTTTGATGTGCCTTTGACAGAGAGGAATACTGTAATTTTAAAAATTCTGCCTGACCAGAAAGTGTGAAAGGTAGGTAGACGCTTCTGGTTTAATAACATTAAAACTTGAACGAGTATTATAAATACCCTGTCTTTTTTTTTAGTGCAGCAATGTGTTTGCCTTAATCAAGTAGCACCGTAAGAGCAGCAGATAAGCTCATTAAAATCTTTACAAGAAGTTTTCAGTACATTTTTCACCTGCAGCACCCAAATACTCAATTTTTAGCCTTCTGAGAAAAAAAGAAAGTACACTAGCTGTGCTGGGGAGTGGGGACATGAACCATCTCACTCATTGTTAGTGATGATCACAAGAAGATCATGTGAAAGATGCTATTCATGCATGATTACAAGTATTCACTACTCAATACAGAGGAGGTTGTTTAGTGACTGATTTACTACTTCATTATTTTTTTTTTCTTCTAAAAATTTGTGAGGTTTTACTTGGTCTAAAGGCAATATGAAGCTTCTGCAAGAAATTTTCTCTAAAAGGTAGTACCAACCTAGTGTTCATGACCTTGATCTCTGCTCATAACTCAGGTTAAACTACAAGCATTTTATAACACCAACTTTTTTCCATGAACTCGGTGAGAAGTTTTCTCCCACAAGAAGAAATTGTAACCTACAGAAAGAAGACTGCAGCTCAGTAAGTCAGGAAGTGCTTCTGGAAATCTGAACTTACATTATTTAAATGTCAGAGTGAATATATAATCACTTGTAGTTTCCTTGCTGTTGACTTGCACTGGAAACTGAAGACTCCTTTTCAGCTTTCCAGTCCTATCTCACCACATCTTCCATAGCTTTGTGCCAACAGCCAGGTCAGCAAGCTCTTCTGTCCCCTCAGTCTCACTCCAAAGTCAGAGAGCCACAAACTTCACCTGCACATCAACAACCGTTGTACAAATGGTTATGCAAAACAATTAGTATTTTTGAGCTGACCTCCATATACGTATTGTGAAATGTTAGACATAAGTTTCATGCCACCCTGCTAGAGCCTCTTACATTCACTCAAGGAGGAGGTGCCCCCTGGAGCTCCAGCTGCCAGCTGAGCCTCTTGAGGCTGATTCCTCTCCTCTCATCCATAACCTTTGCCATTTTTCTTCTGGAAGGATGGGAATCATGCTATAGGCTAAATGATACTATCTATCGCCTCCCTGTAGCCCCACAGATTTTGTTGATGGTCCACAACATGTTAAGATATTGGAAATCTGACTTTATGACCCTTAGGTATAAAATGACAGTGTAATAATCACAGAGTAATATCTTTAAATACGATTTTTATACTTCCTTTTGACAGGAAAAGGTGGTCCTTCAAATATTCATTTATTCTTTTTAAGTGTTAAACCCATTCCCACCCCCCCATACGCTCTCCCATTAGTCCAGCATTACCACTGCATTTACTAGTAGCAGACTTTATGGGTTGGTTGCAATTTTCATTATAAACTCATTTTTTCAGGATTTTATAACTCAGTTGTGAGATGTTCCTCACGGTTCTTACTTTGTAAAATAGGAAAAAATAAAAAGGACCTACTAGCAGACCCACTAAAGTAATGTCCGTCATAAAAAAGGTCTTCATTAAACAACTGCTTAATATTCTTGAATGGGCATCAGCAAGACTCAGCCCTGAAATGCGGACATTCAGCAGCAATTTTTCAGACAACTGATGATAAGCTAACAACCAATCAATCTCACTAGAAACCAAATAAAACAGTTGCTGAAAACAACTTTTATCTGGGGAAAAAAAGAAGAAAAAAAAGGCTTTAAAAATTGTTGCCCCGTGCTTCTCCTGCTGTGCCATGCCCTAGTGTAACATCCAACCTCAGGTCAATCAAGATCTGCGTTCGGCAGTTGCCTAAATTCACTCAAGGGAGCTGCTTTACAATTCTTGGACCTTTTTAATTTTGCGCATGTGACCATTTTTTGAAATCAAGTAATGAAAATTTAAATAGCCAAACAAACCCACCTCTGAAATACCAGACTACTCACAGATCAGACCCACTGCTCTGTGGGAGACTCTAAAACGCAACGCAACCACATCAAACAGAAGAAATACTAGAAGTTTAAATTTGCAGTGGAAAAGCAACACGAGTGTTTAGTTTTCACTCTTTCAAAGCACTCCCAAGGCGCCTTGAACTGCCCGAAAGCTCAGCCACGAGTGAAGAGATGGAGGGGTTGGGAGCCAGGGGAACACTGTCTGCTGAACTACGCCAGAGATGGGACACCGGTGGATAGGAGCTCTCCAAAGCCAACCTGCTTCACCATGATGCTGGGCCAGAGGCAGAGGCATGCTGCAGTTAAATATTCTTGTCTTTAACCATGGTGTCCACCCACAGGCAGGCGACCGGTGCTGTAGGACCGACATCCTTGAAGCCCTGCCGCTCCTGGGGAGCTGCATATCCACCATCCTCTGGCTGCACTAGCATCAGTTCTCTGGGAAACTCCAGCTAATCCAGATTATGCTGTGTCAGGCACACCGTCTGTCACAGGTGCCCTGACAGGGGCTCTCTCCCCGTACCGGCCTCACACAGAATACAAAGCTCAAGGCCCTTATTTCTATTTCCCAGGCACTGAGTGGCTTCAGCCTGGAGCCCAGAGAACAATTAAGATTTAGCCTGTCACTTCTTATTTACCCAGTTTTAGAGTAAAATTGCTTCAAACTCAGCATCCTGAAATACTCTTTCTCTGCCAATAGCAATATTGGCTTTTTCCCTTGGGCTGATGTTTTAGACCTTGTAATGTACTGTTCTTTATAAATTGTGGAATTAAAGTATTTCAGTTCCTTTCAGTTTCAGTGAAATCAAACATACTTCCAGCTTCAAGAATGCTACTTCATCTTCATTCCCTTCAGGATGAATCATTACTATAGCACACTAACACGGCACACATGAATATCCTGCCAATGCTCAGTTCACTAAAAATCAGACTTCAGAAAAAAAATAATAATTGAGAAAGTCCAGCCCCCTGAAGCCCTGAACAGGAATTTCTGTACATCAGCCTTTGGCCAAGCTCATGCCATTCCACGATGGGACTTATATTTCCCTAATTACAGAATCACAGAATCACAGAATGGTCAGGGTTGGAAGGGACCTCTGGAGATCATCTAGTCCAACCCCCCTGCCAGAGCAGGGTCACCTACAGCAGGTTGCACAGGACCCCAGAGTGGGGGACTCCACAGCCTCTCTGAGCAGCCTTTGCCAGTGCTCCACTACCCTCAAAGTAAAGAAGTTCCTCCTCACTTTTAGGTGGAACTTCCTATGTTCAAGTTTATGCCCATTACCCCTCGTCCTATCACTGGGCGCCACTGAAAAAAGACTGCTCCCATCCCCCTGGCATCCTCCCGTTAAGTATTTGTAAGTATTAATAAGATCCCCCCTCAATCTTCTTTTCTCTAGACTAAAGAGAGATGCAGAGAGACTAAAGAGAGATGCAGAACAATAGTCTGCATCTATCCCCTGCCTGTGAAAGGCAATTGTTCATGCCTCAAGAACAACAGCTCCTAAACATTTAGCCCCAAAGGCCACTGTCAACTCTTTGTGACACTTCCTTCCCAAGCTTTAAGTTGAAATCCTATTTATTTTTCTCTAATGGCATTCTGCAGATCACCCGTCACTTAAGAAGTACTGCTCCAGGAAATGTCTTCCTCCAATTATCCACAGCAGAGCGCTGCACCCGGATTACACTGTGACATGTGAAAGCACGGCACGCTGACCCACGGAGATGTGTCATGGGAAAGGCTACAGCAGTGCACCATCGTCGTGGTTTGGGCCGGACTGGCCACTGAAACGAACAGCAGATGCTCTCCCCCACCTCTCTCTCCAAAGAGAGAAGGAAGAGGAAGACACTTATGAGTTTAGAAAAAATTATACTACTTTAATGAGAATAATAATAAATTAATAAAATAATAATAAAAAAGAAAATAGTGAAATACATGCAATATATACAAAAAACGTATCAAGCTCCCAGAATGACAATCACATCACCAGCAGGCACAGGGAAAGTCCCAGACTAGACTCAGCGATGGATGGGAACTGGACTCCAGATCTGGAATCAGGAATACATGGATTGGGATCAAAGGCAGACAAACAGACAGAGTCCTCCTCGGATGCCGGCCACTGAAGAAAGAGGGCTGACCCTTTGATCCCTCAGCTTTTATACTGAGCATGAGGCAGATGGGATGGAATATCCTGCTGGTCAGTTTTGGGTCACTTGTCCTGTCCACTCTTCCCCGCAGGTGCGACCCCTCTATGCTTTTCCACTTCCGACCCTCCAACAGGGCAAATAACAAAGTTAACTGCCCTTAGGTGTTATAGCAATAAGTATAAGCCTCTCTTCATACCATTCCTTGGCATAAATTACAAATAATCAGGTCTTATCACTCTCAGAGTGAACAGTGTCTCCACAATACACTTGATTTCAGAGAGTTCAGTTCATTAGAAGAGGCTCAGCTGCAAAGTAGAATTACTGAACAGAAAATTGATTCTGTTTTACCTCAAACCAGGACACAACGAATGCTACGCTCAGCAGTCAGCAAAATCCAAGTACCAGCAGAGGAGAGACTGTCTCAAGTCAAAGCATCTACCCCAAAATGAAAACTGTCCAACTCAGTGAAAACATGGTCTGTTGTTCCCACAACTGGAAGAAAATAACTGTCCGTGTCCCTCACAGTGAAATCATGATTTTCCTGTGCCAGCAGAAATGAACCTGGCCCAGTAATTGCACTGCAGTATGTTAATTATTCAGAGCACTCAACCTACAGTCTTGAACTATATAAGGTGTTTCCTAAAAACACGCACCCTCCCTACCATTCACTGAGAAAATCACTGCCCCAGTTTTACCTTTACATTCCAACATGGAGCAACATACAAGAAATAATAAAATAAGCTTAGCAGCACAGAGGAAAAAAAGGAATTTATTTTTTTCCCCCCAAAAGACAGCTGTATGTGCAACCCTCAAATTTGCTTACTCTCTCTCCTTTACCTTTGAAATCAGCAGTCGAGGAGTTGTGGGAGGAAGACAGGGTAGGTTTTATACAGAAAACCTAGATATAACTGCTGAAAGGAAGAAAGCTCAAAACTTGTAACAAGTTTACCCAATCCTGATTATTGAGGGAAGTACTAAAGCATCGACCCCCCGGGCCCTTTAAATCAAGCCTTGGTGACTTCCAAAGGGAGATGCCAAGGATTGCTCACAGCAGCATGTGCCAAAACGCAGGAATCACTGGCTGCATTATGCAGCAGGCCATAACCTTCCCTTAAAATATTTTACTGGCTCATAAAAATAAGATCATGAGCCATACTAGTTCAAATAAAAGATTCAACCAGCCCCTTACTCTGTCTCTGGCCATCAGTAGATGCTAGGGAAGAGATGACAGGAAAGATGCAAGTGTGGAGCAACCCTGCCTTCGACACACTCTGCACTTGTCAGCTCAGGACTTCGTTTTTGACATTACAACAGAACACCCTCAAAGGACACTCTTCGACTGACTCATCTTCCATAAATTTGGCTATCCCTAACCTAAATCTAGGCATACTTTTGGCCTCCTCAAAGCTCTGTGACAATAGAGTCCATAGCTACATACCACACAGATGCATTTGTGACCCACACTTGCAGTGGTAGCTTGATCATCTAACCTACAGTAAAATAAACCATGAGATTTCTGATCTTTAGACATATAATTTAATTATTGGAAAGTAATCAGCAGGTAGGAAATCAGGAGTAAAACCATGTGCCTCTAACAGCCGTTTTGAAAACAAGCATGGAGAAGGTCCAGGAGACCCTCTCTTAAGAAAATAACAGACTTAACTGATGCTTTATTAAAATTAAAAAAAAAAAAAAAAAGTTGCAATTTTGTAACCCGTATACTACCAAAGCAACATTCCTCGAAGATCACATCTAGACTGCAGATAAATGTTTGCGTGCATTTGCTGACAGACATTACATGGAACGATTAGACATTGGCCATCTGCAGGGACAAATAACTTGGTGGGTATGGATCGGGTTTGCCCCGTGGTATGTTGTGATTTTCCAGAACTGATGAGTTCAGCCAAAGTCAGGCCCCTGAGACAAGAACTCCAGACCTCTTGTGAACACACCTGTAAACTCGGCTATGTACTGCTCATGGTTCCTGTAAGCCAGTCAGAGCATTTACACCCTCAAGCTCTCCCTGACAAATGCCAGACCTGACATACCACGTTCGGCTCAGACTTACACCCTTTTGCCATTTATACCCACCCATGCTGCCATCTAACAATAGATTTTCACTTACCCAGCACTACGTGCATACTCCTCCATCACCACATCCTCCTTCCTTTTTGGCAGTCATCTGCATACTTTACTTACTTTTCCTATGAAGCTATTCCTGTTTTCTCTGAATTTTACGGTTCTCCAATGACATTTCCCCAGTATTAAAGAGGTTCCTTTGTCGAAGGCTTACAGCAACAAGACACCTCCCTTTTAAAAATTTCTGCAAAGGATAAGATTTGAACAAACGGTGGCTGAACGCAGGTCAGGTTGAGCGGTTTTTGCACATCATCTCAAGTTAAACTTCTCACATGAAAATGGTCACGCTAAAAAAGTCTTCTGGCTTAACCTGGGCACAAAGCCACCATTCTGGTTTGTGAATGAAGGCTGTGAATACAAGTTTGGTGAGGACTATTTTCAGGTCTGTTCCCCACAGAGGAGAGGTGTCCTGCAGCAGGTGAAGAAAACACTGAGACAATACCAGGTATAGCTGGAGTTATGGTTTGATGCTCCAGTAGAAAAAAACAAATAAGAGAAGAACATGTCAGCATTTACCTGAGATGTCTTGCTCTGTATTTTCCCTGCGAGGCTGCCTGTCAGGAACCCCTGGCTCACAAATGAGCATATTTGGCATATGAGAATATCTGGCATATTAACCTGACCTGCTGCCCCCAGGAAGCATGTTATGTTTTAGGGTAACTGAAGTGAAAATATGAACCTTGCGGCAGTTGTAAAAGTAATTTATTTTTTTTTTAAAGAAGACAGTTTTCAAACCCAGGCCTCCACTGTAATTTATCTGACTGTAAACACCAGGGGTGAAATCACAACTGTGGAGAGTTAACAGCAGTTAAAGCAATGACCTAAGAAGGGGCAGGACCTCTCTTCAGGCAACTACCAGCAGTAAAAAACGTGAGAAGCCATATCCAATACAGCTCCTGACAGTATCTCAGCAAGAGCCAATAAGCTTTTGCCGTAACAATGTTTATAAGGATGTTTTGCCATGTCTTATAGCCATTAGTGAATATTCTTTCTCCATTTTTGCTTTGTAAAATGAGCACCGGTGACTGATGCTTATTTATTTGGAGCTGACTTCTGAACCTACAAGTTCAAAAGGCTGCGTTGCAGGGGAGCTTGCAGTACAAGTTACTTCTGCTTTCAAGCGACTTTGGCAGAGCCTTAGGCCATGACAGAAATGGGATCACGTAGGTGTTCCCCTTGGCCCCACATGGGATCACGTAGGTGTTCCCTTTGGCCCCACACGTGATGAGCAATACCTAGATCACTCCCAGCAGATATACAGTTAGCCTGCTTTTAATGACTGCTGATGCTGCAGAGCTGCCCCAGGCATCCACTTCCTACCCTAACGTTGAAAGGTTTTCTTAACATTTAAGCCAAATCTTCCTTGTTTCTATTTAAACAAGACAGTTTAAGATGTTTGCTCTTTTATTTTTTTTTTCTATTTTTTTTTTATTTTTAATGGCTAAAGAATCCTGTTTCATTCCACATCATGTTTGCTAGCCACCTGATCATTCCCATTGTTTTGTTTTCCTGGGACAAAGACAAAAAAGGCCTAAGTGGTCTACATCTTTGTTTAAATACAGATCTCAGAACTGGTAATCTGAGTCCTTACCAGTGCTCTTTCAAGAAAGCAAAGTGTAGCTGTCAGGATAGGACTTAGCACAGTGCTGACCCTATGGATGAGATCCCACTAAGAGAACCAGATATGCAATGCTGATATTGAATCAGGGATACACAATGCTGTGAATCACACAGTCGTCAAAGTCTTGCTAAGACTCGCTGTGCAGAAACTGCCAACTCTTCAAAAAGAAAGATCATGTTGAACCAAGTCAAGAGTATTTGCAGTCCACCTTTTCTTTTAAACTGACAAGTACATGGATGCCACTTTCAGAAATAAGGTTTAAAGTGTATCTCCTCACTAGGTAGCAGATATACCAATGGGCTAAAATGTCATTTTTGTGGGAGAAATCCAGGCACTCAGCTGTCACATCTTCTTATCAACCAGCAAATAACTCTCCCGGATAAGAAAACCATGAAGCCTGTCATTCAGAAGACAACTCATGGTCATATCTGTACTGCTTCCACTCCACCTGCACAAAAAGCCCATCTCTCTCCATTTCACTCCTGCTTTCATGTCTAGGTTGGTGTTTTACAGGCCTCAAATGTCACTGCAGCCCCTGTGAATCATTCAGTGGCCAAAAATGGTCTGTAGTCCTCATCTCAGTGATGTAAATGGACCCCAAGAACTTGCCACCTTCTTTTCTCAGCCCTTCTCGGTGTTTCATTCAATGCCTGGAAATGACTTCCACACCACACTGCCAAGTTTTTTCCTCTTAAGCCTTTCATTAAACTGCGTATTTTTACACAGCTGATTAATACTACCTGTCAACTCGGATGAAAATTAAATAAGCAGCCATTGAGTACTCGAAACTAAAACAAAGCAAGTCAAAATCCAAATGCCTGTGTGAAAGCTAGAACAATCTGATATTGCCAAAATGGATCATTCCACATTTTTACAGGATACATTAATGACATTTGTATACGAACTATAGGATTTATTTTGTGACATAAAAATCATAGATACATAAACAAAAATGTTACCGCTGAAACAAATCTTTCCCCCCTTAAGCAAAAAGAAATATTTTACCTTATCTGAATCCATTTTCCTACAGAAATTTCATTTCATGTGAAATTTTGGGGTTTTTTTCCCCCATCTTAATTTGCAGCAAAATATTTTTTCAATATCTCAATATTTTTCAAAGGGAAGAAATTCCACATCCTGATCATCTTGTACTGGGTATTTTTTCAGGCATATCATAAGAATTAATCGATACTGCACCATTAGTAAATTTATGACACTCACATGCACACAACATGCTGAAGCAAAATACAAATAATCATGGATCAAAGCAAGTTATTATAGCTACACTGAAGACGGATATACTGTCTTTTACTGTCATATTTGTTCCTACTTGCTACAATACATCAATGTGATTTTTATTTCAGATTTCTGAAAGAAGACAGGCAAAAAGAACAAAAGTCCACACTGCCAGTACTTCAAAATGAATACATCCTGCTGTTTTTCTTAAGAAACAACAACAGCAATAGATATTCACAAATTCTCAATTGGAGAGGGATTCATTTCCTGCTGTGCTATTACTACAAATTTATTCTTTGCACCTACCCACTGAAGTGAAGGAAAATTCATACAGAAACCTCATATAAATAAACTTCAGAATGCAGAGAGCAACGTTAAAACACTCTCAGGAACATTTGGTCACTGAACTTTGCATCAATGTTAATGAAACAAAAATATTTGCAGTCAAAATACAACTGAACATAAATGGCTACGAATAAATGCACCGTTCACCTACATGAGAAATGTTTTCCATTATCACAGCAGATACCAAATCAAACAACAGAACATAAAGCCACTTTGATTAGTTATTCAAATTACCTAAATGAAGGCTTTTCTTTCCGAAAACTTCATTTTTAATCCAGAGATTCTTGAAAAAACAGCTGAACAACAAAAAAAAGTGAGGTCGCTGAAGCATAAAAATTTTCACAAAAAGAGATACAAACTCCGCTCCATCAGAAAAAAAATACCAGAGGATAAACCATGCAAATTAATTCTGTAATCCTGATTAGAAAAATACGCAGGGCTTTCAATATAGAGCTCAAGAACGCCAAAAAGACAACAATCCTCCACTTTATGGTCTGTTTCTGTTCTTGTATTGGGAGAAAGCTGTGAACAAACAGCTGTGAAATGCCAGCAAAGACGAGAAGAATCATCACCACGTACAATCAAAGAAAAAGTTGGGCTCATTTCAAGATTATTTTAAAAAAGAAAGGGAAAATAAAAATAATAAAAAAAAAACCCACATTCAAACAAGCCAAAACCCTTAGAACATTGCTGGGGAGTGAAGAGATGTGATTTCAGTTCCCGTCTTTCATACTGGTTATCTCAGCCCGTAAGCCCAACTTCTACTAAATTAGGGCTGCACTGGTTTCTTCTGGGAGCTGTGCACACAGCGACTCCACCACCCCCTTTCTGAGATGACACGTATTCGTAGCTTTGCTACGCCACAAGCCACAGAACAGCTTAAGAAACACACTGTTCAGCTGGAGGCACTGAAGTGTTATCCAGCAGGAGGATGACACCTCCGACTCCAAGTGCCACGCAGGTCCCTAGCTGGGAGGTGCAAGGAACAAGGGTATTTCCTTGCCACCCACCCACCCATCGTGGGAGGAGGAGGAGGAGGAGGAGTGAGACAGAGTGATGATGCACTCCCCAGAGAGCAAACTACCTGAATATGGTTTGGACATTTATTCAGCAGTTAAAGCAAGATTTTTTTTGAATTACAGTGGAAAATGGGCTTGATGGGAAACAGCTGGCCAGCCCCAGAAGGGTGTCCCAGTCAACCACTGCACCTCAGCAGCTCTTCGCAGCATGGACCAAGGGCAAATAAGGGCAGGGCGAGGGTATCTGATGCTGTGCAACATCACTCTCTACTGCTGCGTGCAAGTGAGCATCCCGAGCACACAGCATGTGCCTCTGAAGTTCCTTACCATTCTATTTCTGCTTTTGCAGAAAATGAGCCTTCTGTATGTTGTGCTACTCATGAGTGGAGCTCTATTTGATTAAGCCTTTAAAACACAAAGGGCACGCTTTTTTTTCTTTCTTCTTTGTTTAATAATAATTATTTTTTCAAACCAACTTCATAGTCACATTTTTCCCTGGTGGGGTTTTCCCTGTTGCACAGGAAATATTTTTAGTTGGAAGCTTTATTGTGCAAGCTGTCCAGCAGTCTGACAAAAGCTAAATTCCAGCTTATGGCTGAAAACCGTAGGAAAAATTCCAAAGCCTTTACAAATTATACAAATGAGACTTTAATCCCAGCTGGCCTCACTAACAGGGGCTCTACATCTGGGCACACATACAAATGTACTTTTCATATGGATTTTAAGCTATTTGAATAATGAAAAATAGAAAAAAAACCAACAAACGTTCTATTTTTGTAAACACTTGTATCACAATAATAAAAACCAAACAGTCCTGCAAGCACAGATTAGCCAGACTGTCAGGGAAATACAGCTGTTTCTCAAAACCGGTCCTGCTCAGAGCTCTTGGGTAAAATTGATCTGCTGTCTGGAGGAGGATTCACTCCTCTAACAAACAGAAAGCTTCAAAGCCAAGCTATCCTCCTGTTTTCTCCAGGGCAAGCTCATTCTCATCTGCACAAGGGAGGCGGTGTCCTCATAGGGCCACCTAGTTGTTATGAGTATACGCATGATATCAGCAAGTGTGACCAAGAGCAATCGAGAAAAATGGAAGCAGCCAGAAGAAACAGTGTGTGAACAGGACAGGGGAAAACAGGGAGAGCTGCAAAGCTGCCTGGTCACAACACATAGTGTGCAATGGGTCTTTGAGTCCCCAGGTCCAGCCTTTCAACTGCTGGCAGTGAGTGGAGCACAAACATCACAGCCCTTCTCAGCTATATCCACAATGCTCGTTCGAGAAGAGCCCCTACTTCACTCATGCCGAAGATTTTCGAGTTCCCATTGAACTGGGAGGAAAATATGGTAGCCAAAGGATGGATGCTACTTGACTGAGAGGTCTCTTCCTGCTTAATTGCATGAGGTATCACTACTGCAGCTTTTCATGTTTGGTTAAGGCAAACGCACAGAGGCAATTTTCTTAAGAATAAGGAAATCAAGTTCTATCTAACATTTTTCCAACCATGCTGTTTAGGCCCTAAGTGAATAAAGGGATTTAATGCAGACTCGCTCATACACTGTTGTAGTTTCACTTGACAGTGACAGAGAAGGTCCCATCGCAATAACAGGAGGCACTTTACTCGGGTGTCCCTCCTGTGTGTAGTGACCACAGGGAGAGACGGGGCCAACAGCAGCTATTTGTCATTCCTGAGACATCGCTTACCCTCACCAAAGGGGAGGGAACGTCGGTCTCTTCTCTAGCTGAACTCCTCCCATAAAGAAGAGAAACTTGACGGCATTTTGGCGAAGCAACTGTGAACTGCTGGCTGCTCATACGGCTCGTGGTGCAGGCTGCCAAATCGCTGCTGAGCCTGAGTGGATCAGAGACAGAGGTGTGTGTCTGTCTGTCTCTCCTTCTGTGCATCTAAGCTGGAAGCCTTAAAGAACAAACGAAAACATTCTTTCTCTCTGCCCATACACAGTACTTTTGTCAGAGGGCTGTAGGTAACTCTCAAGCTGCGCCTGCCCCTGTTCCTTGCCATTATTTTTTCTCCATTCTTTGTTTTCCTTAGGAAAACGTGGAGGTGGGATAAATGATTCGCCTGCATTGCTGACGACAAATTTGGAGAGTACAGGGGCAAGCAGGCAGTAGAAGGCAGTCCATTAAGAACGTCCACAGTGTATGTGCTGCTCCATTAACAAATATGCTGACTTTCTTCTAGGGGGTCAGACTACAAGAAATCACCAGTCTTTTTGTCCAGCAGACCCAGGGATATAAAAAAGCTTGTAATAACAAGCTATTATCACATAATCTGTGCAATTCTGTTACAAAGATAGTGCAGGTGCTAAAGTAATTTCCATTGCATATATACCCATGGGAAAATAACTTAATGACCATTTTTTAAGGATGGTGTTATGGATATTGCAAACACATTTTCAACCAAAATACATTAAAAATTATCTAGGACACAGAAAAACATTAAAAGAAGCATATAATTGAGACACAGAACAGATCAAGTCTCCAAGAAGCCAGATTAGTCTATATGGAGTCAGATGGATACATTAAATCGGGCAATTGTGTAAGGAAAAGTGGAATGATAAATACAATTGTTTTTTCTTGATATGAAACAAAAAAAATGTATACTGACTACTTAAGGGTGTTTACCCTCAACTTTTCTTTTAGTTATGATGAGCTTGCATTAAAAAAAAAAAAATTGCTCTTTCTCATTTTCTTGAGAAGTTCATTTTTGAAAAGGAGTAGAGACCCCAGGGGTAGAAACACCAGGCAAGGAGGGAAACCAAAAAACCCAACCCCTGACTGGAGTTTCAAGATGGAAAAAAAATAATCATTCTTCTCTCCCAGCCCCCAAAAGTAAGAGGTTGTACCAATAAAAAGCATTAAGAGTATCTGCTTACTTTCAGGATATTAAAGAAAACAATAAAAGGATCTACATTCATGGACATTTGACTCCTAGGATGAATCATACACTGAATAATAACAGGTTAGTAGTGGTGCTTTAAAATATTTAGGTTTTATACATCTACAATATTAGTTAAATAAGACACCCTGAGATGATAATACTAAATACTCTGCAAGCTGAACCTATGGGATTATTTATTGAGTATACCTAAAATAAAATCACAGGTAGCAAAGAGAAAAGAGATTTTCCAGAAAAAGTCTAAAACCAGTTAAAAACAAGAACTTCTTTAGCAGATAGTAACAGAAATATTTTTCAGGTCAGAGCCAACTACCAAATCCTGTGATACATTCTATGATCCAACTCCTAATTTTTTGCATTATTAACTTTTTAAGGGACAAAGTGCCATAATTCTACAGTAGGTGAAGAAGCTAATAAAACTATTTTACATATATACTATTTCATCCATTTTATGGATTTTTGTTATTCTCTACAAACAGTAAGTATATACCATATATCACAGTTATTTAAAACTTAACTCATTGACAATAATGCCATTATCTTAAAGCTATTAAAACCTTTGAAAGGAAGCCAACTAAAATCTCAGCAAGTAAATAACAGAAATGCCCAAATATCCTTTAAATGCATTTTACAGGTGAAAAACTGAGGCACCAAAAGACTTCCTTCCAGTTACTTTGGAAATCTAGCAAGTCAAGAAACAAATTCAGATATCTTGACTCTAAACCCCGTGTTTTCGACTCAGGCTGACCCCTCTGAGGCATTAAACATTTGTCTTCAATTTCTGTTTTCACATCTGCAATTTGTTCAAATTAGATACTTTAGATAAAATACTTGTGTTGAAGAGAAAAGGAAACCAACACTCTCAAAATCTTTATGCGTGAAGAACTGTGAGTGAGATCAAAGGGTTGAATAAGGCGGTGTGACAGCGCATGCAATCCTCTTCCAAATCCACTAGACAAGCAGCATATCTGAACATGCAAACAGCCAGTAGCCAAGGACTTTGCAGATTGTTTTGTTAAGATGCACAGCAAGAATTATAAATGGCTGAATACATGACGACAGATGCAAATCTTGAAAAGTGATCATCTGCATTAAGCCTATTTAGCACTGCTTTTACTACAACAGTAAACACTGCTTTGCTCAGAAATGTATCAGAGAAAGAAGACGCTCACATTTTACAGCCAACGAGCCACAAACACATATCCTGTATCTCAGCCAACTCCTGCTGTGCAAATCCCTTTGTGCAAGCCTGCGCTCCCTGTGGCCCAAACACTGACTTTATTCTCAGAGGATTTGGGATGACACAGAAACCCACGTGCTCAGCACTACGGGCTTCTTCGCCGTTTCTCAGGTTGCCTCATTCAGAAAAGACCATCATTGCTCAAGAGCGCAATTATCAACAGGGCAACATCTTTTAGAAATATTTTTGGCCAGCATGATCACAAAAGGTCCACATTTACTGAGACATCACAGCAGCAGGAGTCAGGTCAGCCTAGCTGAATGCTTTTAGTTATGTTCCCCCGTGTTTTATAAACAAGATCATCACTCCAAGTTTGGGCTTACTGAAAGCTATTGAAACCTAGGCTAACTGACAGCCCCATAAAGTAGAAGACTGCAGAAGAAAAGGGAATCGCTTCCTCCCTTCATATCACCTTTAGATCCAGTGTCCCCTCTGAATCCATTTGTAGCATGTTATTTTGGGTAAAAGCTTTCATAAAAGCCTTCAATGCTATTAGAAAATAACACACACACAAATTGCTGCATATCCTTGACAGCCAAATGCATCCTCCGCTGTACCAGTGAAAACATACTTGGAAAATTAACATCAGGGCTCCGATTTAACCTTCATACTAACATGCAAATTCAGAACAAATCAGCCACAGTAAGCCATTGGTCAATACATGGGGACATGAGGATAGCAAGGCCACCAAGAAAAGCAAGTGATGGCACAGACACCGTCGTATTGGGCCATACAGTACAGAAAGGGATTGTAATATCCATCTCCGCTCTAAACAGTCGAACTCTTTCAGACAACACCCATATCTATCCTGCAAGGCACAGGGAGGGACCATTCAGCCACACAGCACAACAGACCTGCATTTGTTGTACAGGGTTGTCGTAGGTCTACAGGCACTGCTTCAGAGCTACAGAAGTCTCGCATTCAAGACTCCTCTCTTTGCCAAGCCAAACTACTGCAGCCATTATCACAATGCTTCATTTGGGTCACGTCCAAATTACCCATCACTCAGGGTCTCCACCTACTGGTTACTTAGCACAGTGATGACACTTAATTGGTAGAGGACCACATTTCTATATGGGGAAGCTCATTTCTGTTAACCAAACTTCTCCTAGCAAGGGAGCAATATGTTGCTGCCTTTGGAATTGAGTCACTTCAGTAGGAGGACAGGGAGGATGATGAGAATATGGAAAGCTTTTTTCAACATTAAGTCTTCAAACACATCATAACCCAATTTGTACGGATGCCAGCCACTCCTTTTGGCAGACTGCATGATGTCTTGTATTCTACAGCCAATTTGTTGACTCTAATTAGCAATTTGGGAATAGAATAAGAAGAAAAGAGAAACAAAAAACTGAGTGCACAGTGCCAGTTACTATAGAGGGACACACATGCTTTTATTATTGGTTTTTTTTTTAATGTGGCTGAACATAGGCTGCATCCAGCTGTTTCTTCAAAACCAGCTATGGATCTGAGTAGCTCCATATTATATTTGACTCTGGTTGGGTAAATATTTGGTCTCTTTTCAGTGTAAATGTCACTTGTGATTTCCTAGGTGGACTCCAATGTGCAGCCTAGCAGGTGAACCCAGGTGTTAAGGAACACCTTTTTTAAAAAAAAAAAAATAAAAAATTCTTGCTATCTCTTATACTTTATGTTTCAACTTAATAGCAACAACCTGGGCCTCTCCAAATTATTCAGTCCCCAAAAGCACTGTGAGAACACTACCATGCATAAGCCAGCTATTCAATGTGGCTTAAAACACAGATCAAGTCCAAGCTCAGCAAGTTTCAGGATACTCTGTTTGCTCCTCTAAACCCCCTCATATTCTAGGACTTTCACTTTTTTTTCCTAGTAACAAATGAAACAAACTATTGGTGTCAACACACTAAATAACCATAAAAGATACTTACGCAGCCACTATATTCTGCCACATGAGCCACCACATTTATGTTACCACATTCTCTGACAGGAACCACCAAAGCATTTACATCAAATCTCCCTGTGATCCCACAGATTTTGACAGATTAATTTTTCAAGGTAAGAAAATAAAAGGCAAAAGAGAAACGACTGTGATGATTAAGTAAAGGTAAGAAGTGCGTCTATTTTTTTTCCCCCCCATACCCAGCCCTCTTTCAGGGATCTTTAGACACAAAGTCACAGCAGTAGATGGAATCTTTTCTGGGGTTTGCAGTACACTATCTATAAGCCCTTCTTTCACAAACTGATCTTTTGAGGTCTTATGCCCAATTTCTACTTGGAGAAATTAATTTTTCTCGCAGCCAGAAAACTGATAGTTCATCACCTCTCTTCAGCCGTATAGCAGGATGCAGGGACCTGCGCTGCCTGCAAACGGCCTGTTTGGCTGAAAGGGAAGAAACAGCCAAAGTCATGTAACGTCCTCAGCTGGTCTTTACTTCAATGAAATGAACTTTGAGCTTGCAGCTATGACTCCCCTGAGGCTTTCCCCAAGCCCTGCCTGCCTGGGCTCAGGCAGCATTTCACAGCAGCCAGCTCCATCATCTCCCACAGCTCCATGGATGTTCCTGTGTCTCTGGAGTCTTCAGGTGCAAGACCTGGGTACGACTTCCCTGTGTGAGCTATGGCTAGAGTCATGGTATCAAGGAAAAGCAGCCTCCCCTCTCCTCTATGTATCACAGTTAGCATGTGTCTCATACGAGACAATGCAAAAGGAAGTCTTCTTAGTCTTCTTTCAGATGTTTTTCGAAGGGCGTTTTGCAACCTCTATTCCCTTTACAGATGATGGGGGTGTGAGATGACAATTGCAGGAGTATGAATCAATGCACCTAAAAGAGATGGATAAAACACTTTGGTATGAACGTCCATCCCAAAAGAGTTTCTGTTCAACTTCACCATGGTCAATACTGACATCTGCACCTTCCCCAGTGTCCTTCAACCCTTCCTCCTTGCTGTCTTCACAGTCTAATGCCACACTACTCTGACGCATGCAAAAATATAAATAGAACAAGTCCCTGCTTCCACCACTGCCTTTCCTCTTTTCTCAAAACTCATAGTTTCTGTTTTTGGTAACGACAGTTACTACCACAGCTTTTCTCGCTAGCTGAGTAAAGAGCACTTCAGAGACACAGGTGCCTGCACAGCACCCATACCTGCTGGAGCAATTTTTCATCGTTTCTTTCTCAACAAAACCAGGTATATCTTAAACAGCCAAAAACTTGCAATGGCTTTGGTGAGAATCGCCATTAAAATGTCACAAACAGCCATGAGAGTGCTCACACTGCTCTGATGAGCACATTAAAAACCACAGAGAATGCACAAATAATAATAAGTTTAATTATACTCTTTATAGTAACTGTTCAAGTTTGCATTTTGAAAATATTGTACATTCCTAGTGAGAGATGGCATTTGATTTTGAAATACTAACTCAGGGCAGTTAGGCGTGAATATCTGGCTGCTAAGTCATTTGTATCTCTTTCAAGAAGAAAGAGCTCCCGAGGGGCACGATATTTATATTGAAACATTCAAATTTACATGATCGCAGTAGGATTAGACACAGAACGCTCACAAATCTCGAGCAATTAAAGAGACTATACAATTACTGAGTGCAGAGTTTCTCTCCTTCCTCGTAACTTTTCCCTTCACCCTCTCTTGATATTCCTGTTAGGGCAATAGCCCGAGCAGCACCCGGTAGCACTTCAGCCAGGCAGAGGTTAGTGTATCCACTGGCCACTGCAGCTGCACCTCTTGGGCTAGCTCACAGATTTTTGGCATGCCCAGCAGGTGATAGGCAGTGGCTGGCCAGCATACAGCAGCTAGGCAGTAATCAGATGGTCCGTCTATAAACAGGTAGGCTGCCCATTTTGGCCATCAAGTCTAGACTTGAGTCCAATATGCTCAACAGCTCTTTCTGAGCCTGCCAGCCAAAGAGGTTACCCACACAGCAAGAGCTGTGGTCTTGTGGTGGGTAGAAGAGAGGGGGCACGAGGCAGTATTGGAGACATAAACATAGGGAAGAGTGATAGATGCAACCCAGGCTGGCTCGCTTTTGCTTGCTGTTCTTCCCTGCTCTAAAAGATTTAGGGCAAACCAAGCTGTACATTTTTACTATTTGTCAGTGTCACCACAAGCTACTGTGATGTCTTAGAGCTATCGCAAAAAGATGGGAATATAACAAACACTCCTTCCCCTATGGAGAAAACACAGTGAGCATCACTAACAATCACCTAAGTCTTGGGAAATTTTGCATGCCTCTATGTGCTTGTTCTAAAAGCTCTGGTACTACGTGAAAACTTTAGCTTTGTTTGGGACATAAAGAAAATGGGTTCACTACACAAACAAGAAACGAGATCTGAAAGTCTGACTCCAGGGGTGAAAAAATCCACTCCAAAAGATCTGCATTATTTTCTGCACCTCTTGGGATTTCCTTGAAGGCCCAACTCATAATGGTTGATGCTTCCACCTGGACCTAGTTCCAGTGCTGACACTGAGACTAACATGCTCTCACTGACAGGCAGTTACTGCAGTAAAGGTGTAATACAGCTTCTGGAGACAAGGCATCAGAGGGGCTAGAAAAGAAGTTTGGGTTCACCTGTGCTCCACTTCTTCCTCCATCTCCTCACCATCCTCGGTCTAATTCTTTTGCATTTCAGCTGAAAAATGGGTGTCCAAAAATCCCAAATCCTCCCTCAAAGCAAAATCCCCATTTGAAGTCTTATTTCTGTGCATTACACCCTCTATGCCAAATTCACATCAACACTTTAGCCCACCAACACCCCAAGCTGAGCAAACCCAAGTATAATTAAATGCCGCCTCCCACCTTGGCTGCAACAGCTGATTCTTCTGCGTCTGCCTGGCTCTCGCTTTGCATTTACTGATACTCTCCTCACCTATCAAATTCCAAAGCAAATTTAAAAATGCAAAGATTACCCGATTCCAAAAAGTTTGCTCCACTTAAGGACCCACTTCAATCTTTCCACCTAAGACCTAAAGTCTCGGACAATAATCAGCAGCTCGCTGTTGACACTTGGCGTGCTGGCATGAGACTTAACCGAGGGTGGTGGCCAAGGAAACCAGCCACCCACTGCCCACATCAGACCGCCTAACGCGCCTGCTGGAACAGAATGCCCCCCACTGTCAGCATGCTGGTAGTGATCTTGAGAAATACAGGGGGGGAAAAAAAAATCTAGCGCAGGTAGCAAAGAACAAAATAGGTTTTAGGTAAGTGTAGTCCAACAGTGAGCCAAGTTAAAGTGGTCAGGAAAGCTGAAAGGGTGAAATGCCACCAAAAACGCCTTCCTTTTTTTTTTTTTTTTTTTTTTTTGAGAGAGAGAGAGAAAAGTGGATGGACTGCAGTTGGTACAGCAATGAATCTGTCAGCTAGAACATGTTCGACACATTATACAACCTGCAGATTTATGTGGATTAAGGTATTTTGGAAGGTTATGGAGAATGAGCATCTTTGAGAAGCTCTTTACATAGACACACCCCATGAATACTTGCAGGAAGTGAACTATTGTGGGAAACAACGTGCATATCTATTTAGTTAAACAAGAAGTCAGAGAGGAGTATCACAGAGACAGATAGGTTAATGATTGCCTCAGTTCGTTAAATGTCATTTCCATGCTTTATGTCAAAGTTCAGCCAGACAGTTCAGAATTGCATTAGGACCATTATTATTTCATGATACTTGATCTGAAGTGGTTTGTAGCAGCAGCTTCTGAAAATAATTTTTAAATTCTCAGTTGACTCACTTGTATAATTTGTCAGGCACCTGTGGCTTCAATAATCGTTAATAAATAAACCAAAGATATCGTGGCTGAACCTTAAGATACAAACTTGTTTATATGCAGGCCTAAGGAAGGTTAATGAGGCCTAAATATACCGTACGTAAAACTAGAAATGTTCTGTGTTACACGCAGCCCTCTGTCCCAGACACCAAAAAAATGCAAATACATGCAACAGATAACATTAAAGGGGTTTATGCTTAGTATGTACCTTAGGATTAAGAAACATGACCACAAGATAGCACGCACCTACATCTCACATATTTGAGTTAGCCCTAGAATGCTTTTTCAGACTAATTCAGTACCAGATAGAGGGAAAAATGAAGGACCAACCAAAATTTTGTGAGAGTATAACAGGCAACTTAATGTTACGTAGTCTTTCTCTACTCCGCTTACTGCATTTTCATTGCTATCAGAATTTAAGTGTTTGCCAGTTTACAGAAGTTATATATAGGCAAAAATGAAATATTGAATTTGAAGTAGGATGACTGCACTACTGAAGAAAATTTTCAAAGCATTTGTTCTGAAGATGCTTCTTACAACAGGTATAAATCTCTGCTGTGTAAGAGACAAGAGGCATTCAGAAATGAACAGGATTTCTATAGAAGAAAAATCATGTCTTTAAAGTCTTTTGAGAAAAAGATATTTCTAATATCAAATTTGTTCATGTCTTGCTATTCATAAAGCTTAGCTAGTTGAAGCAGATGGGTCAGTTTTATTTTTGGATATAGCTGATTTCTAGAATCCTTAGGATTTATGTCCAAACGAAGCAGGTACCTCTCTTCATTAGAAAGTGCTATAGAGTGTCAGGATGAAGAAATGCTCCAACTAAAAAAAAAAGTTACATATATTTTTATCCTATTTATTCTACATTAATACCTTTATTAGCACTGACACTATTTCAAATTTATCTTGGTGTTATGATCAAAACTGGATTCCTGGAACTGCACGATATTCCCCTGCCTCAGTAGCTGAGAGAAGATGCTGCTGTAGGTGTAAAATTCACTTAGACTTTTATTCGAGTCTTTGATGAGTAATAACGTACAAAAAGCTGTTGTGTAGGAAGGGAAAAGTGACCACCACATCACAAATTCCAAAGGCTGCCAGTAATGCAAGTCCCAGAGAGGGACTTTCTCCAGAAAACATGTTAAAATCTATGTTGGGTGGCAGCAACTACTCAGAAAGGCACTTAGACTAGCATTGGAGGTACATGACTATTATTACTCTTGATAGTAATATCAGTTACCCAGAAATAAGGGTGATGGCTATCCTTAGCCTTCAGTACAACAAGATCTAATGAATTCTTTATCATTTAGCACAGCTCCTTCTTTTTACTATGAGAAACACCCATTTACAATGTCTCCACTAACAGTAACACTGATTTTCAACTTAGGAACACGATAGGCAACATGAACATTGGGAGAATTTTAAGATGACTTTTCTGTTTCAAATGAAGTTGCATTTGTACCAAAGTGATGATGTTTGCTCTCCCTTGGTCTCAGGTGCACCACTTCTCCTCCCTTTTAGCCTTGGGCTTGCTTGTTCTTCTCTTTTGCTCCCTTTCTCTTTTGCAACCCCCAGAGCTGAGTTCCCCTGAGGACTGTTCACCGCGGTTGCCGGGCAGCCCAATACAGAAAAGGCTGCAGCCACCTCAGTGTCAGAAGCAAACTAGCCCAAGGCCTGCAGAAGCAGTGGCATCTCTGACTTCAGGAAAACTCACCCACTAGACACAGCTGACACGCGGCCCCTGGAAGCCTGGGATCACTGATGATCAGGCGCCCTCCGTGCTGCCGATGGACCAGCTGGCCCGAACCAGGGCAAGATGCCAGCAGGTCTGCAAATTCCACCAGGAAAAAACAGAAGTGGTCCAGCAGATATTTTCTGCTTCTTAAGAAATACTCTCCAGACCTGGAGTACTATGGGGAGACAACACAAACGACAGGTTCTTCCTTTTAACTTTGCTCATACTAACTGTAGAGAGGGCATAACTTAAGCGTGAGTGTGTTATTTCAGAAATAAAAGCTGGTGGTTCAGCTTGTCCAGCAAGCTTTCAGCTGTAGTACCTAAACATCAGTATTGTTGTTTGTGGAGGACTGTTCCTACAAAACCAAAAAACATGAATGCATTCACACACAGAGCACAGAGGTATATTTTGCCAGAGTTCCCATAATGTCATGAGAGAGGAGAGATTCCGGGTTACAAATGCTGCAATATTGAGCACTGCAGAGTACAGCACAGATACACTATCTGTCTAATTTCTAGGTAAAGTAGCAGATAAATCAATTGCACTCTTATTTTAACCTCCAAGACACTCATAGTGCTTCAGCAGCATCAACACACCCAGTCCCAAATGGCCAGTCTCGTCCAGGACTCAGACTTAAATCCTACAGAAATATTTAAAAGACAGGGATGTTGAAAGGTAATAGGTATTTGGGTTTATATTCACCAGTGTCCCCCAAAAGTGATGCACAACAAGGGCCAAATCTGGGACAACTGGATCCCAACTCTTCCATAATTCTATTGACCGCTACTCCGAGTGGAAAAGGGTTTTCTATGAGCTTAGCAACATGAGCACAGGCGGGAAGCCTGCCCTGGCAGGGCTAATCTCATCTCAGTTTCTTGACTTGTGCTACGTTCGTTGTAACACTGCTGATGTAATAGATTTACAAGTGTGTGGTCATGAAGCTGAAAGGGCTTTGGAGACACTGCTCACTTCCACACATCTGTGCCAAACAGGACAACACATTGCCAACCGCAACGGCACCGCAGGTCACTGCTACACAGGGAGAAGGAAACCCATGTTCCTTCCATCCATTACCCATTCCTCCATCTATTATCCAGTCATCCGGCATTTGCAAAAAACAGCGTCCCAGTGGGTGCTAACAGAGGGAAGAAGCAGAGAAGCTTGTACCCAGCGTGTGACCCTCTGTCTTGCAAACATCGTGTCGCCTCTGCAGGAGCCTGGCCAAGTCATTCACCAGCTCTGTATTACTGCTGTCGTAACAGGGAAAGGAGGGGGCAGACAAGCAAATCCACTAAAAATGAGTCAGACAGTCTTTATCAAATGACTCAGAATAACAAGTGAATAACAGGGATTATGAAAGCACAGACACTGTTGCGTGAGGCCATTCATATGACTTGTGTTCCCCAGTGACGCAAGAAGCAAATGAACTGAGGACTATTGACAATGTACGATTCCTACCTCGCAGCCTGCAATACAATTTAGAGGATGCTTCCAGAGATAGGCTGAGCCAGATATAAAATGTGACATGAGACAGCTGGAAAAGAAAGAGGAACAGACTAAGTTGATTTTTTTTGCACTTTTCTCCCCCAGAGAAACAGAAACAAACTGATTGCTAAAGGCTTATCAAATAGGGCTCATTCTTCTAGTGGTACTGCTTATTCCCCTGGAGAAACAGAGAAGTTTTCTGCATGACTAAGGCTGTCTGGAAGCATAGCTCCTCAAAGCCACACATGCACCACCTGACACTATGGAGCATCTTTCTCCACCAGCCAGACGTGGGCTGCCTTGAACATCAACTGAAACCCAGGCCAGGACTTTGCACAGACCCCGAGGTAACTACATAAACCTAGACCACTATTATTCTTCCTAATAGTGCAGCAGCTAAATGGGATGAAGTCCTGGGGTCTGGCACCGGGACTTAAGGGCTGTTTGACATCCCAGAACATCACTCGGTCTCTATGCCAGCAGAACCTTAATACTGACAACGCCTAAGGCTTTTGCAGCGCTTTCTGATCTATCTGCGGATCCAGAAGCTTGCTGTGCAGCACGTGTCCAAAATCTTAACTCCATTTTACAGATGGGATAAAACAGTGTTAAGCACAGACAGCAGTGTTTCAGTGGTAGTCAAAATCTCTTGCACGTGGGGCACACAAGTGAAATGGTCACTCATTTGTCACATCAAAGGAATAAACTCACCACAAACCCTGAGGATTTCAATACATAGGAGCTGCTGGTCCACTTGCCTTGCATTTCTCATGTCTGACAAAACCAAATTACTTCGAATTCAAAACCATCTAGAGTCAAGCGATAAACACATTGAGTGATAAGAGATAGAGAACAAACGACAAATAGTTCAGATTCAAAAATGGCCCAGGTGAGCAGAGAGCCAATGTTACCATCTTCCAACACGGAACAGAACAAGCCCCATGAAGCAGCAGCATCGTGCGTCACTGACATACATAAAATCTATGGCACTACTTTGCCTCTGCATGGAATCCTCTTCAGGAATGGGTGGTGCTACTTTCACTGACCTTGATTCTCCAAGAGAAGTCAGGAAGCAAGGGAGTGTTTTAAGTGCACAGATTCTCCTAGCTTACTTTCCACAAACTCCTCCGTGGGACAACCCCAGGAAGAACAATGCTTTGAATGCAAGAATTGCAGTGAACTATGTGTTGTACTGGTAAAATACTGGTAGATTTAGTATTTTCTAGTATGAGACAATACTAAATGAATGCCTTAACTTTTTCCCCCAAAGGTAATGTTTTTTTACAAAGTTCACGAGCACTTTTAGCCATTAGGCATCTCTTGGTCATTGCTAAAAGCTTATTTAATTAAGTTCATTTTGCCTAGCTAAGCACCTCTCATAACCTGGCACTCCTAATCTCTTCATTGTACTCCAGATAACAAAAAGGAAGCTTAAGATCTGATAGACTATTTACCAAAATGTTCTTCTCATCTGTCTTCATATATTTCAACAGAGATTCTTTTTCATAAAATGTTTGTGATGAATTTGTTATTTCATGAGTCTAAACAGAGGACATAACAGGTTTCTAAGCCACTCTTCCCAAAAGAGATGCTACTTTTCTTTTCATTAGGAAATGATGACAGCCAAAGTAGGGCAAAAGCTGTAGCAGCAGCTTGAACGATACTGAAAAGGCAACAAGTCTGCCAAGTTCACTAGAAGCAGTATCATAAGAAAATTAAAAATAACTCTTTCTCTGGCCTAATGACAGAATCACATTTGCTTATAAACTGCGAATCTTAGTGTCCATCCCTGATGTGATATTAAAACCAGCAACACTCCTCCCTCCCAAAAACCACCCACAGACTGACCCAGCAGATGGAGTTTTTAGACCCTGCCCTCTCTTTTAACTGAGGCCAGTTAAAACAACAACACTTCTTTCTTCTTGCATTAATTACATAAAAGGTTATGAAATACTGTGATAGAGAGGCCATACAAATAACTGAATCAGAATCTGTATTAATTCCCACTTCTCTTTAAATCTCCTTCTTGTGATTTGGTTTTCTAGACAACATTTTTAGTTGTATGAAAGTCTCAGCCTCAGCATCCTCCCAAAATACAGAATTTGCCTGAGCTGTTGTCTTACTGCTCCCTTAACACTTCCATTCTGGTTGAGTTACCATAACTCCATGGATCAAGTAGGATCATTAGCTCTGCAATTTCTGAAGAATGCTAAAACTTGCAAAATGGGCCGGAAAACAGACAGAAATACCTCACCAGTACCCACATGTGTTTTAAAATTAATCAATGTGTTACAGGTTTCCCACACTTGATCTGTTTGGGAGTTACAAATGGGTCTCCTGAACTCACAAGCGCTATATAGCACGTCAGGATTTCTTCTGAATTACCCAGGCACCTCGTAACAGCGCTGCAAAACACCACCAGGATCTGTCCGTGAGCACTTCAAAACTTCATGCAACTGGAGTGCATTTGAAGCGATGTTCCTGATAGAAAAGCGCAGGACTAGCTTTAAGCTCTATTTGCATCACTTCACATTTCCGTCACTCCTCATGTTTAGTAGCCTCTGCCTCTCTTTAGAATGATTTATTCTTGGGCATATTAAAGGGTATTAACCTATGCTTCCAGAAAGCAAATGTGCACATAAATTGTTTCACAGAACAAAAATGCCTTTTATCAGTTACCAACCCTTCCTTCTCTGAATTACGCTGTAGAGCCTGCTGGCCTCTGTACCCAGCAAAATTGGAAGCCGTTGCTAAAGCAATTTTTGAAATCACTTCCTCTAGTGCTACCAAAAAACCCCCACCAAAACACCCAAGCCCCAACTTCCTCTCTCCTGAGATACCACCAAGGAAAAGCACTAAAATCACACCACACTGACATAATCACAGAAGAATACTGACACGTGTAATAGACTTTCCCTTATTAACACTGAGGTATTGGTTCTTCTCAACCTCAAGAAAAAAGATTGTGCATCCACAAACCACATCCCAGAGACTTTCACAGTAACACATCAGAACACACTCGCTCATCTTTGTCAATACAGTGAACTCATACTCTGAGTCAAAATGCCCATAGGCGTTAATAATGCGAAGATCTATAGAAAAGTGCATGCTGACACATGAAACTTAGAAACAACATCTAAATAAGCTTTCCTTTGTACAAATTCTACTTTTTATTTGAAACTATTAAGCTTTCTTCTTTCCCAGGATTCCAAAATGGTCATCTTATACTTCAATTCAATAGGACAGCTTTTTAGATAATGCTTTTTGAAATGCAAAATATATTTTTCAGTTATTGAAAAATAATAATTTGTCATTACTGTCAAGTGCTTTAGGGTTTCTCTGTTTGTTAATTTTTTTCTTACTGAACCTTTCCTCTCCTACCATTTCTTCTGATGCCCTATTTTTACCATGTTACTCCTTATGCTATCAGAAAAGCAAGGAAGTGAAGATTTAAAATAAAATTGTTCGTGAAGGGCAAATGCCTGTCCAAATCTCCTAGCGCTCTGAAGGTTCTCTTTGTCATCTAGTTTTCCGTAGTTAGATTTTCACTTTATAAGCACCACTGTGATTTCTTCTTTGTAAAAGGTATATACTGTTCATGGTTGGTTTTTTTTTTTTACCAATGTGTTTTGGTGAAGTAACATAATTTCCTACTGAAGCCTTTCAGGTTTCCTCTAACTTTGCAGTTGAAGAGCTGCATTTTTCTCCCTCCCCCACCTCACCCCTTTTTTTTTTTTTTTTTAAACTGTTGAGGAGAAGGTAAAGACCTTTCCTGTAGTCACTGACTGTTCAGAGACTTGTAGCATTTGGCTGTCCAACCGCTTCCCATCATTTGCTCCAGACTAGCTTCCTAGGACATTAATGGACATAAGTTGTTGTAGCCTTCCTTCTCTTTGAAATTCAAGCCCTACTTACAAGCCCTGACTATTTTATACTTATTATTTTTAACCTATTTTCAGGACCCAGCAGAATCCCACACTTTCTTCCAGTCTCTGGATGAAGAATTTGGTGAGCTTGCATTGCCCTGTACAGAGGCTAAAAATACCACTTTTGAAGGACTCAAACTCAACTGTTTCACACAGTCAATTGTCTTTCTAGGGCATTTTGCATCCATTAAGAGATCAGACTAGTTTTCAAAAACCCTAACAGCCTTCACGAACACCATTAGGATCACTTTGACTAAGTGACCTTAGTAGGAACTAGATGGGAACCCTTACGATGGACAGTAGGAGCAACTCATGGATTAACCATTCAAGAGGCAACTGGAGAGCTTCTGTCATGTGCAGAGTAACTCAGTGACAGCCTGCACTGAAAAACATAAATTCTTTATCTTATTGTAAAACATCATATCTGAGCTGCTCCATTCAAGTGTTGGCCAGAGCAGACCATACTTTTCAGGGTGACTGATCAGAAATAAGCAAATGGGGCAGTGTGATGGGAGCTAAGCTTTATTGCTACAATGGAAAAGATGACACACTGAAAGAAATAATTTTAAATTGCTCATACAGGTCACCAAGCTCTGAATTAAACATGTCTGAATTATCGAAAAACCCCACAAAAAGAAACCCCAAACTCAAAAAAGCATTGCATTCAATACTGCATAGCAAAACTCCGGTCAATGGGCAACAGAATTACAAAAAGAGTTAGAGAGAACAAATAGAAATATATAGAAATATAAAATTAGCTGGGATGCCTTCATTTAAAACACATTGTTCTCTTTTCACAGTTCTGGAGACCTCATCTGGGTGTCTAAAGCAATCCAAGTGTCATCAGGCCTATAGAAATAGACAGCGAGAAGTGGACCAGCTTTTACCTTGCACTGAGGGTTAATTACTAAAAGGAGAGTGATACATGGTACAGAGACAATAGAATGGGCAAACTTCATCCTCTGAAAAAGCTACAGATAAATCCACTGGGATTATCTATGAAACAGAACTGTAAAAAAAAAACATGTATCAGGCCAAAGGTTTTTGGTGCAGTACACAATCAGCATGTGGAAGCTTTTTTTTTTTGTTTGTTTTTCTCCATAGAGCATGAGCTGCAGCCAAAAATTCAGAAGTGCTGCACAGGTAATAAGAACCACCAAGCTTGCATGAGATAGTCGGACTTCAACAAGCCCAGAGCCTAGAAACAGTAGTGCTTTACAACTTGAAGTCCATTAACTGGCAATGGCACTGTAGGTTGAGTTTGTTGATGCTGTGGTGCTCCGTCCCGGTCTCCTGGAGAGAAGGGGATGCCGGGAAGCCTGGCTGGGCCAGGGGTGGCCCCGTGGAGGGTCACGGTCAGGGCTACGCCAGCCAGCTCCACCGGCGAGGAAGGAATCAAGGTGCAATGTCAAAGGCCAAGAGCCACTTGCCAAGATGGGACCTGCCGCCTTTTACATCTCAAGCGTGACAAGGGAATGGGAGACTTTTAGGTTAGGCTAAAAAGCATAAAATAGCCGATCCAGTGCAGAGGTCAGTTTGTTCCCAACAGTGCGCGCACCAGCCTGAGGGCAGGATAGGACCCGAGCACCAGAGCTGAGAGGCAGCTGCAGGATTTAGTCTGCTTTAAAAAAAAAAGTACTTTCAAAATTTGTTGTTTGTTTGTTTTCTGCAGAGTTGCCACATTCACCAAACCTGAGCACTGTAATAGTTTCAGCTATCTGTGTCTCAAGGGGAAACTTTTCATTTAGTTAAGTTGTAGACAACTAAAAAATTAAAAACTCCAAGATTGTTTATTCTTTTCTGACAGAATAACAATTTATCATTAGAGTTTTTAACATTATGGAGGCCAAAGTGGAGGTTGGAGAATTCAATAATTGATAAATCTAATAAAACACAGTTAGCATTTTTTTTTTTTTTCTCATTAAAACAACTCATACAAATTTAAAGGTAAAATTTCTGTGTTGATAAACCAGGGATTGCAGGAAGGGGCAGGAAAATGTAGGCTGCATTTAAGGTAGGATGAAGCAGTAATATTTGCCGCTTTGGATATTACCAACCAGAACCTCAGCAGGGATAAGTTAGGGTCAATTTAATGTGTTGAAGCTTGTGTCAGAAAAATAGCCCGAATTATATGCAGGAAGCATCAGGCATGAAAAGGCAGTATTATTTCTAATTCTGAACAATTATTTCTTCCAGGGAAACCCAACTTACATTGCAGTGGTGGAGAATACTATTACCCACTTTTACAAAGGAGAAAACCAGGACACAGGGGACTAAGGTGGATACAAGCAAGATTTTACTGTTGCAAAATTAACACCCTGTTTAGCAGCCTGTGATCAGCTCAAGCAAGTTGCTTCCTAGTACATTTCATGTTTTATTTTAACTGTGATTTTAATCTAGCTGGGTTTTTTAATTAAAAAAATAAAACTGAGTATCCACAAATCTTTATAATTGGATAGAGAGAGAATTTTTCCTTGACCAGAACTGCTACTGCTTTACACATGTTTCATGGTCAGAGGATATTGGAAAAAAATCAAGAGTGATGATAATTAGTGCCATATTTTGCTCAAATTTTTTTACTCTGCCTTGGTGATTGAATGTATTTTACAGTTTTGTTGTAAGGGATCCTTATTTTTCTTAATATTTGGACACAGAGGCCATGCAATTATATGGTACTTGTTTCCTGCTCGGGAGCCTTGTATAGCAACAAAGACTTCTGAGCTATGCTTGTGATAAAAATCATTAACTCTTACAGAATTTTTTCAGTGTCCAAAGGAAATTAGCAGCTCATTGTTATTTCCTGTTCACCCCAAAACTGCCTGGAAAAAAAACGAACAAACAAAATCAAAATCCCTCATTTTACCAAAGGAAAGCTCTTTAGAGGGATTGGAGTGACTAGAAACATAGTGCCTAAAAATATCCAGCCTAGTTATTCTGCCAAAGTGAAAGAAATGTCAGCGGGGTCATTGAGACTGCAAAATGAAAATCCATTTTCATGTCATTCTTTTATGGACTTTTACTTTTTCAGCTACCTGGCCACATGTTGCAGCTGGAATACAGTCCTTAACAGGCACTTTATGGTGCAAATGGTAAACACTTGCATTTCTGAATGTGGTGGGAATTTTGCCATGGGCTCTAACAGTTAAAACGAGGCCATTAATAGGGATGTCAGATACAATGGCACATTTCTGGCTGTCATCAACCTCATCCTAACAGTAACTAACAACATGACTGAACTGCTTTTGACTGTTTGTTTATGATTAACTTTTCTTACACGGTGGAACAGCCTATCACAATACATCAAGGCACTACCAAAATGGGTTTGTGACTAATCAGTAAGTTACATCGCACCTAAGCGCTGTGCGGGAGGGACCTTCCTGTTCTGTGACATTCATAAACTTAACAGGAGCAATGCAACAAAGCTAATTGTATTCTTGGCATCGTTCTTCAGTGAGCGCTGGGAAAGTGCTTATTCTCCATTTCTTCAAATTTATTATCCCGCTCTTATAAATGAAATTAATTAACAAGTCTTCATCTTGTCAACTATTGGGAAATGGCTACAATGAATGAAATAAGATTTCATATCTATCCAGCTGGATGGGTTGTTCTCCTACATTTTGCACCATCAGAATGACTGGTCTTCAGCGCCTTTTTCTCATTGATATATATACACACAAAAATATATAAATAGGTAAAAGTAGGCATGAATTGTATTTCACTGTATGAACACACACAAAATAATCCACTCTTTGTATGAATGGACAACAAGCATCTTTTAATACATACATATAAAATATTCTTGCATTTTTAACTTATTTGTATATACTGAAAAAACTGTTTTATCAGCTGGAGACATACTGGAGGACTCCACTGAAACCAGAACTTTAAAGTTTACCATCGTATAAACATTTTGTCCTTCACAAGAATTCAGCAGTTTACAAAGGTATATACACTGGGATATGGCTTTCTACAATTTTACCTATCAAGGCTTTTGGTTGTTCAGTGCTTTCCTGAATGGGAGAGCATAAGAAAACTCTAAAATATTTCTGATATTTCTTTCCAGATAACAGTAATGTGTTCAAATGTCACTTTCAATTCAATATCTTCAAAAAAGCACCTCCATAATTTGCTGTTTTACCAGTATTCGAAGATTCTTTGTATCAGTATCTGTCTTCTAAATGTAGTTCCTGGATGGGGTAACCTTGCATCTATTTTAAGATTCCCAAGCAGGTCATCTTTCTTTAGATTCAAACGAACTTTTCCTAAATTAATGCATAAGCCACAAGCCCACCCTTAGTTTTCATAATTCCCCAATAATACTATTATGATCAGTGGATAACAGATTATTACTGGGAAACTAATCACAAGGAGTAACTTTTGAGAGCAACAGGTTATGTAATTACAGACTTCACCTTCCTCCTCCCATTGAAGCCAAGGCAGGAGCAGGGCCAGAAGTCCAGATTCCCCTCTGCTGGGAAATGTCAGCGCTTGGAAATGAAGACCCTGTAAGTCTTTCCCTCTCCTCAGTGGCCTTCTTCAAAAATTATAGCCAGAAGCCTGCCAAGATCTTTAAGGGTCCCCAAGAGCAAAGGCTCAGCAAGGAAAGCTTTATACAAGAAGCAGAGGCCAGGCCCAAGCACCCCTCAGAAGATGGTGGGGAACGGCATGGCAACATAGATATGACCGACCTGGCTACTGACAACGGGGCCGATACGCTTTGCACGCGACCAAATGGGATGGACAGGCTTCTGTAAGTCACCAAATGGACACATGACACTGAGAGGGGAAGAAAGAGTGTGCGGAAAGGAGTGCTCAGCACAGGGCAGAGCTCAGCCCCAAAGACACCTGTCCACACCCTACACCACAGAGAACTTCCAAGGCATTTCCAGCATAAATCCATGCTCGTAACTTACCAGCAATTGAATCTGGCCCGTTCGTTTTCCATATTACGCCTCTTCATCTTTGCCTCCTCCCCATAGCACTGCGCATCCCCTTTTGTTCTTTATGGCATCTAACGTTCCCCTGACAACTCGGACATTCAGAAAGTATGTCAATGCATGCAATTAAAGCATCTGAAATCTGGTGCACACATTGCCCTTCACCTCCAGAGCTACTTGTAAAAGTCCAACAAAGCCAACATTTTCAGTCGTACCTGTTGCTACATCCTTGTATTTAGTTTCTTGTTTGAGAGAGAGATTCAATACTCAACCACATATTGTGTGAGCCATGGAGCCAGAGCAATACTCTGGTGGGCATGCTAAGTATTATTTTACTAAAAACTTGGGGAAGAGGGTGAGGAAGGAGTCCCTGGGCTGGAAGGTTGTTCCAAACTCCAATACCTTGCCTGTGGCTCCCGCCCAGCAGCCAAAAATTCATGTGGACAACCAAGCAGAACTCATTGTCCCTTCAAGCAGCCCCTCCGCTGCTAACCTGGGCATACAAAGATACGTCTGGTTTCTTGGTCTCTCCCTCAGCCCTCCTCTCTTGCTGCACGCCCTCGAGCAGCTCATGTGTATTTTCCATGACAAGGGCCTTCCTTTCTAATTGCAGAAGCAGTAGCAGAGATGGGAGAAATTTCTCATTAGCTTCTCGGCAAAGGAGAGAGTCAGGTCAGAACTGTTTCCCAAACTGGGAATCAAGGGAGGAAACTCCACAGATTTTTTTTTTTCTATTATAAAAAGTGGGATCCTGGGATACGGTCTCTTTAATGCCAAGAGATCTTTGCAGCTACTTCTTCTACTGACAGCCAGAGCTACGCTGTCTGTTGCCTCCAGAATTATAAATAGCTACCACTTATTCACAGGGCCTTATTTTCTACGAACAGCATAGAGAGAAACTGATGGGCATAGACAGTAGATCATCTCCATAGCACAGACAGCAGAGATGGGAGCAACTCAGCAGCAATGAGTGCAAGGTACAGTCTCTAATGTCATACCCTGTATCAGTTTTAATTGATTATACTTGTGAGAGAGACATTACATTCTTTAAAGCTGCGTTTATAGAACAGTAGGAATATGTTTCACAGTGAACCGAAACAGTCAGTTACTTGAGTATGCCTAACTTCTTTTTTTGCTGTCCATCCTACAACAAAAATAAATATCCAAGATTTTGAAGGTGCTGTGGCTGGCAAGACAGAACACAAAAGAGAGAATTATCTTCCCATTACCTATGCTTAAGTATATGCAGTGTAATAATGCTTCAGCTTCTGCTCACTTCAGAAGTTGTGATTCCCCCTACATTAGTGGGATAACATATCACTGCTCCATCGTCACAACACAGATGCTGTGATGCATCTGGTAAGACTTCACATTGATGCTTGTAAACGCCGTGTTATGACTGCAGCAGTAGAAAACAGTGTTTAATGTTAATGCTGCTTTCCTGGAATACAGTTAAAAGGCATTAAAAGAGAACATCTCTAGGAGCACTACAGAATCTTTGTCAAAACACTGTCAAGATAAAAAAATATACGCAATGCTGAAGGAAATGTGTCCTATCTCGGTTACAAAGAACACTACGGATCACCAAAGCAGATTGTTAAATCAATCAGTAGTTTACTTCGCATCAGTGAGCTCTTGACATCTCTGTCTGTCCAAGGAAACTACTGCTACGGTTCTGTCCACTTCCTTATGCAGCCACACAGCACTGCATTGCTTGGGATTTCAGCAGTGCCAGTAACTACTGAGTAAACATTTGTATTTACTCACACATTTAAGAACTAAAACTATTTTATTCATGTAAGCCTCTCCATTGCCCAATTTCTTTTTTTTAAAGTCTGCATTTTGGGACTAAGCTATTTCAAAACATCTTTTAAAGTCATTATAGACATAAGGATAAATCAAAACATCTTTAGGAAAAACAAAGCTCCCCTTAGCTAATCCAGATAAATATTGTGCAGATACACATTTGTTACAAGTTCAAAAAACCTGAAAGTTAAATTTTTTGTCATGTTCGCTGCAGCTCAGCGTCCAATATTGAAAGGTACTCCCAATCCTATGATTAAATCACACACTAATGTTATGAACTGGAAGAACTGCATTGCAAGGACAGTGATGCACAACACAAGGAATGAAGTCATCTCATGTAATACCATGCGCAACAAAGACACAGGTACAAACAATAAGAAATAAAGCAATAAGCAGATTTACCTGGAGTAGTTACTGTGCTCTATTCCTGATCTGTTTCATACTCCTTTCAGGATAAACACCCCTAAAGTACATTTCCCGCTTTGTACTAATGTTTTATTCATGACATGTGCGTTCTTCATTATTAAGCGAAGAACTGTAAGGTTTTCAGATGGCAGGCAGAGGGCTGGGGGGACAGAGATCCCCCCATCCCCAGCTCTTGCACCTGCGCTCTTACGATGCAGGTGGACAGAAGGGTTCTGCTGAAGGGAAGGTGCACTGTATGCAGCTCCTCTCAGCAGCGCTTCTCTCCCCAGCAAATGCAGCTCGCTCGCGGTGGAACAGCCTGCAGTAGAATAACAAGAGAATTTCTCAAGTGCTAGTGTAAGCGAAGGAGGGGGTGTGAGGGAAAGCAAGGAAAGAAAATGCTCGGGAAGCTGCTTCTCTCTTCAGCTCAGGCATGCTTTGTGTCCCTCTTTCACTGGGGTCTTGTGAGGATAAGCACACCGAAGATTTTAAGGCTCTGAGATACTACGTGAGACCTAACACAGACAGTTGGCTAAAATAAGCAAGGTTAGGGAATGCGAAATATTAAGTTTCCAATAGCAACATCGACACCTCCCTGTTGTAGCTCCTGTAACGTGATGTACATTTTGAGACAAACACCAATATAGTGTGAGATAACATCTTTGGCCTGAAATCCAGTTGCAGAATCAGTCTTGCTCTACTACCTCTCCTCAAGACTCATTTGCCAATTTATAAATTTTGTTTGATTTCGCAGATACCATTTTCCCCACTGTATTCTTTAATATTTTCTGTTCTCTGATGGTGAACAAACAACTAAGACGTTAACCCTTGCGGGTGCTTAGACAGCTCTGTTTTCAGCCCATTGCGGGATGGTAACTTAAGTGACCATACAGATGAAAAACTATTTTGCCTGTACAAATCACCAGCAAACCTACGCAGCACCCATGCTAGAAATAAAGAGAAAAACTGACTTTTTTTTTTTCTTTTTTTTTTTTTTTCCCAGATCTATGTAAGGCTTATTTGGCCGTCACACAACCAGAGTGTAAAAGACCTGCTGAGCCTCGTGCTTTGTGCACGAGGGCTATTCATCTGGCATCCCTCCTGCAGCTCCCCGGCAGTTCCAGCGGCTGAGCTGACGTCCAGTGTGCAGTGCTGGCACTTCCCTCTGGTCCTGCGTGCCGCTTCCCTGGGGCTGGGTCGTAGGCATCCTCTGCACATCATCTCACAGTTAGCCCCAGTACGTGACTGTGAACAGCACCTTTTGTGTTAAACAACAGGAGCCGAAATGTTTGCTCTCATGCATATACTGCTAACAGATGGCAGATTTCATTAAAAAAAAAAAAAAAAGAATTCTAACTCTTAAATTACTACAGCCTCTTGTCCTTGCTGACTTTAATTATCAGCTCTAAGTGTTATGAACCCAGTTCTCCCTTTCCCACTATTTTAAAACAACAATATTATTTACAGTTAGGTTTTTTGAAAAAAGTGTTGTGCTGTTAATAGTATTCACCACGATATAGTAATGACTACACTTTGTAATCTAGTAATAATAGCTCTGAGAAGTTTCTCTTGGGGAGAAACTTCATCCCCATGTGGTTTATATATGCTAATTCCTATGCAAATTAAGAACCCACTGACACATCCTATTATAATACTTGCCCATTTTGTACATGTATTTGGTGAAATCATTGCGCTCATATTATGCTTGGGAAGGAGAACGTGTCCCAGCCCATATTGTTGCTACGACAAGGGGTGAGATACGGATCCATCATAGGAGTGTATCCTCCGCTCTGGGAGGTGGGTGTTCACTATTGCTAAAATGGCATGGACAGTGGGTGGCAGCAGGTTATCACTTCTTTCCTACGTTATGTAATTAGTACGGTCAATCCCGGCCTTTTGAAAACTCAGAGTTTAAGAAATAGAACCAACTGATGTATTTTTATTTATTGCTGCAATGTTCTAGTCTTTACGATTCGTATTTTCTGTTTTAAAGAGCACAGCATCACAACTGTTTTTAAAAGGGAAGCCTGAGCTTTCCATCTCTGTGGAAACTGAAGCTTTAAGGGAAACCACGACAAGATCCATAATAAAATCATGACTGCCAGCAATCTCACACCCCATGTGAAGAAAAAAAGCCCATAACAACGTCATGTTGTCACTAACCACAAACTGCTGACAACTTACCAGGAAGGAACAGCAAAGTTAACGCAAGCTAGACCGCGAGTGCCATGTTAGTGTACCACAGAGCCCGGCAGGGACACTTCTGGGTGGGAAAGGGGAAGAGATTCAGGTTTGTGAGGGGCGGGAAGCACACACGTCAGCCCAACAGACAGTGCCATGTGTAGTGCACTGACAGCGCCTGCTCTGGTGAGAGCTGTGTCAAAAAGGCAAGCAAAATTGCCAAAAAAAACTTTCAAAAGAAGGGCATTCCCTCAAGGCTGAATGCAGAGACCTCTAACAAGTCAGGATTGGGAAAACCAACACTTTGAACAACACTTGTATGAGTCCTGATCTAAGCCCTGGAGACGTGACAGATCTGACACATCAAAAAGAGAAAAGCCTTGCCATTATAGCTCCCTGTTGTGTATTACTAACACAAGGGCTGGGAACGTCCATCCCTTTGTGAAGATTAGGCTCCTCAGATCTGTGTATCAGAGATAAGTGGTAGAACTGATGTGAATCGCTGTTGTTACAGGGCTGGAGACCCCAAGGCCTCACACGAAACCCAGGGAACTGTACAAAAAAAGAGGCATTCCTTGCCTAGGGGAGCTAATAATGTAAATGAAAAAGACAGGCAGGGAGTTGGAGGGGAAGCAGAAGCACGGGGAGGTGGAAGCGATTTGCCCAAGGCCACGCAGCCAGTCCACGAGTGAACCAAAAATAGAGGCTGACCCCCTTGATTGTCAGCCCATTGTTCTCTCCACTAGACTGAATCTCCTATGGTAGATATGACATTAAAATGGTATTTCTGTTTTGCTGCTGTCATTTTTAAAAATAAACCATGACGGCAACATCTCTGTACTAAACTGCTGTAATCGAGGCCACACAAGCATTTTTAGAATACCATGGAGAACTTCTGCTAAGAGAAGCAAGCAAGGCCCCTGGACCGAGGATCTGGAGAGCATATCCTAATTATCTCCTCTGCCATTAAAGACAAGTGTTACTGCAGTTTTGAAGGCTCTCAGCATCAGCGCCTTCACCAGAGCAAATGCTGGACAAGAAGTACAGCCAAAGAATGCAGCTAAGGGCAGACGCCATTAGGAATGAAGAAATGATTTGGCCCTGCAGAAGGGTTAATGGCTCAAGAGGATTTAGGATCGTAAGGGTGTCTGCAGTAGCTCTCAACCTGGCAGGGTAAATTCTCCTGTCCAGAACTTGGTGCTGCCAAACATGGACTATCGCTGATGACTGATCAAGACCCTGGATCCTCTGTACACCGCTCTAGGATACTTGTCCTTTTAAAGCCCAGGTTTTCATACCCCTTAAATGTCACTTTAAAATGCAATAAAGTTTTCCAATGGACCTATACATATGTCTATAAAGACTGCAGCAGCGTTACTCCAGGCATCAGAAATGCAAAACTAGACTTCACTCGTGTGTACCTGAAGCAGTTTTTCAGAAAACCCTAATGAGCATATGACACAGTGCTTGGAGGCCTCTGCAGGAGGAAGAGCCACACACGCTGTTCTCATGGAACAGGAGGAGGAATTCAATTACCTGCGTTCTGACACAAGGACGACTTATTCCAAGTGCACTGGTATTTTATTCCATTCATTTCAGAACAAAACCACACAGAATTCTTCCAGTTATGTTTTTAAACACAGCTCCTTAGTATTACATAGCCAGTCTTGTCCCCCACACTGGAGAGAGCAAATGTCGCTCCGATCTTCAAGAAGGGCAAGAAAGCAGATTCAGGGAACTACAGGCTGGTCAGCCTCACCTCAGTGCCTGAGAAGGTGAAGGAGAAAGTCCTTCTGGAAAGTATTTCCAAACACATGAAAGATGAAAAGGTAATTTGGAATAGTCAGCATGGATTTTTAAAGGGGAAATAGGGCTTGTCCAACCTCATTGCCTTCTACAATGAGATGACTGGCTTGGTGGACAAGCAGAGATCAGCAGGTGTTCTTTATTTTAACTTCAGTAAAGTTTTGATGCTGTCTGCCACAAGACCATCATAGTCAAGCTAACAAAGCATGGGTTAGTTAAGTGAACCGTGAGGTAGATTAAAAACTGGCTGAACAGCTGGGCCTGAAGGGGTGTGATCAGTGGCACAAAGTCCAGTCAGAGGCAAGTCACTAGTGGTGCACCCCAGGGGTCAATACTGGGGCCATTACTGTTTAACATCTCATTGATGACCTGAACAAGGGGATGGAGTGCACCCTCAGTAAATTTGCAGATGATGCAAAACTGGGACGAGTGGCAGATACAAAAGATTGATGTGCTGCCATTCAGAGGGTCTTCAACAGGCTGTAGAACTGCGCAGAGATGAACCTCATGAAGTCCAACAAGGTGAAATACAGAGTCCTGCACCTGGGGAGAAATAACTCCAATCACCAGTACAGTCTGACAAGTTGGCTGGCTGGAATGCAGCTTTGCTAAGAAGGACCTCGGGGATCTGGTGGAAAAGAAGCTGTCTATGAGCATGCAACGCCCTCTTGTTGCACAAAAAGGCAAAGCACAAACAGCATCCTGGGCTGCATTAGGAAGAGCATCACCAGCAGGTCAAGGAAGGTGATCCTTCCTCTCTCCTCAGCACTGATGCAGACACATCTGCTGTGTCCAGTTCTGGGCTCCCCAGTACAAGAAAGGTATGGACTTACTGGATCAATTCAAGGGCAAGGCCACAAATATTATTAAGGGACTGGAGCATCTATGGAATATGAGGAGATGAAGAGAGGCTGGGAGAGCTGCAATTGTCTATACTGGAGAAAAGAAGACTTGCAGGGTGGGGGGGAATCTTATGAATGTGTATAAACATTGATGGGAGGGAATGGAAAAGAAGGAACCAGACTCCTCTCAGTAATGTCCAGTGACAGGACAAGAGACAATGGACTCAAATGAAAACACACAGAATTCTACCTAATCCCAGGAAAACACTTTTTTCCACCTTGAGGGTGATGAAACAGGTTGCCCAGAGAGATTATGGAGTCTCCATCCTTGGATATATTAAAATCTTGCTGGATATGTTCCTGGAAAACCTGGTCTAGCTGACTCTGCTTGAGCAATGGAGCCAGACAAGATGATCCAACAGGTTCCTTCCCATCTTAATGATTCTGTGATTTGCTGGTGCTTCAGTACACAGACAGCACAGTTTGCTTGCAATGACCAAACTACAGTCAGTGCAGGTGTATGCAAATATCTCACCACAGTTTCTTAGCATGCTTTCTCTCCTTCTGCCACCAGCAGATCACACCAAATTAAAGAATTTAATGCTAGTCTTAAGACTTAAGTGTGACAAGTAATTAGTTCCTTAATAAGCGGTGCTAATTCACCTTTGTATCTTGTGTCCTTTTGACAACTGCTATGCATATTCCACAACTTCTAACCTTTTGGCACGTGAACTGCACTCATTCACCTCTTTCCCACTAGAAGTCAAAATGAGAAATTAACTTAAATTAAGAAGGCAAGTATGTAACTGTGACTTCATTATAGAAAGCAGAGGATACTACTTTAACAGATGCAATCATGTCTGGCACAAAAGCCAGTGATATTTGTGAAATGAGAGTGAAACAATGGAATTTACAAAGATATCGCAATCTACTATTAACACAGGGAAGTTACAGACTCACATTCAGCAAGTGAAATGCAGAAGGCCATACTTTAAGTGAAGGAAGGAAAAGATCTTAACTACTTTGTTTATCAATGTTAAAAGCATTGTAACTTTCTTAAGCAATAAGCTGACAGATTTCAACACACTGTTAAACAAAGATACTTAGTACTTGCTCCTCTCTTGGGAAAAAAGGGTAAGAAAACCGTTTTTCTAAAGTAGTAAAAATTTCACTACTCCTAGACTGACTTGATTGAGAAACAAGTAATTCTATGTCTGTAATATGGATTTCTCTCCATCTACTTCTAGGATATCCAAATACAAAAAGTATTTGAAGGTAGAAGCAGTTTCATAATTCCACATATCCACATTTCCAATACTATCTGGGAATGAAGTCCTTTACAATAATACAGGAAGACACGGAATAATGTCAGAAGTTCAATTATACAACACAAATATGCATACAATTGACTATTATTTCTTAAATGAAATGAGATACAGATAAAGGTTTTACAAAATTGTATGCATAGGCTGTTCTTTATTTTGAAGAACTGCACCTTTCCGTATATTTGGGTAATACATATTAGTTCATGGGTGTTATCAGAAAATAATAATAGAATAAGTATCACTAGTTGCAACTTCTTTCAGGATAATCCTCTTCTCATTTAAATCAGTAAGAGGATTAAAAAGATTCACTTTATAGGAAAAAATAAATTTCCTGTGTGCGTAGCTACCCACTTCATACTCAATACTTCTGAATACAAGTTCTGCAGCTATGCTTGACTGGACTTTTTAAAATTAAAGACATTAAAAACCCTAAACATATGCAGAGGACTTGATAACATTTTAGAGAAATTAGCTCTTCTAACTTAAAAGCAGTACTTACAAAATTACTTAGAACCCCTGTACTTCTGAAACACAGTTCTGCAAGAGCAGTTTCTGGAGTTCGAGAGTTAAGATTGGGAGACTGAAGAATGGATGTGGGACTTCCTATTACTGCAGCAACCGAAACAGTTATGAGTTCTCATTTCTTGTTTGGACATTATCTGTTTAAGACCAACATCCACAAGCAAATCCCCAAGATTCTTACCCGAACTTTGTTTGACAGTAGCAGAAAGAAGATTCCCCCCCCCTACCTGAAGGGTTTTGTTTGTTTGTTGGTTGGTTGTTTTTCTTTTCCAAAGAAGCTGACTATATTTAAAAATAATGCATTTGAAAAGCTAAAATATTGACTTATTTGTTATAATGACAGTGTTGGTATAGGAATTGGTCTTAAGATTCAACAGTCAGACACTAAAACCTGTGGCTATGGCAACCCCAGCTTCCTGTTGCATTCCTTACAGCACAGCAATATGTCAGAACACAACATTGTCGAACTCGAGTTAAAAAAAGCAAGCTCAGGAAATTTATGTAGTGTAATTCTATGGAGCAAAAAATGAAAAAAATCCTAGTAAGGTGTCAAAATTTAAAAAAATGAGGATTTCCAAAACAGCTTCAGTTCATACCACAGATCAGTAGTAAAGTAAGAAAACTGAAGTTATGGTTTCTGTTCTGTATGCTCTAAAGTTCACCGCATACTTAAGCTGCACATGGATTTTAGTTCAGTACAGTTCAAATCATGAAAATTTCCTACTTTCAGATCAATACTGCTGTGTGCCGAGGGAGGTCATTCTCCCCCTCTACTCAGCACTGGTGAGGCCACAACTGGAATACTGTGTCCAGTTTTGGGCTCCCCAGTTCAAGAGGGACAGGGAACTGCTGGAGAGAGTCCAGCGAAGGGCAACCAAGATGATTGAGGGATTGGAGCATCTCCCTTATGAAGAAAGGCTGAGAGAGCTGGGACTCTTTAGCCTGGAGAAAAGAAGGCTGAGGGGAGACCTTATTACTGCTTACAAATATCTAAAGGGTGGGTTGAAGGAGGATGGAGCCACACTCTTCTCAGTGGTTCCCAGTGACAGGACGAGGGGCAATGGGTGCAAGTTGGAACATAGGAAGTTCCGTTCCAACACACAAAAAAACTTCTTTACAGTTAGGGTGACAGAGCACTGGCACAGGCTGCCCAGGGAGGTTGTGGAGTCTCCTTCTCTGGAGATTTTCAAAACCCGCCTGGATGCAGTCCTGAGTAATGTGCTCTGGGCAATCCTGCTTTAGCAGGGGAGTTGGACTAGATGATCTCTAGAGGTCCCTTCCAACTCTGAAAATTCTGTGATTCTGTAACCAAATAAGGCAAGTAAGAGACTGACCACAAAAAAACCCCAACCAACCAACCCCAACATAAATTTTGGTTCTCTGACACTACAAAGCAGACTGCTGTGGCTGGTTTACTGGAAGAGTTAGCACAAGAATGGGCATACTTGCTTACGTGAAAATATACTTCTTCAGGATCTCCAGTTATACAGCACTCTGTAGAAATAGTAGTTTCCAGCTAAACAAAAACTCAGTTACTCTAGGCACAAACCCAGTCTGACAGCAAGACAGGAGAAATCGGGATTAAGATTTCTTCCAATAGGTTTTTAATATAGCTCAGTATACTCCAGTCTACCTGTAGGTGAACTGTTCTGCCCAGTATCATAGGAAATTACTAAAAAGATGATCACAACTGTATATTCTTCTACTAAATAAGAGAATGCATGCAAGAAGCTGTAAATGTTCATACTTTCCTCTACAAAAAGTCCTGTGTAAGAACTACCCATAGCCGTTGTGTTGTAAGATTCCAATAAAATTAAGTGCAACACCCTCGAGGACAGCAGACTGTAAAACCTTTTATAGGAAACTCGCTCATGCAAACAGAAGGCTCTTACGTAAGATAACTCGTCCAAAGTAAGACAAAGAACCATCTCACTTGTAAACTCAGGACAGAAAGGCAACTTTCGAACTTGTCATCAGCATCAGAGCAATTAAAGGGGAAAACAGTGAAGGACAAAAATATGGTGGAGAAATATCCATGGTTTATGGATCATTCACGTGAGGTTTTTCTTTCCCCCAATAACCTGCATATTTTAGCAATCGGTATTTAAAAAAAAAAAAAAAAAAAAAAAAGGTTAGCTTCGCTGAGGTTTATTCTCTCAAGAGAACAATCAGATGTAAAGAAAAGGTGCAACAACTTAAAAGAGATTTTGACACTGTTGTGGTTCCTGTCTGTGTGTGTTCTGGTAGAACAATGCAATGCGCGTAAGAAAATCACTTGGTTCTTCTAGGTGCAATATTTAAAGATGTCTTTGAGAAACTGAATTAAAGGTTTTTCTTTATATAACACTAAAACTGCTGGCCTCCTTTGCAATTAAATTATTAAATCTAATGGCTCCAAAATATTCAACAAACATGTACGTTGAAGTACAGCTCAGACATCATGTGTGATCATTATTTGAAATGCTCATATGTTGTACATCTATTGCATCAAAATCACTCCCCCCGGCCTGAAAATAGTATAAATATGCATTTATGCAGGACATGTTTCATTAAGTGATGGTGACATGAAACTTCCATGTTAGCTCCCATAATTTATCAAAAGTGTTTTGGAATGTGTATGCAACTATTTTTTTTTTAAAAAAACTATATTTCATATATATATATATATACACACACACAAAAGTATTTATTATTTTAAATTATTGCATAATGGTACTATAAACATGAAAAAAAAATCCTGTTAATATATTTCCACATTAGAGTAGTATCGATCTTGTGCTCTTTGATTAAACTTCCTTAGAAAATGATGATTAGAACTGATAACCTAGACAGTAAAATTTAAAGAGAAGTTGGCAATACTTTTAATTAAAACTTCAATATGGTCCGCTGTTTGCAATGTCACCTTTAAAGTCAGAAAAGGCAGTCTCTCCCACTACTAAATTCTCCCTTTCGCGGTTAACACTTAATTGATCATCAGGAGCAGTAAAAGGATCTTGAGTTCAGCCTGGCTTGCAATGACAAGAGAAGCCACGCTCACATTGTCAAATAATCCATGCTGGAACAACTCCCAGATCTGTGTTAATTAAGGTTATAACTTGATTTTCAGGCTGTAAAGGAAACTTCCACAGGGGCCTGGGAGGAAGGAAGCAAGCCACCCTGCAGACCTGAAGGAAACCAGCACCGCAATTTGCTATTGCACATCACACAGTATTTCTGCAATAAGTCCATCAGTATTAAGGTCCTACCATGCCTGATAACAAACAACAAACAAAAAAAGTACAAGGAGATGGTCCTCAGACAGAAAAGCCTGCAGTGTGGCAACACAGGCAACAATCTACGAGACAAAATTAAATTTGCTGATCTACCAAAGCCTTGATGGATGCTCCTAACCAGAGCACATGGATGGCTCTGCTGCACCATCGCGCTCCAAGCTTTCCAGTCAGCTGCAACCAAAGAAGCAGCACCACATCTTCCTGCCTCACGGACCACTGCTGCAGATAGGAGATTACATTTCATACCTATATATAAACTCACCTCCAACGGGAAAGAAAACCTTCACACCAGCATTGAAAAAACCTGTATTTTGACCCATTCCTTTACAGATGAAAATATGGGTGTTTTCACAGAGCACATCTTACGACCCTGCGTAAATCCCTGATCCCCACTACGTGAATGGAAACCAGGGAAAAAAAGTGCTCGTAACTGAAACAAGGCTTTTGCTTCCTACTGTTTCCCAGCACCTGATGGTGTCTTAATGCTTTTTCAGCAAATGAAATCGCATTGCAAAAACTGGCAGAATTACAGTAGAAAGTCATACGGCTGCACCCTTACATGGTTGCTCCCTTGCTGAAACCAAGTACTTAAGTGTAGGGAAAGATAGACATACCTTGTAATGAAATTAGCCTCTAAGCACAAAAGGGGTACAATGATCAGAAAACAATTTATTATCATCACCTCTGATCACACAGTAAGAAATGAAAATACTAATCAGTGGTAGAAAGTGTGTTCCTATTAAGTTAGCTAATTACATGGTTGTCAGGAGGTGGGCAGGTAAGGACTGAAGTATACCATAAACTGGCTTACAATTTACTGATACTCTTAAGATTACGTGACGCATTTTTATCTGTTGTTCATGACTTTGATAAACTCAAACTCCTTTGAATTAAGTGTGTTGTGCTGGGGATTTGCCTTACATTAAACATTTTGAAAAAAAATACCAAAGTTGTTCTGCAGTTTCTAAGGATGAGGCTAAAGAACAACACCCTTTTCACTTATTTAAAAACATTTATCTTGTGATCTTTACTTTGAGATGCTTTACTTTGAGATCCCTTTACTCTTGAATGCAGTGGAGGACAGCTTCTGACACAGACACAGGAAGGTTTATGTGTCTCCATGAAAAGTCATAAAATTCGGCAAAAGCATGTGATTCTGAGAACCATAGTGAAGTTTACAGAGGCTGAGCAGAGTGGTGTAACTTTGCTAACACGCTCTATAAAAAAAATCGTGCACTAAAGCACACGCTCTTGCAAAGGCAGGAGCAGAGCCTGAGTCATCCGCTGTTGACAGATCTCTGAGAAACAAACTGACAAAGCATCCCGTTTTCCTCTCACGCTGCCTCCCAAAGGGTAACCACCTGCTACTCCTCTTGCCTCGGGCGCCAAAGACCCGCAAGGGTTGCTGAAACATGCTGACCTTGCCAAAGATGCATGCAGGTCTCAGTCTAGTAGCAGACGGGGAAGACTGGTTTTGGTTTGGTTTTTTTCTTTGCAGAAGGAATACAGAATCCACAGCTCCTGTGCAGAAATGTAAGCTGCGTCTCCAGGGCAATTTTTGGTTTATTGACCACATTACTCCCAGCTTCTGAAACAAATGAAGCAAGCGCTTCAGCCTCTGGATAGTCTTTTTTTTTTTTTTTCCACTTCTGCAGTGGGACCACAATAAGGCAGATGTGCTGCTGACAAACCACTAAGAAATCACAGACTGAAAAAAATTTATACCGCACATGTCTGAGTTATCCCTTCCTAGTCTTCTTAAACATTGCGATGTACACATCTCATGTGCCCACTACTGCAGCTTAAATGCGCTTTAAATATCTTGGTGTATCACTGGGATACTTAGAGCATTAGTTTGTCTTTGACCAATCCCTGTGGGATTTCTTTGTAGCCCTCAAGCTTCTACAGAATATTAAAAATATTTTTAAGAAACCGAAAAGCAAAAAAGACAACTAGACCACTACTGATGCAAAGAATAAATCTACCATATTAGCTGATAAAACATAATGTTGGTCAAATATCCAAGACCACTATGATCAACCTGAACTGTATCTTTTCTCAACAATAACCAACTCTTCTATTTCAAGGTAAAGCTAGCAAAAGGGAAAACAGAAAAGTGAAATGTTACCATGGAAATGTTTGACACCAAAGAGAAATGGAAGGTCTCTAGGAAAATGGTTCAAGTTTTAAATAGCAGATATCCAGCGTAAGCACAAAAGCAAAAAGAAAGCAATCACTCTGGAGAGTACATGTTACATTTTTCTTGGCATGCAGTTACTTGTCTTGTTCATTTGCCTTTAGTTTCCTCTGTACCTGGACTACTATTTGCAAACCAGAATTCCTAGTATTTTTACTGGGAAATGAAGTGCTGAAATTGTTTCCAAAAATGTAAGATCTTTTTCCACGTTACAATTTCAACACTTGGGTTTAGTTTTTAAGCCTTTTTCAATCTAGCATGGCAGTCGAGAGTCTGAAACAGTAAACTCATGTAAAAAAAAATAAAATTGTGAATTTGTGCCAGCTATCCCAAACCCAGCAAATTAAAAGCTCAACTTACATCTCAAACAGATGCAGTTACATTAAGGTACGTAACTGCAAAGCAGAATTACTGAAACAGCTAAAAGCAGTAACAATCACAGCCTGTAATTCTACGAGGTTCACAATCCCAAGTTAGCTTTCAAAGATATTTAAAAATCATTTTTCATTCCCACTTGTACTGTATTGTGACACAGCAAAAGTTGTGGTTCATTTGGGAATGTACCATGAATACACTGAAACTGAATACAGCAGGGATAGTTTAAAGTCACTGCCTTCTCCAGAAAGGGCTTATATTTAGCCCAGTTAAGACAACAGTGAGTAACGCGTATTTTAGAAGAAGCCTGTCCTGCTGCATGTAAGAGTATGTGGAAGTCATTTTGAGACAGCAAAGGGATTTTAAAAGCTTGTGACAGGGAAACGTTATGTTTTAATTCCCTGCTGAGAAAGAAACTTTCAATGATAAAGAATGGCAGAAAAATCATGACCTAACAGTAAATTCTCCAAATATACCAAAAGTTTTCAGTGATTTTGTGAAACAGGAAGACTGAACAGTCTGCCCTGTTCTGTCATTATGCTGTATTATGGACAGAACTGAATTTGAAATTAGATTAAATTAAAATTAATCAAGATACTTATAAAATTTTCAGACTATTTACTTCAACTCCCTAAATATATTTGTTAATCCTAGGAGTAATATGAACTATCCCTTCTTGTGAAGTATCCCTCTTGCAAAGCTCTGCTTCAAATATTAAATTCATTTTAACTTCAATTACAGAAGCACAAACAGTACTGGCATAATAACATCAAGTAACATTTCACAGATGATGTTAGTGAATATTTATTTACACAAGCTAAACCAGGACCACATGATCCCATTAGACATACGCATGCTGACTCTGAAAGGCAGATTTGGTTTCATGGTGGTTTTTCCTCCCTCTAACAGCACTGCTATGGGTTTTGAATATTCCAAATTAGTGTTTCTTGTGTCCTTCTTGTAACGAGGCCAAACAGGTTGAAAATACACAGAGAAGCCATTTGGACACGGTGCTTTTACACACAACTAAATTCTTGGCATCAAATGAAACACAGAACCTGAAAGGACTTCTTGCAGAGGCTTTGTCTAAACCAGTTAAAAGGCATTAAGTATTTTGTAATTGTTCAACATAAACTTATGGCAACAAGAGAAAGTGGAAGAAAATAACCAAAAATTGTGATAATGTTGTAATAGTAGAATGCTAGGCAACTCAACCTCATGGGAGGAGCTTCTTATCTCTTGGAAAAAAGTATTTTTCTATTGCAAACCCACTTTGTTTTCAAGGGGGGAAAAAAAAAAAGAGCAGGATGGTATAGCTCCCCATCATAGGAAAAAACAAAGCTGATTTAAATCTTGATGTCAGCTTGAATTAATTTATTTTAGACCCACGGCAATATCCCATGACACTGCAGGTTTTTAATTATTAGGCATAAAAGCAGCAGTCTTAATAAATCCCAACAGTAAGGATAAAGGCAGAATCATTTTACTTTCTGCAGACTCTCAGAGGCAGTAACTGCTACATTTATTCCGAGGGCAACGTTCAGATCGGAGATGAATCTGTAGAAGCATCTGGAGACAATTATTCAGCAAGAATTAAAAGCAGAACAGACCTGTGAGATTTGCGTCTGAAAGGAGGAAGCCTTTCTGCACTGGAAACGGCCCTCTGCTAGTGCAGAGGCTCTGAAGATTTGCTACGTGGGTTTTGGTACCACAGAACATTTTACTCCGTCTAGGAAGATGGCGCACCAGCGAAAGCTACTCATTTTACATGAGGAAAGGGGAGGATTTTCCGCTTGTCTTATATGTCAAATAGGGAAAAAAGCCAAGCAACCAATATGTTGCTGTTCTGATGGGATTAGGAAACGTCATATCACAGAGAAGCAATAAAGCAATAAAGCACCTGGTTCCCCACCCCAACTCTCTTTAGATTTGCCAGAATCTTTGCTACCACAGGGAAAAGACATTTTTAGCTAGAGGAAACCTTCACAAAAGCACAGCAGGGCAGTTACGCTTTCCGGCTTGGTTTAACAGAAACTTCCCACTACTGAGGCAATTCTAACTAATACAGAGTCCCAGTTAAGAGCGTTCTGTTAAGAAGCTAATTCTTTCCTACCAGATATTGGTACTTTCTTCTTGAAAAACATAAATAACGGAAGTTGGGCAGTGCCATCTATACCGCTTAAGTAACAATTTTCTCAGTACGCAGAGTACCTCTGCAGAATGATCCAAATCTTACAAACGAAGGGTATCATTCAGTTTGCTACATGCTGAAATTTATCTTCCATAGGTTATAACAATGAAAGCTGTAACATACAGCACAAAACACTTCAGATATATGTTAGTTAGCTCACTATATTTCCAGAATCCCTGCTAAAAGGAAATGGCTTGCAGAATCCCAGTTCTCACTTACATTAAGTTCTTATTCCTGCCTCTGGTCCCCCAGATGGATCTTCTTTGCAAACTTCATCTGCTAGTTGCCAGAGAAAGGACAGGAGGTGCTGCTGTTTGTATTAGTACACCCATAGCTGATTCCACGAACAGGATTTGCAATGGTTTAAGAAATCCCATCACAATGGACCAGGTTACTTGTAAAAAATCTCAGTAGAAGAGAACTTTTAGAGTTTATTCTAGCAGGTGCCTGAGTTCAACCAAATCAGCTAGCCTCAGACACAAATCTTGACCCGCGTGTTAATTAGGATGTATGATAATCCTAATCTATGTGTTAACTAGGAGAAGCACCATTTTTAGATTTTTGCCTCACTATTAAAAAAAAAATTATTAAACCCATGAAATATAGTATCTAAAACCAGCTACTACGGAGGAGGTGTTTCCCTTCACTAAATGCAACGCTTTATTTTTGTTTTGAGTTTTTTTTTTTTTTTTCCCTGATCAAGATTTCCCATCTGCTATGTTATCAACTAAGAGAATTTGCCAGAGAGCCCTCCTCAGATTTCACTTGACAATCATTTGAACAGGAAAGGCTGTTTTTCCCATAGGTGTCTCAAGTTCAGTTGCACTGCCTTGACCATAGAAAAAACGCATCACTGCAGTAACAGCAGTAATGAATAACTTTTAAAACCCTACAGTTGTTGGGTTGTTTTTTAATCTGATGGAAGAAACCCCAGCTCAGTGTCCCCACCACCCTGCCATTGCTCCATGTTACAGCACACAGGCAAGCAAATTCTGAGTCATCCTGATGCCTTTCTGACTGTGGACCTGCTCGTGGGGTTACCTCATCCTCCAGCAAAACAGAGTAACTTACACTCTTCTGCCTCAGAAAGCCCTTCTTCAAACTCATATTCTGGCCAAGAAGAGGCAGGCTGCAGAGCACACATGGACACACAGCAAGGCTAACAGAGAAAAGTAGACTGGTGATACCCTACTTCTGACAGATGAGACGAGACTCTGGACTGATCCTTACAGAGGATTCAGAAGGAGAAAAGCTTTAAAATGTCTCACCTAGTTAACTGGATGGCATATCTATGGTTCCTTATTAAGACACAGTAAGATTATCAGAGCCGGGAGCCTTCCAAAAGCCTGATTTCCCATATGGAGCCTGTCACATCCATGGTTTTTATTCAGATACTCCAGGTCTGTATGACCTCAAGTGAAAAAAAAAAAATAGTTATACAAAGCCCACATGAACACACTTTATCAGAGTATGGATTATGGAGCAAAAAAGGGAACGGCAAGTTGACCTTCTCAACACCAGATGGTGAGCAAGCTATGAGTAGGAAGCAGAATCCAGGTCTGCCTCCTACTTCCTCACCTGATGAATTCTGTCACCTACAGAGTAATAAAAAAATTTACTCCCTCCATGTACTATAAAAAAAAACCCCTATCTACAAGCCCTCATATATACCTGTTATATAAGACATGGAGAGACATGAAAGAAACATTCTTTTCCTCGGTTGCAGGATCTGTGTATTGATTTTCTACCTTTAAATACACACTGAAGCTATGTTTTGATTTGAAATTCTTCTACTCTTCATAAATGATCCAGAGACATTTGAAATGCACAGAATCAGCATCAGCAATCATCCAGCAAAGTGAAAGCGTCCAAACAATTTTGGAAGCCACGATGATGCCTTTGTAACCTAAATGAAAAGTGTGGAAATACCAGACAGGTCGGGAGATTCAGCACAATTCAGAAGCCATTGCCTGGCTTTGTCAATCAGACTGTGTACATTCACTTTCTATTTTAAAAAGTAATTCTGACAATGAACACTTTTCATCTTAAGTAATGCTGAGGCAGCAATTTTTTAATGTGCCTTTTAAAAACCAGAGCAGTTTCTTTGAATTGTGAGAAGCTAAATCTTTGTGTGACAAGGGTTAAAGTCCATGTAAAGGCTAAACTGCATATTGGAAGGCACCCAACATGAAGTGAGAGAGTTCAGAAGTGGTGCTGATCTGTATTTGCATTCTGGTAGCACCTATTAGCTCTACTGTACCTGAGATTCGAGCAGAAATTAGCGTTTTTTTCCTGAGAATTTCCCTGAGAAGCTATGCACTTAAACATAGAGGAATTGCCACCATTGTCCATTATATTTCAACAAAAAGGAACTGGGGCATGCAAAGTTTTACACAGCTGCCCTTAGACAGAGATGATCTGAAGGAAAGCTGGGAGCTAAATCCTGACTTTCAGAATTTCGAGGCAGTAACTTCCTCTCATGACTCTCTAATATCAGTAACCGGCGCATCTGAGCAACTGCATCTGGGGGATGGACGCTGCCAAACTCAGCGCAAGCCTTCAAGAGCTGACGTACAACGCTCATTTAACACAATGCTCAGTATCCCTTGGAAAGTCAGCAGATTTAAATACAGCACTCAAAAGAGCCTGCAGGGCTGGACTCCTGGCTATCACAGATCAAAGAGGATTTCTGTCCTGAAACTCCTTCCTTAACTGTTCCACATTCAGATTACTCTGGATGCTGTCACTGTAGCTAGTCCACACTGATTACCTGAGAAGTTTATTTGACATCCATTAATCCCACTGTTAAAAGTGAACTGTCACTAAAAACAAGTATCACAAAAGTGGTATCACTACAGTGAGCTCACCAAAGCACACGGTTTGGGATTTACCTCTGCATTTTTCTCAGGCTCTTATTCGCAAAGAAAAACCATGAAAAAAATCTGAGTATTCAACATTTAGGTATCTACAGTCACCTAAATCGCAGAGTGTACGGCCAGGGGAAGGCTCAAGGGGTCAAACCACTGCCCACAACCACCTCCTGGGAGATTTTAGGGAAGGAAGCACAAGACTCTCCTCAGAGGTGCCCAGGGAGCAACAAGAGACTGCAGACACAAGCGAGGACATGGGAAATCCTGATTAGATACACGGGAACACTTTTTCATCACGAAAGTGGTCAAACACTGGGACAGGGGCTCTGACAGACTGTGCGATTTGCATCCTTGAAGGCCTTCAAAACCCAACTGGAAAAGCCCTGAGTAACCTGCTCCTCCTGGTTCTGCTTGGAGAAGGGGACCAGGCTGGAGACCTCCAGGGGTCCGCTCCAGCCTGAATTATTCTGTGACCTCACTGCCAGAGACCATCCCAAGGAGCAGGCATACATGCAAGCGTAGCTGCGTCCCACACCTACTAAGAGCTTTCAAGCTGGATCAGCTTCCAGGAGCGCTGCCCTTACCAGCCCTGTACAACCCGCCGTGCATCACTTGCTATGTTTCAGCCCGGACCTCCCTTATCGCCAGAGGGATGTCCACTGCCCTGGGGGAGCCCCAGCTACTACAGCCCCTGGGACCAGGTGGGCTGGCACAGCACCCCACCACATGAGGAGGAATAGATTGTGCTATTTTTCTGGCTGACTGTCCTATTTATTTGGGGGTTTTGTTGTTGTTGTTGTTTTTAAATCTATCAATGCAACAGGCATATTGTAAAGTCTTAGCCAGCTAACTGTGGAGCTGGAGGTCTGGTTTTGCTGGGACTAATTATATTAAGCACTGGAATATGGTAGCGTATGGCGCGTGTGAGGCAGGTATCTGTCAAACAATTTGTAAATTATATACTGAAAGTGTTGTGCAAGATCCTCAACATTACCCTGCAGTGTTACTAATCCTTTATGCAGATATGTACTGTTTAATTGCCAACTGGGAATTAGGACGACACATTACATGACTAATTTTTCAAACTATAATTGTGCTATTCCACCCCCAACCCCCCCTACTTTTCCTGTCCATCTCCTTTCATTCTATTTTCTTGCTGTTTCTCTTGCCAGAACCATCTTCTTTGGTACCAAGTGGAAAACTTTGAGTGGAAAATAGGGTTTTTAAATGTACTACACAGAATGGACTCAGAGAACTACGCTTTCGCAGGTCTCATAACCAACATTCGCTACCTGAACTCTATGTAATACTGCTTTGAAAGCTGTTGTTTCCCAAGAATATTCAATCTTGACTCACAATTTCCCTGATTAGAAAAAGTAACTCCTATTACCACATTACTTTTAGGAATAACAGAGACGCTCGTTAACTATGTTTTCTGTGTTAGTGGTCTAGTTTCTATACTTGGAGAAACAGTTCCAGGGAGCAACATTCATACAGACACATTCTAAAATATCAACCTCAAATTCCCTTACATCCAATAGCCCTTTGATCCTAGAAGCAAAAGATATGAAGGGATTTTGACACAGGTCACAGAACCTAAGGCTTAAAGGCACCAGTAGTAATGTTTGTTTTTAAACATATAACAGAATTACTTTCCCCCAAATGCGAACAGCTCAGGATTTCCGAAGCAGAGGAGACAGAGACATTCAAAATGTACTTCGCAGTGAGCACTTCTTCGCAGTACAGTACTCTACAGTTTTTCCCCACCCTTCAGGAGAATTTCCAAAAGCATTTTTGATCAGAAATATGCACTGCCATCACAGACAGAGGTCTGGCTACCCCTGAATTTGCACGATTGGGAAAACAAGACAAATTTCTTCCTTGCCCCTAATTGCTATTAATTCACTTTTTATCTTGCCAGAGACCGAAAGTGCTTTTGACAACTGCAACTACCTGGGACACAGAGAACCTAAGAAGTCCCCTTGGTTACGAAGCCCTGCAAACACATCAGTGTGACAAAATTACAGCTGTGACTCCTGATGGAATTTCTACCATCCTTTACACTGATGTCCTCTATTGCACAAGCATTCATTCAAGTTTCCGTACTCCAGGCACTACTCTACACGCCACGATATTGACCAGGCAGGAAAAAAAATAGCAAATTGAAGACAATGCGAACCATCATGTCTTCATTACCCTGTTAACCTCACATACAATGTCAGAGTGTGACAGATGCCGGAAGAGAGTATTTCTTAAATGAACAAACTCTTTCATTCCCCACTAATTATCTCCTGGGAGTTTCATGATAAAGAGAAGGAAGACTCTCTCAAGCTGGGGCCTGGAGAAGTACCCCTCAGTCCTCACAACAATGGACAGAAACAGAGATGAAACTTAAATGAACCCACATGGACATCTCACTCCCACATATTCTCAAGAGACATCACTCACTGAATTACAACAACAAGCTTTACAGCATATTAAATTTCAAATCAGAATGATCAGGGCAGGCAGTATTACAGATCCAGCAGCAAAGGCCACCTCATTACCTTACAAAGTGTTCAGCCAAAGAAGCAAGACCACTTGGTCACAGAACAGCCCCTGAACAATGGGACCAACAAAACCACTTCAGAAAAGCATTAGGAACTCCCTGTTGGCACTCGACAATCGAGAGACAAAAGTCAAACCGTAAAACCATACCACGGTCATTCCTAGAAACAAACAGGAGTTTGAAGTATTTGGGGAGGAGGGCTACGGGGAGAACAAAAGACATATTTGGTATGATTCTGAGGAAAGGTTGTAACTTCAGCTCCCATGTTTCTCAGGCAACTGAATTCTGATCTCTCACAGGCTTCTTTTCAGAATTTCCATGTTGGGCCTCATCATTTCCAGTCAAAGCAAGTATGGGCTTGTAAAGAATTTCCATTTTTACCACAGCAGCTTTTGCACGAAAACATTTTATCAGAGTAATTCCCAAGCATGCTATAAATCCACTACTAATCTGAAAATGAACAGGAAGCTTTCTTTTGCTGTTATCAAACAGCACTTTCAAACAGTTCACAGCTTCTGCAATCAAAAGTGTTTTGGTTTTAGGTAGCTTTTATTTAGGCACTACGTCAAAATTAGAACTTCATTTCTGAAGCTGTTTCTGCAAAAAAAAAGAAGATACAACAACCTGAAATCAATGGCGATGCAAACTCAAAGACAGCTTTAGGTCACACATGGTTTTACCCTTATGTTAACATGATTTTAGTTGTGGATACATAATAAATACAAGAGTTGTCTATTAGCTCCTGAGCTAAAACGAACAAGATGTTTGCCGGGACAGCTGTAGCAAAAGATGCAGGTGTGACGTAGGATAGGAAAGCAGATCTCATCTCCAGATGAGACCGCATCTGGAGTACTGTGTCCAGTTCTGGGCTCCCCAGTTTAAGAAAGACAGGGAACTGCTGGAGAGGGTCCAGCAAAGGGCAACAAAGATGATTAGGGGACTGGAGCACCTTTCTTATGAGGAAAGGCTGAGGGACTTGGGTCTCTTTAGTCTAGAGAAAAGAAGATTGAGGGGGGATCTTATTAATACATACAAATACTTAATGGGAGGATGCCAGGGGGATGGGAGTAGTCTTTTTTTCAGTGGTGCCCAGTGATAGGACGAGGGGTAATGGGCATAAACTTGAACATAGGAAGTTCCATCTTAACATGAGAAGGAACTTCTTTACTTTGAGGGTAGTGGAGCACTGGAACAGGCTGCCCAGAGAGGTGGTGGAGTCTCCCACTCTGGAGACATTCAAAACCCGCCTGGACGCTGTCCTGTGTAACGTGCTGTAGGTGACCCTGCTCTGGCAGGAGGGTTGGACTAGATGATCTCCAGAGGTCCCTTCCAACCCTAACAATTCTGTGAATTCTGTGAAAGCACATGAAACACACTTCCAGTACAGGTAACTCTGGGAGGCATTACCACTTATTTCATGATCCACAAGCGTAGGGTCATATTTTGAAAGCTGAGGGGCTGGAAGATGCAAGAAGTGTAATTAGCTTTCTAGCCAAACTCCAGCAGTGCTTCTTTGGAGTAAGACTTCACAGAGACCTAGCTGTAGAAACGATATGCTACTACAAAAAAGTACAAGAAAGCCATATACTTAATTCCGCGTGCAAATTTTGAAAACCTTGTCTTTGGCAGAAAGACAGGGCAATTGCTTTTTCTCCCTTCCTTTTCCCCCAAGTCACAGAAGAGGGATGAGTTACTGCCTGATGAAATATGTAAATGTACAATCTCATATATTGTTATTGAAGATACAAAGCAGCAAGTGCTTCACTATCTATTTCATGTGAGAGGTGGGTCTGAAGAATAAGAGCATAGAGGGACTTATTTATTGATCTGGTTAAGCTTTTTAAACACGACAAATTAAATTCTCACTTTAACTTCTTTGGTAACGCAAGAACCTTTTAAGAGGGTACTATTCCTGACTGCTAAGTGCATTAGCTAGACGAAATACACATTTGTTATTGCCATTCACAGCTAGTGGCTACAAGTCTGGAGGATTTCCAATTTTATCACCAAGAAAAAACCACAGCACTTATAATGCTTCTAAGGGTACCCACACATAACTGGGCAGCTGTTCACAGTTAACAGAATAAATCTTTTGGAGGAAAAAAGGACTGAGGAGGCACAGAGGGCGTTTCATCCATAGGAAGCGGAATAAAAATAATACGATTTAGCAAAAAGGTCTGAATTAATTGTGGACTGTGGAAATACTCTTTATATATAGCTTATAATGGCAGAGACAGAGGGGCATACAATACAGGTATAAACAGTCTTCTCTCCTTGTGAGGAGTGTATGGGAGCTAAACCTATGTGTTGCTTAGGTGGGAAAAGACTTTCTTCACTGCACAGACCTCCTCTCTTGATGCCCAGTTCCTCAAATTCACAGCTGGCCCCACCAAACGTTAGGAACCCAGCACCTTCAAGGTCAGACTTCCCAACTGGAAAAAGCAAAGAGCACGCACATGGCATATCCCTTCAGGACTGGCGGAGTACAGGCCAAAAGCTGACCTCATTCTTGGAGGCAGCAATGTCAGCGTCAGCTGGAGCAAGTGACTGGATTTCTGGACTTCATCAATGCTTGATGGTTGCACGAATACAGTGGGAGAAAACCTGAAGACTCAGCAAATGCTGAAACAAACGTATATCAAGCCAATTAGCAATCTTTCACTATCAATAATTTAAAAATGTTCAATGGTATGTCTACGTGAAAGTGCACTCTGCTCCGCTTAAAGGCTACCTTAAGAGTGTTAACCACAGCATAACTTTTTGCTTTATTACATGCATTTTATGATGGGGAAAAAAAGTAATAGGGCACAGTAAGACTTAACAAGTGAAATGTGATTTTCCCTCTTAAAAAAATATTAAATAGCAACTCTGCTAAATTGAGACCAGAAAAAGAAATTCTAATGGAATGATATGCAAAGATACTCTGACTTGACCAAAAAATCAAACATCTGATCTAGATGAGAAGTTGTGAGCAACGCTGCTTATACAAGTTTTTTCTATTCAAAATAAAAATCAGTAGATTTAGTTTTAAAAGTTCATTTTTTTTTCCAAGGGGACTTTCATAGGTACTAATTCAATGTTGTTTAAAATAAATAAAAAAAAAAAGGTTTAACAGCTTTTTCAGATTAACATGTTTTGAAAAACATTTCCCAAACATTATGCTAAGAGGATTTCAGAAACCCAGTCCAGAGGGGAAAAACATGAACCAGAAATCAGCCTCTGTCAGGCGAGCAAACGTACAGCAGTCCCAAAGAAGACAAGGAAAGATTGATTATTGCTGGAGCCGAGGGATGTCCCAGCACGTTCCATGGCCAGCACATAGTTCAACATTGCCACATGAGCTTGGGAGGTGAATGGCGGGGGATAAAATGCCTGGGCAGCAAATGTCCCCTCCTGAATGTTACCATTAAACCTGATTGAAAAGCTCCTGCTCTAAAGCACAGCGTCTTTCATTTCAGCTAATGTTAACATGAACAGAGCCAAAATTCTCTCCCATCTCAGAAAACCAAAAAGAGCTAGCTTGTGACCTTCTGCACGGGATCAGAGAAACACTCTAAGGGTCACCCACGAGCAGGCAGCAGCACCAGCTGGAGAGAAAGAGAGGATAATGGGATAATCAGAGGGGTTTACTGGACTCTAAAACTGCCCAGACATGTTGAGCTTATGATAGCCATCAGTCCTAGCAGTTCCCTCAGTTTGCTCATAAGTCTTCTGTAAGAGAAGTGTTGTCAGGAAGGGAAACCTCATCCCCTCGGTCAACCAAGAAAACTCCATCACAATGCCTGGGAGTGATTACCCTACCTAGACTGCATAGGTGCAGGAACAACTTTCTCAACTTGCAAGCATGTGAAAACGCCAAATCATTGGCAAGGCAGTATGAAAGGAAAAAATCACTTTCTTCTCCAGGAAAAAAGACAGCAGACTAAATATCTAATACATTTTAAAAATAAGGATAGTAATACTACTAATACCAAGAATAAGTTGGAGTAGACTTCCTTTAGGCAGAATTGCTGTAGTAATAAGGGACACATAAATTTGGCATTATACTGAAAAATGAAGAGACATACAAGCCTTGCTCTCTCTACAAGAGGTACAAGTCAGCCACTCAGGATGACAGGCTGGTTTTTTACATGACATAACTTTTTTTTTTTTTTCCTTCCTTATTATTGGAGGAAAACTTTGGCTTGCAATCCCTTACTACTTCACATATTTGTAAATCTGAGCCCTCTAATTAGGTATTGCCATCTTTTGTTCTCCCTTGTTTGACCACCACGAACCCTGCATCTTTCCTGACTGCCACCAACCCAACATAGGGGCTGTCATGGCCCACAGCCCTCCAGCTCTGATCCTGCAACAGCAGTCAGTGACAGGGTGCAGAGCACATGAAGTCCCAGTTACAGCATTGGTGCAAGGGAAACTTTTCTCTAAACTCTGCTTGATACTTAAGATTTTGTATTTCAGCCGCTGTAAGGGGTGATGTTCTCACTTGCCACTTAAGTGCTCATACTTGATGAATCCTGTGTATTTCTTATTAGCTTTCAATATGATGCTTTTGCTGAAAGTCCCTCAGCTTTTGCAAAACTGAAGGGCTAAATAAGTCCAACCTATAATTCATATGCTGCTTATTATGCGGAAAAATTGTGTTACATCCTTTCATATTCCCCTCTTCCTGGTTCAGTAGTCCCAATATTTTTGCACACTATTTACATAACATTTATTCCTACTAGGGACAATATTTGGTGGCTTCTCCTACTATGATCTGCCAAAGGTAGGCGGGGCCAAACACAGGCAAACATTTCATTATTAACACTGAACATAAAGTTGTGATATTGTATCCTCATTCATTCCCTACAAGAATCCAAGCATTTACTTTTCTGTGCTACTGCAATGCATGAAGCAAAGGTTTTAACCATGCTGACTTCAGCAAAACTTCTATAATAACAGTACATTAATAATACTTAGCACTTTATAGCCATAGCATTTAACTTCTCAACCACTGACCTCCAAGAGGTCAGCATCATTAAATCCACTCTGCACATGGGAAAACCTGAGACATGGAAACTTCCCCAAGGTCACTTGACAATCAGGTGAACAGCCAAAACTGGAATCGAGAGCTCCTAAAAAGCAGATTAGTCCTCCAGGCACTCAGCCACACGCTCACTTTCCGAGGCTACTTAAAGCTAGAAAAGATCGCCTAATTAGCACTTCCATTTAGCTGTTTTTTTACCTCTCTTTCCCACTCTCCCCTTCAACTCCATTTTTAGATACTTTTCTTAAAGCCGAGTGCAGCATTGCAGTCTGCTGCGTGTTATGCAAGTACAGCTTTATTCTGTCTAGCAGAATTGAAATTCTTCACAGTGCATACTTCAGAAATAATTAAGACAGATCAGGAGAGCAAAAAACCTGCCAAAGCAACAAGTTTGCACATTTCTCTCTCTCTCCTCCTCCAGCTAGGGAACAACTGAATAAACCGAAGACTGTTCCTGGCTCTTGCGCAAAATCCAAGCTATTGCCCGTGCTCTTCATGGGTACTGTAAGCGAAAGGATATGGTGTCTGTGATCCACTGTGATGCTTAAGCATGGTAAGGAGATGGAGATCAAGAGGCAGGATACAAAACGGAGAGATAATGGTGGAATAAGGAGGAGGAAGAAAATTGGGATAAAGCAGCAGGCATTTTTGGAAGGAATTGCATCAATTTCTAGAAGTACATACAGCTGAGGAAAACAATTTTCACTGCTATTTACTTAAAATTAGTAAACCTCAAGTACAATATGAATGGGATCATTCAGAGGACTTTTAAAAAAGCAGAACAAGACCCATACTGGTCCAGTGAAGACAACAAGCACACTGCAGAGCTAGAACCTTATCTTTTCTGCTACGCCACACAGCAAGTAAAATACTCCTATACAATTCTATCTCAGAAGGAAAAACACATTTCCTGGCATTTACATGACAAAGTCATAGCTTCCAAGTTCTGTAGAAGTTCTCTCTAATGTCAGACGAGGACCTCAGACAGCAGAATGACGCAGCTCTCCCAAAGGTATACACAAAGCTCCAAGCTGTGGTTGAGGCAGACTATCTAAAAGATGTTTCCGCCTCCTTTTGCCAGATGGCTTAGCCTGCTTGAAAGCAAAACAAGATTGTTAAGCAGCAGTATACCTTCATTAGCTTTCCACAACTAAGTCCCGAAACCAACTGTTTTGTTACAGCCAAATGCATCCACAAATACAAGGTTCAGTTATTAACTAGGAGTACTTAATTTTCTCAAGTACCATCCCAAGGTTTTGCCAAATTTTGCTGAGTTTTTCTTCCCCCTATAGGGAATGTAAAGAGTTTTACACGAAAACTTGTATCAGCTAAGCAGAAGGGATGTATCCTTTAAGGCAGGCTAAAATCACAGCTACCATCAACTTTACCATGTTTTCACAAAAATATGACCCATTCTGCTGACATTAAAGCACACTACAGTGAATGGGCCCTCCAAACAAAACTATCTGAAATACAAAGATTTTATTTAGGACTGTTCCTGGGGCTCACAAAGCTCCAGTCTATTTGAAGGGTGTTATATCTGCCCACTGAGCCTAGATTTTTATTTTCTGTTGCAATTTTCATATTATCAGAAGCATTGCTCCATTTTTACATTAGCATTAATCCCAATACACATTAGTCAGAGACAAATGTACTGGACACTGCAGGTAGACTATACCTTAATAAATTTTCCTCAAGTCTCACTGTAATGTACATTTAAAAAAATCTAATCCATATCTAATTAATCTAATTCTAATTTATATTCAAGTTCTAGTAAGAAAATTACATTTGCTATGGATGCGAATTGTTACAGTCTAGTTAGAACCCTACCTTTCAACTGGGCACCACAATAAACTCAACAGAAAATGTAAAGAACATTAAAAAATGACTCTGGATTGAGAGTCTATGATGATAAATGATATTCTCTTGCTTTCTATTTTTTAAAACAGCAGTCAAATTGGGAGTATGAGAACAAACAAAAGAGCAGTTCTCTTAAACATTCAAATAAATCTGTGCTGCAAACAACCAGTGTGACAATTCTGGGGCCCCATTTTGAGCCACTCGGAACAATACTTTTCCCAAAGTCTGAGTGTATACAGCATGGCTGTGTTTTTCATTAAACACCATTAAGGAGAAGAGGAGTAGTGCCTGGGTCTCTGTCTCTTAATAACTGTTATTGGCAAAGGACCATCAACAGAAAGCAGCTCTTACGAAGCAGAATAACGACCTCCTGCAGACCAGGTGATGCCCCCTTACCCACAGGCTGGCTCAAGGGAGCTAAGCAGGACACCACTAGATGATGAACTCTCATCATCTGAGTGAGAGTTTTGAGAACAAGTGACAGAACCACGCAGCAGATGGATGTGATGGCACGAAAGAATTAGGTGTCCACACTCCCACTCACACCAGAGACAGAGACCTTTTGATATGCAGATGGTAAGACCAGAGGAAGGCAACCAAGAACGTGGGGGGATTTATGCACGATAGTCATGAAAAGCTGAGGTGGACAGCCAGATGTTTGTGTGCCTTATTTGGGACGGATCTGTATATACTCCTCCTACAATCTAGAAGTAAAACATGATTGGTTTAGACAGTCTGCAAAAACATGCATTTTAATAGCTTACACTGATTTTTTTATTTATTTTTGGGTTTTTTTAGTACAAGTGTTAAACTGGAAAGCAGAGTATCACTCCCAGGGTGTTCTGCGATATGGCTCCTTGTGGGTCAGAAAATAAAATGGTGTCAGACAAATGGGAAGCATACCCCATTTCTAATAAATGAGCAAAGAACTCCCCTGTCTGGCACCAGAATTGTTAATCCAGAGGGCAAAGAAACTGTGCCTGGAATGTACGTAGTCAAGAGGGCTTCAGAGGTATAGACCTCAGCAAGCTGCCTAAACACATTGTATTATGGTTGTCTAACAAGGAGACATTGTACAAAGCTTTGGAAGAACTCAAAATGCGCTATTCACAAATTCAAAATTTGAAATTAATCATATACTACTCTTTCATAACATACTTAGAAATAAAGAAAATACGTATATGAGAGGGGAAAAAAGCCTAGAATATTAATAACAGCATCCAGACAAATCTAAACCAAAATGCATCAGGAGAATGTGTATGAAATCTGAAAAATTGCAAAAGTGAAGGAAGGTTCTCCAAGATCTATATAGACATTGCTGTAGAGACATTTCTGAGCACTAAGATTCTATACTGAATTGAATCTTGTAATTTTTAAGGATGCATTGTAACAGGAGATGTGCTTTAAAGGAGTTCAAACACCAAAATTTTCACTGGCTTATTGAAGAGTTTTCTGCTTTTGGAAGAAGCAGAAACTAACTTTGGGGCCCAATTTTCTACAAATGTTCTATGTTTCAAATGCTGACCTGTGTATTTGCTCTTTGCCAAATGTTAATGTAGGTCTCTGCCTTGGAACATGAAAACCAACTTCCACAGAACAGGTATCTCCACTAGGGTCATGCCTCGAGACACTAGCTCAACAGGTCAGACTTTCTTCAGTGTCAAGGTCACCTCGATGCAGGAATCTACCAGGACACTATTTACAACCTGCAAAAGTTGACACTGCTCTTTTGGAGCAAGATAGTGGGAAATAAGATAGTCTAAAGAAAAGGGTGTAGCTCCCAGAAGGGTTTTAAATCTGAATCCAAGTGATATTTATACAATGTATTGCTTTCCAAAAAAAATTTAACCATCCCCAAGTCATTAATTCTGATTCCCACATCACACAGGAACTTTTCAGAATTTTCACATGAGCAGATAAACAAAATGTATCTTCCAAGTAAATCACCTAATTAGAGTCTCAAGCTCTAAGAAGTTGAACCATCTTTACAAAAAAAAATTATGCTGAGAACTCTTTATAGTCTTTTGAACAGCAAGAAACTGCTTCTGACTTCAGACAACTGGTTGACATATTCTAAATACATAGTAGAAACAAAACTTGGGATTATTTGAGCACTGCTCTAGAGCAGAGCTGAAGAGCACAAACATCATTATAGGGAGGCTGAACTATTTATGTTTGCACTTTTCGAGTTCGTCTAAGCTCTTTCTGCACAGCAGAGAATTACAACATTAACTCTTGTAGAAGTAAGAAAAAACATATAGGGAGAGGCAGAAAAAAAAAAGGGGGGGAACAACTTGAAAATGCAGTCTTCTCTGAGATATTTCTAGCTCACTATCTATTGTGCAGTAAGATGTGCAGACAAGCAGCAAAGAGAACCACCTCCACTACTTGTGCTATCTTATTAAAAGAAAAAAATAAAAGACGTAAGAAGAGGAGCTGGGGAGGGGCAGGAGAGCACAGTCCATGCTCCATCTGAGGGATAAGTCGCTGAGAAAGTGACAGGAACTCACAACAGACCGTAGTGTTTCCTCCCTGTGTTTTTCTCTGAAAAAAAATACTGACTGACAGTTAAAACCAAAAAAAGTCCCCACCAAACCAAAACACCACAGCAGCCCCTGAGGAATGCCAACCCCTGCTTCCCCTACAGGGATTTTTAAATCACACAGTCCAATCAATAAACCAGATCATAAAATGATTAGCAGCAGTGTTAGTTAATTTATTGACTGAAAAATAACTCAAGCTGAGTCTCAGGTCTCACAAATAAAGAAAATGTTTATAACTGAGTTACAGGTGGGTGACTTTAAGGGCTCCACAGGATTGTGGGAAAAGCACTGACTTCAAGGGTCAGAAATAGAATTTCTATAACACAGCTACAGATTTTTCTTCTGAAATTAAATTCTTCTGAGACTTTTTTTTCAGAGTCAGCAAAAACTATTTTAAGTGCAGTTCATCAGCATCCACAAACCTGGCTGCCTGTTCTGCTGCCCATATGGGTGAACTGAGGAGAAGTGGAAGACGGAGGTGTAATATGAAACGGTCGAATGACTGAAGTAGAAAAAAACACTGGCTCCACAGATCTTTGTGTTGCTGGAAAAGATACTCCTGTTGTTTTTCTGCCTCCTCACTGGAGGAAAGAGGGTGCGTGGAGGTCTTCCAAGGTAAAAGACAGAGAAGGAGCAGGTGCCCTGGAGAATGCAGCCTCCTTTGGATTCAAAGACTGGCATTTGGAAAGACGGCGTCATCTATCTGACATCCCTATGATTTTAAGGCCCTGTGTCAAAGGGCACACACTTCTTTCACAGACACTATGTGAAAGCTTGAATTTCAAGTGGGTGTTGATGGGAAACAAGTGGAAGCAATGAGTCTTTGGTGAGCACAGGAATATCATACAGCATTGGAAAGGCACTCAGCTGTCTTCGTCCTGTGTTCTCCACCAAAGGGGAAGACGAAGAATAAACAGCCATCTCTGTCACATTTGCTCCACCGTTTTAGTCAACAATGTTCAAAATTAAGCTATAAGGAATGGGGCTATTTCATTCATCCTTCTTGTCCGAGTAAAAACACCTTGGTCAGTACTACACCACCACAGCTAAGGCTGCTTTTGGAACCTGGCCTGCAATGCAGATGAGGACTATCCCAGTCACCCGCCAGGGAACAGCCCCTTTGCTGCCGTTATGTGCTTGCCGAGCTTTGCTTTGTTTCTCTGGTGCTATCTTTAAACGTGTTGGGTATGTTAGCCTCCAAAAGGTGAGGCTGTAAATCCCTGATACCCTCTGCAAATAGAAGCCTGGCAGCATTTTCTTAACAGATGTTAAGATTTATCATAGGTTACGCTGCTATTTTCTCTGGTTATTTGCCAAAGGAAGCCCGAAGTATCCCCACCAATAAGCCAGCATTTAGAAAAGCACTCCAAAACACAGTCACAGCTGGATGATCTATCCACCGATATCCTTCCTTCCACTCCCCACCCATCAGTGGGATTTGCTGCAAAATGATTAACTGCCGTACCACCATCTGCGCCCAGGATCCATTAGTAACTCAGGCATTTCAGGAGATCCCAGCCCTGCTCAGGCTAAGCCCAATTACTGCTCGCTGATTCATCGGTCCAGCTAAGCAAGCCTGGAAAACGCAACAGGTAACCAAACACTCTCGGAACAAATTAAGCTCTACAGAAAACAAGTACGTCACACCTGAAGAACAAATCAACCCCTACACAAACAGGTACTTTGTGTACTACCCCACCAGTGTTAACTACTGACAAATACAGGGGAAAGCTCAGGTCAGGCCATAGCTGTTTCATACGGGTTGCTGAGCCTTACCTTGCTTGCTGGCAGACACTGCAAATCCAAGCCTTCTCCTTCTTCTGGTAAGAACTGCAGCTCTTGCAGATGTTGTACTTGCAGTCTCGGCACTGTCGCTTGCTGTTGATTAGAAACGTGAAAGGGGAACAGCAGCGAATACAGCAGTGCTCGTTGAACTTCTGCTGCTTGGAAAGGATGCTGCACTTGTTACCCTCTTCATCCAGCTTCTGCTTCATTTCACTGCAACGAAACGCAAAAGAACAAAAATATAAATGACATTTCAATGGGAAATCTCCTCCTCTTTACCTTTCTCCTCTTTCCACATCTTCATGTTACACTCTTCAAATAACTCTTGCTGGTGTGAAATAAGTGTCAGAAATGCACATTCTAAATCTGGAATTGGGAAGCAAAAACTTCTATATTCCCTGGAGTCACCTGTGGCCGATCAGTTTAAACTCTCTAGAACATGAGCCAGGGCAAACAATCTCCCGAGAGGTACTCCAGCTGTGCAAAGCCATAGTGTTATTTGAGAATTCAGGGCTGCTTTCAGAACACTTTACAAATCAAAAAAATCAGTCTATGAAAGTCAAAAGGTTTGGTGCACGCTAATAAAAAATCCTACTGATTGACAGTTTTGAAAACAAAAATGTGAAGTTTGCTTTGTTCTGCCCCAAGTGGTCGTATTATTCATAATAGCTCCAATTTCTGAAGGAATCATATACTTCATTTCAGAGACACTTGTGCATTTTCCTAGTTCGGACCAATACTGAGCCAACTGTTTGTGAAAGTGTTTGCAGACCCTAAAGTCTTCTGTATTCCAGCAGACGACCTCATTTATTAAAAAAATAAAATAAAATAAATTGTGTGTGTGTGGTATTCAGTAATTTGTTACTTCCCATTTTACAGTGTTTTTGGTATTTTACAAATTAGGCCAGATATTCCACAATGTGAGTAATAAAAAACATCCAGAAGGAACAGTTGCGTAAGTAAACAAATTTGCAAACTCATCACAGTTTCTGGTATGTACAACTAGGATATACATCAAGACAAAAGAATAGGATTAATGAAAAACATGTTAAATAAAAGCTTATAGAACAGTGTGCATGTACATATATTCATTCTTTCCATTTCTCAGAATTAGTAGTGACTACCTTACGATTTCAAATTGCTGCTACGAACCACTTATAAGACTAGAGTAACACAAAAGTCTAAACAAAATGTAAAGGTACCACAAGAGAGAGACTACGTTACAGGAAGACAGAGTCGTGACATGCTGACTTATACTTAAATTAATGCTTAAATGTCTTACTACAGGAAAAAAAGAATACACTTATTGCATCAGTACCATTACAGGCCAAGCCTGGGATGTTAAAAAGGCTTGCATTACTGGGCTATACATCATCTTATTTACTATTTCTGCCTTAGATTCATAACTCAAAAGGAAACCAGCCTATTTTACAAAAGTCTGACAGGTCAATTCTAAACTTCAAGCCTAAAAGGCAATTAAGGATCTACAGCATACAATTTTTTAACTTGCACATACATCATATCTAACCGTATTCCAGATACACACCTTTTATAAATTTAAAACTTCAAAACAATGTATGTTTCTGCTGTTTGTCCCCTGTACAATGGTTTGGCTATCTAAGACCAGCTGCTCAAATCCAAGTACATACTCTTTGGAGTTTCAAGTAAACAATCTTTGCTTATCCTTTTGTTCCAGATGGCAAAACTTCCTTGTTTTTCCACATTTTTACAGAATGTTAAAGGCGAAAAAGGTAAAGAGATTATCAAGTAAGAGAGGAAATGTCTGAATTATGCAAGTCCAACTGGCTTCCTTGTGTAAACTGATAGAACTGCCCCACAGATTAAATGGGATGGCTAGACCAGTTTGTCTTACCCCCATTCCTCCCTCCTACTGTGGTACTCCATGGACAATCTTCCCAGGGGAACAGGAGTAGCAGCAAGCTGTTCCCCACGCTGCTCCTCCATCCACAGCACGCAGCCCGCTCCGCAGTGATGGGAGTGAGACACAGCAATGCTACTGCACAGGAGGTCAGGCAGGAACCCTGCGTCCCAGGAGAGAAGCTGGTGAAGGTGAGAGCTATATGATACAAGGAGGATTTCTGGCATGGAGAAGAAGCCTCAACAGCCCAAGATGCTGCAACCTTTGCTTCAGGCTGGAGATCCCAGGCAGCAGATGCTGGCCTCCCCGCAAGATGAGAACAGCTAGGGAGTCCAGGTCAGGAGCAGCAGTGAAAGAAGAGATTTTTGTCCTCGTGCAGCTCTATTATCTCCCAGAATTAGTAACACTGATATTTGGTAGTAGCAGCCTGCACACTCAACATTGGCATGCTCAATGGCATTTTGAACCCTCATTAGGGCTCTTATTCATGATAGCAAGATAAACCACAGAAGCAAAGCCACCTATTAAAGCACTGCAATAATGCTGGACACAATATAAAAACAGGCAGTTTTGCTCACAACAGAGATAATAAAGCCTGATATTTAGAAAAAGCTGAGCACACACTGAAGCCTTTTCATCAGTACAGGCATTAATTACATCTCTCTCCTCTGTCTGGCTGCCAACATTCATTACAGCGGTAGAACCTTAATATCATTAAGGCATCTGCCTCATTGTTAAATAGGACTAAAATTGGCCAATGGATTAAAAAAGTCAATGGGATAGGGTTGGACAGGCTGGCAGAGAGCAAGCATGACAGAAAAAGCCTCCTTTCCACAGGAAACCAGGCAGAACAGAAAAGAAAGCAATGCATGTCTCTCCGATGACTTGTAACAAATTAAGGCCCTCATCCACTACCTGCCAAAGGCTATTCTAGTTTCTATCAGGAGTCAAATGGCAAAAGGGATTGTCAACAGGACTTGTCAACTGAGGCCAAAAGGCTACTGTCCACCCTCTTTCCTTGGAAGTAAAACATGAGTTTCCTATGATAGGCGAAGTGCTGTACAACGCTGGCAGGCAACCGAATCTGCCTGGTTCAAGGAAAATGACATGGTCAAAGGGAAAAGTAGGCTCTGGTTTACTCCCAGCAATATTGAGAAAACCCCACTTGCACATGACTTCAGCTGAATGATCACTGTAAGGAGGATGATCAATATGAGCTCCAATCTCAATACACTGAGAAAGTTTGGAGCGCTGGAATTCAGGAGGTACAAGTTGAAGTTCAAGGCATCCCGAGTTTGGAAGTCTCAGACTTTACCTTCAGGATGTTCAAATGGCTTGGTGCAAGAAGATTTTAACAATGGCCTAAGGAAAGGACTGTAGTCATCAACACTGATCCTCTCATGCAATGAAACTCACTTCCAAAAGGACGACAACCACCGTTGTCAGTCAGGAGCTGACTTTTTTTCTGAGAGGCAGGTTGAACCATACCGCCATCTCAAATATTCCCCTTTTCTCCCCATGAGACACCATTTCCCTCAACAAAACAGAGATGAGGGGGATGAGAGAGAAAAAAGAGAATGTGTGTGCACTCCTGTGCGCTTACTTCCCCCAGCATTACTTACCCAAGGAGGGAAGTATAGGTATACATATAATATGTGTGCAAATAAAACAAGCAACAAAAAAGACTGCACAAAAAAATTCCCTTTTGGGATAAGGGCGGAAGAGTGGAAAGCACAAATGACAGAATTTATTCACATCATTTAAGTCACAGCTGACAGTGCTCAGCTATTACGGTTAGGTGTAACATAGTAATAAGGGTCTGCGGAGAAGAGAACTCCTACAGTTTGAAGGAATCTAAGATTGGATTTAATTTTCTTTTTCAAGTGGCTGCATTTCACCGATTGCCTATAAATACAAAAGCAGCAATGAATACTCAATATGTACCCAACACATCTGTCACAAAGACTAATTCTGTTAAAGAAGATTTTATTGAACTGTAAGTTCCAAAATATGCAGATGCATATTTAGATTTTCCAGAGACTTGTATTAATTAATCTCCAACAGTTTGCATAATAAATACGTAATTAATTTCAGTCAACGTTTTGGGCAATATACTTCTGGTATGTAATCCCAACTCAAAGTCATGTTAGGAATAGTTTCTAACATAATGTCTAGCAAATAGTCATCTACCCCTCTTCACCTACTATATTTTTTGTGGCCTTTTTAAATTTTATTTATTTAAATAGTTTTCATTGTCACAGTTTATTTCTTTCTAGTGTCTTAGAGGATTTTAACTGAGTTTGTGGGAAATAAGATATTCTACTTTGCTAGTTTGTACAGTAGTTTACAAACGACATAGTAGGTTAGATATCATGTAATGCTGAAGACAGGTACCACACAGCACACTGCAAGTGAGGACAGTGCTGAAATGCAGCTGGCGAGTTGAGCAGATACGCAGCACACGTCATCGCATGACTGCTCCTCAACAGCGGGGCAGCAGCCTTGCTAAAATACCTTGTCTGATAAGTCATCTTTGCACTCTATGAATTGGCAGCCCATTTTATTTCCACAAGTAACACGCCATCAGACTTGTAAATGTAGGACAAAACCTGGCAAGCTGAAGCTACAGGATTTTTTTCCTTGCTCTTCACTGCTATCGATTTACAGAGTGATTAGTACAAAGTCACCAGTTTTTTACGTGCTTGAGTTTATCTGCTGTACAATAACGGTAGCAGTAAAACTTGCCATGGCAATAATAAACTTGTTTGATCTAAATATATAGCTAAATTTCAATACATACAGAACATCTTTACAGCATCTTTCATTTAGTGACCATATAGTCCTCTCCATTGCTGTTGTAAGCAACATATTTACAAATAATATTCACAGCAAATGGACCTCAAACTTTTTTTTACCATAAGACCTGATTGCCTTATCTAGATAAAATTCCGTTTGAAGTCACTTGTACAATATACAGCTAATTGAGTTCCTACTTATCAGCAAGTAGGGTAAGATGTATTTGGTGCAGGACTGTAATACTGAATGCTCCGTTGGTGCTCTGGACAGGTCTATTCTGGTGGGAACCAACAGGACTGAGGCATTTTCCCTGTGCAACCCCAGCTTCAAAAAACAGGCTGGCAGCTTCAAACATACTTCTCCAACGTTTGCCTGAACAATGTCTTCTCCCCTAATAAACTTCTTTCAAACAACTGGTTATTGTATATAATCGCACCTCCTGAATACAGAAATACAAGCTCGTTTGAGAAAAGCTTTTCTGCTTTTTTTCCAAACGCTCTTTTATAAAAAAGTTTTATAAACGTTTTATAAAAAACGCTCTTTTATTTATTTAACTGGCAGTGTGGCAAGGATACTTGTTGTTTCTGTGAGCTACAGTTTGATATTCACAAAGCTCAATGGCTGTAATTATCCTATATTTTAATAAGTGAAACAAATCCTAGAGGGCCCTGTATGCTTCCCCCCAAGAGGCATTACTGTGATCACATACACACCTGTGGGCAGGTGGAGCTATAACCTCAAACTACAAAGTCAACAGTAATACATGTTGGCAACTTGCCATAGTAAGATAATACTGTGAGGTTTTTTTTAAAAAAAAAAAAAAAAGCTAGAAGGAAGCCTGTGATGTGTTTGAGAAATAGGTTGAAAAAAAAAAAAAAGTCATTACTACATATGTTAGGCGAGGATGATCCAACTCCAAGCCTCTCCATTGTGGGTGGCAGTGGAAGGGAGTTCATCAAACAGCAGAACTGAAGGCCATGCTCAGCTATATTACAATATAAAGCTAAGAAAACCCACCTGTTTTCCATATAACAAGGAGAACAGTTCCTGGTGGAAACCCGACAATTGGCTTGATTCACCCAGTGATTTGGGTAGCAGAGCTACCATGCCTTTTTTTCTCCAAGATATCGGCAGTTGAAACCTTTGCCTGCGATGTGGAAGATTAACTTAGGTCTCTGCTCTATTCGAAGGAGACTTAACATCCTCACTACCACCAACTCAGACATCAGGTGGAATGGCCGCCTCAGGCATCGTTCTTCATCTTTGGTAAGATTACCATCAAGTTATTTACAAATATTCACTGAAGCACAAAGCAGCCAAGGCACTGACGAGGCCCAGACACCTTAGTTGAGTCCTGCCTTAGGAAACATTTAGGTATTGCACAGGTAGCAGTACATCTCCGATGGTTAGCACGCTCCTCTGGGAGGTGGAAGATGAGATGAGGGTGAGTCCAGTGGGTTTTGTTCAAGAGTCCAGTTTTGGGAAGGTTCTCCAATTAACCTGTAAAAAGTAGCCTCACACAGAGGCATTTACAGGAAAGCAACGGGACCACTACCACTGGCAGCAGCAGAGATAGTCCTTTGGAAAGGATGCAACATGTATTAGTCAGCTACAATGCAGCACGCCAAGCTCCGAGACAGAGACTGTGTAAGCCAGTCTGTCTGCCAGGCTCCCCGAAAACCGGCTCTCTGCTCTTCTCTTTGGGAACATCTCTAACTATCGAACTGTAGGCAGCTTATGCTCGCCTCACACCAGTCTCCATTTCAGACTGGCACCTGCCAGTTTAAAGGCAAAGTCCAGCTGGTGAGGTTCCCGTTTGCTCTGTTGCTTTCTTGGGTGATAGACAAATACAATTTTTCCTGCCGTTTAACCACCTTTTCTCTTCTCCAATAGAGAGTAGAGGTTAAATCTTTTCTAGTTGCCTGCACAGGAAAAGAGGAAAACGGAGGGACAGTGTTTCTAGGGGTTACAAAAAAATTCCCATTTCCTTCACATCACCCCCTCCT